>NC_058519.1:105578897-105889344 GCF_904849725.1 Hordeum vulgare subsp. vulgare | reverse complement strand
GAAGTGCCTTCCATTCGCCGAATTCGCTTATAACAATAGTTATCAATCAAGCTTGGGCAAAGCCCCTTTTGAAGTTCTCTATGGACGAAGATGTCAAACCCCTCTTAATTGGTCAGAAACCGGAGCGAGGCAACTATTTGGCCCGGATATGATCCAGGATGCAGAAGGGCAGGTTCGCATTATTCGTGAAAAGTTGAAAACAGCCCAGTCTCGTCAAAAGAGCCAATATGATCGTCATCATAAGGCTGTGACCTTTCAAGTTGACGAGAAGGCTTACCTTCGGGTTACACCTTTGAAGGGTACCCATTGTTTCGGTATCAAGGGCAAGTTGGCTCCTCGTTACATTGGTCCTTTTCGCATTCTTGCCAAACGAGGAGAAGTTGCCTACCAGTTGGAACTTCCTCCGCATCTTTCCAAGGTTCATGATGTTTTCCACGTCTCGCAACTCACGCGTTGCTTTTCGGATCCTATCCGTGAAGTGGACCACGAAACGCTTGATCTACAAGATAACCTTTCTTACCGAGAATACATGTGCATATTCTTGATCAAGCTGAGCGTACCACTCGACGTCGAAACCTCAAGTTTCTTAAAGTTCAATGGTCAAATCATTCTGAAAAGGAGGCAACTTGGGAAAGAGAGGATCGTCTCCGACTTGAATATCCGGCGTTATTCCCGACGACTTCTAAATCTCGGGACGAGATTCTTTTGAGTGGGGGTGAGTTGTCACATCCCTAACCCTTAAACAAGATAGCATTGTGCTCATGTCTTCTTTGCTTTTGCATCTAAGAAGTTTCAACAAAAACAACAAAGTGGCAAAGGAAAAACTCAAAACCCTAGCCACCATTTCAATTAAAGGAAATCTCAAACTAGTTCAAAATCAATGAACCCAAAATGGCCTCAAGAAATGTTCAAACTTTCTGATAAATCATGAAAGTAAATGAGCATTGGAGAAAACTATTTTCTTGACACTTTAAGCATTTTAAATAAATGCAAAAGCCACTGGTTTCAAACTTTAAAATTTGAAATCAGAATCTATAAATTTCCAAAAATGTTGAAAACCTTGGAAATGGTTGGGTATATTATAACAAATATTTCAGGAGGTCTAAAATAGTTTTTACTTTTTGTTTTGGAGCTGAATTAATTAGCAAAACAATAATTAACAAAACAGAAAAGCAAAAACAGAAAAAAATGGAAAAAAAACCTTACCTGTCGCCTAAGCCTGGCCCGGCCCATCCCTGGCTCGTCCCCTCCCTCGCGCCAGTAGGCAGCAGGAGGTGGCCGCCGCCCCCTCCGGCGCGGCCACGCACCTGCGTGCCTGCCTGGCCGCCGCCTCGCGCTGGCGACGACGGGGATAAGCTCCCCAGAGCCTCCCCTATCCATTCCCCGCCTCGGTTCTCCTCCTCCTCCTCCTCCTTGCTGCCGCCATTAGAGCCGAGCTCGAGCTCGAGCTGCCCGTGCCCCTGGCCATAGGATTCCCTCCCAGAGCACGCCATTAGCTCCGCCTCGTCGCCCTGGTCATCTCTGCAGAAGCCGAAGCTTCCTCGAGCCCTGCAACGCCCGCAACGCCGTCGTCTTCCACCTCCGGCCGCCGGACCTCTCCCGTCGATTCGCTTCCTCCGGCGCATCCCCGAGCCCCTCTTCAGCGCCATCGGAACCGCCGTGAGCTCGTCGTCGTTTTCCCTCTCGCCCCACGCTCTCCCGTGCATCGTATCCTAGTTCCCCACCAAGGCCGAGAGCTTCTCGCCGCCGGCCATGTCGCTGCCGTCGCTGTGATGACCGATCCACGCGCCCGAGCTAGGATTCGAGCTCCTGGAGCCTCCAGGAGCGTGTCGAGCCCTCCAGCTGCCCTCCCCGTGCCCTAGAATCGCCCCTCATAGAAGGCCGAGCTTCGGCCGCCGCTCCGGCTCGTCGCCGACGCCTCTTCCGGCGAATGTAGCCTCCCCAGATGGTCCTGCCAGATCGGCCACTTCGCGAGCATCCTGTAGCTGCAAACCGCGTGCGTTTTGGTGCTGTGCAGCGCCGTCTAGGTCGCCTCCGGCGAACCCTCCGCCACGGTCCTGGTCGCCGGCGACCACCCTCCGGTGGGGGTCGACGTGGCAAGCTAACCCAGCAGCTTAGTGACCTAATCTCTCGCTGACAAGTGGGCCCAAGGCCAAGTCAAACCTCAGTTAGGGCTGGTCAACGCGGGATTAGTCCCAGAGAGGCTGACCAGTGGGGCCCCCCTGTCAGGTTTGACCTGAACAGGTCGGCTGACCTGCCGACGTCAGTCTGATGCAATAATTAGAATTTCCAGTATAAAACTAATTCAGGAAATTGCTAAAAATTGTAAAAATCATAGAAATTAATCTGTAACTCCAATGAAAATAATTTATATATGAAAAAGTATCAGAAAAATTCAAGGATTCTGATTATGCTATTTTCAACTATGTTCGAAAAAGTTACAGAACCCTAAATTTTGGAATAAGGAATAATTCAATTCTTATAATCACTTTATAAATGGAATTTGCAAAAATATCCAAGGCTAGATACTACCACATGCTGGGCCGTGAAATATGACGCCGCTCGGCCTATTAATCGCGTAGTACCCGGTCCAGGAGTTGCAAGTAGTTTCTGGTGTTTATAGTAATGCTGGAGGCCGTGCATGGTGCTAACCTGAGAGGTGGGCCGTGATGCGGTAGGCAGTGGCACGGTGTACCAAGTGGCACCCGGATGGTGGGCTTGGGAACCCTGCGCACATCGTTTGAGGCCGTGGCGGAAACCTCGGCCGGACTTCCGTACGGGTTACTCTCAGATAGGCGATAAACCTGGACTAGGTACTAGTGTGGTTAACGGTCGTGGCCGACTCCCTCGCTGGGCTTCCGCTTGAAGGTTGCCGAGGTGCATGACGTGCACATAGCGATAAGTGGACGGCATTTCCGTATGGAGACGGAATGATTCCACGACAGTGTATTGTTGTGGTGCTAGTGGACTCGTGTGCGAGAAATCAAGTTATCAAAACTAATTTCAAAATGCAAGTTGTCTAGCCACGAGTCAAATGCTGGCTTCCCGCATGAAACCCCACAATACCATTTGATACCTTGCATGAGTAGTTAGTTCTTCTAAAGTCTTGCTGAGTACCTTCGTACTCATGTTTGCTTAATAAATGTTGCAGAGGTTGCTAATGACCCTAATGGAGGGTGATTCGTAGACATCGACGACGACGAGTAGCTGGTGTCCCAGCTACGATCTGGCCCTACGTCGGCTCTGTAGTATAGTCAGGCCATGTGACTTCTAGTTGCCCTGTCTGTACCCAGACAGTTTATAACCCTTCCGCTGGCTTGTAACTGAATGACTGCTATTATGGGTCGGGAGACCCTTAATGTGTAATATTATGTGTGTGGCTCTTCCGAGCCTCTTAAATAAAGCTTGTTTTTTATGGTTATGTTGTGATGCCATCGGATTATCTATACATATTGGTATGCCATGCGTACGTGTGTCATGCTTGATATGTATGGGGTTCGATTACCTAGTCGTGATCTTTAGTAGCACTCCTTACAAGGAAATGCCCTTTGTGATCCAACGAGCCTTGGTAGTTCGCTACTGCTTCGAACGCATTGGTTGACCGACATGTGTCCTTCTTAGCTCCTGTGTCTGTCCCCTTTGGGGAAATGTCACGCGATGTAATGGAGTCCTCGTAGCATGCTACGACTCGTCTACATTCGCTGATGACCGACACCTACTTTGTTGGGTCATGTATGCCTGTCCTTGTGCGGTACTGCCACTTTGGTTTATGACTAGACATGTCGATCCGGGTTCTTTGACATTGGATTGCTAGCGACACTATCGCATACGTGAGTCAAAAGACGCAAACGGTCCCGGCTAAGGTAAGGCTGCAGCCGTGGAGTTAACCGTGCGTGAGACCACAAAAGGGATGCGATGTGTTACAGGCTGAATTCCTATGGCTTAGGATCGGGGTCCCGACAATAGGCTTGGGGCTTCTACCTATATATAAAGGAGAACCCTCAAGACAGAAACATCAAGTAAGAAAACCTCGAGAGGTAGGTTAGCGATCACGCACTCTTGTAAATGAGATTCCCATCAATAGAAACACAAAGCATGACGTATGCTTTTACCTCCATTGGAGGGGCCGAACCTGGGTAAATCCGCCTCTCATTTCCCAATCAACCCCTTCGCGTTGCCACACGGCGACAATAGCCTCACCACTATGTCCTTTCAAGACAACATCTGCCATGACAGAACCACCACAGTACTGACCAATTTGATTGGCTGGCAGCGCAGGCATCACTTCCGCCACCAAACATTTCTTGCATCCGCGGGCAATGGGAGCGACCGGTGTGACAAAGGTCCGAGGAAGATGATGGGGACCACCGTCGATGATTTGGTGACCAACAGGGACATAGCACGCATGGACAAGCTCAAAGTTGGCCATCAGAGATGAGGATGCCGGAGGTGGTGGTGTCAACGACGGTGGCTCCGATGGAAGGCTTGTAGTGATTGAATGGGATGGGATGGAACGGGGTGACGCTGCAACTTGCACGGTTTCGAGGCACGCGGTAGTTCCCAAAAAATCAGAAACCGGGGAGGGACTCTTGCGTTTCCAAATAAGCACGTGCTCCAAAGCAAAAGAGGCACACCCAGATTTGGTGTGGCCCACCCGACTGCAAGAGGAGCAAATCTCTCGAGACGGGCAGTTAGAAGATAGGTGTCTCATACAGGAGCATACAATACATGTCAAAACTCTAGTGACCAAGTCATCTACCATATTATCAAAAGCAGCCCGGGCTTCTTGATAAGAAGGGATTTGTGGCCCATGATCAATACTTAACGCGCGAGGCCCATGAAGAGGGGGTTGATCCAAGGCAGGCCGAAGAGAATAGTCTGCCAAAATCGATGGTGAATCCGATTGCTGATCTTGGGAATTTGAAGTTCCTGGATTCCCGCTCAAGGAAACCTCCAAAACAGAAAGAACCAAAGAAACCGACATAGATTGCTGCACCATTCCAAAAGTAATGTGGGGCAATGCTACCGTCCACCGGAGTTCCACCGGCGGTGAGGGATGAATGACAACATGCTCATGAGATGGTAGAGTATACCCACCATATTGAAGAGCAATTAAGTCGTACTGCGAGACAGGGCAATGATACCCTTTGCAAACATCGTATTTGCTGAAGAGTTGCAAATGATAATTTCTTACGGACCGAAGGACCAGATTTGATGGAAGATTTTTGAGATCTGGAATGCATGGCCATCAGACCTAAAGAAGAATGCCATTTGGAAAGTCTAACCAATATCCATTCCACGTCACATTGCTTTTTCCATAGCTTGAACTCACGCCACAAATTTGGGCCACCATTACCTCAAAGGTGAAAATAGCACTTGAAACTAGGGCATGAGAAAGAACACATATCAAGAATATGAAAACCAACTTTTTTGCATGAAACCCTCAAAGAAAAAACCTTGTCCTTGATGCATTCCACCATAAGATGAAGAGTGGAACCCCCGATCGCTGATTCTAATGCGGCAGCAATAGAATCGTCAGTCAAACGGAAAACATGTATGCTAAAGGAGACCACCATGATAAAGTAACGTCGATGATCCATAGGATGCACAAAAAGACCAGCATGCCAAAACACAACATCCCTAAAAACCACACCAGGAGAGAAATCCATATCAAGGGTGGAGCCAGTATCAGAACCCATTGTGATGGGTGTGCCCGAACGCATGAGATAAAGCCCGAAAAGATGATCAGAACAGAAATTGAGCACGACGGCTAAAATCCCAGATCGTCATGGAGCCGTCGGCTAGGAGGGTGGGTGGGTGGAGTCGCCATTGTGCGATCTATGGGTTTCTCGCCTTTTATTGTCATTGTCTTGTGTAGATGATCTTAACCCGTCACATATAAATATGGCCGACTTATCTTTGTGGCAATTCTTCTATTAAAAGTGTCCAGATTGTCTTATCCTTGACCATAACACGAATGCTTTTGCAATCTTGTGACTGATGTCCACGCGTGTGATTATGTCAAAGACATCTATCTACAATTGGGTGCCTTCACAAGTTTCGGAAGAGTTTCTCCATGGCTATGTAGATCAAGGTTTATTGTCTTCCAAGGAAGTAATCAGATGGGGGGTTCCTCAAGGGAACACACGCCCAAAATCTAATGGAGGAGAAGTTGTGGTTTTCATATATCACCTTTTGAGAGGTTTTTCTCCTCCCATATCAAGGTTTTTCCAGGATGTGCTCGACTTTCTTCACCTTCATCCACAAGATTTGGCCCCTAATTCCATATCAAACTTATGCCAATTTCAATTCTTATGCAAGGTGTACTTGCAAATGGAACCCATTGTTCCATTCTTTGTTCCATTCTTTTATGTGAAACGCGACACTAAGTGCATGGATGGCCCCAGCCAAGAACTGGGTGATATTTCAATTCACGGGCGTAGAAATGGCGGTTTTCCTTCCGCCGCCCTACCAAGTCATCCCAACGGGTGGAACAAAACTTGGTTCTATAGTCAAAATACTGCCCCAGCAGACGATCATCCCTTGACGGGTTATAGATCAAATCGCCTTCCAATGGATTTTGAACTTCCCAGCCCAATTTCTAAAGAAGAACGTGACAAGTTTGCCTTTGTCTTTCAAAAATGGCAACTCTTCATTCTCAGGGTCTGACCAGAGTGGACTTGACCCATAGCTGGGCATCTTGGATGATCCTCCCACTAAGCCATCGAAACGCTCTTATCTGCAAGTATTCAGGTTGTGTAGATGACCCTCGGAGATATAGCACAGTAACTTTGACAGATGATGATGTAAATAAGGTCGTGAAGAAACTGCTTGGAAAAACTCAAGCAGACCAAGTCGGCTTGAAACCCTTCAATGCTCTCAACCCGTCTCCTTCAGTAAGAAACTTAACTCATCATCTGATTATCTTTGCGATAACTTCTCCAATCTTTTGAATACCTTTGCTTTTATTTTATCTTGCATGCTTCTTCTTTATTTTGGAAGAAGAACAGGAAAGTCTCGGCTAGAAAATCTAAAGCCATCCCTCCCAAGAAGAGGAGTAGGTGGCTGCTACTACTTCAACTTTTCGGGGCGAGTCTCTGTCAGCCACTGTATGTGACCAATCAGCTACCCGGAAACTTAAAAATGAAGAGCCTCATAGTCCAACTCCATATCGTCCCCAAGCTAGTCTTTTTAAACAACCACTCAATCCTGCTGACTCAAATTATCAGGAATCCCTCCCCTCATCTAGCGACTTGTCTACTTCAAAACTGCCTCCTTTTGTTATTAATCAAGGGTAAGTTTTTCCTTCTTCCATACCATATGTTTGCCTGTTAGGATTTGTGAAGTTTTTCCTCCCTTCTTGTTTTGTAGAACCAGGGCCAAGACACAGAATCTTGGCAATTCTTCTATTACTCCTGAGCCAAACAATGTGGACATGGCGGCTTCCGCCGCCACCGGTGAGTTGAAAATAAATCAAGAGTTTCAAGATGATCTATCTCAGCTTGAGGTGGAAAAGACCATTGCTTCATCTCCAGGTGTCAAAGTTGACCCGACATTTTCTCAACAAGCTTCAAAAGTTGTCCCTTGTGATGCAAATGCAGAAGTGTTTATCCTTGGGTCGAGCTATGCTGCTCCTGGGCCTTGTGATGTATTATCAAAACAATCCATGAAAGAAAACACTATCCCATCAAATAAAGGGGAGGCTACACTGAAGTCTCTACACCATGATGCTCTTGATGTTGAAGAATTGTACGCTGGCTATCTTGAGCGTCTTTCTTCGAGCCGAAAAATGGAAGCTGGTCTTGTAAATACAATAAAAATGAAGTATGAGGTAAGCTACGTATCTCATATTTATATACTCTCCGGTAGCGCCCATGGGTCGGCTCATATCCTTGAGATGGGTCGGGTCTTGTAATTTTTGAAAATGATTTCGGCATGTAGCCCCCAAGGGCCGACTCATCTCCTTGATATGGGTTGGGTCTTTGTTTCCATCATATTTGCTTGAAAGAACTGATATGCATTAGCCCCCAATTGCCAAGTATATTGCTTGAAATGTGCTTGGGACTTGTTATCATAATCATTATCTTTCCGTGTCTCCGTCTTACGGTCTCCTTACTTTTTGTGCAGGAGAACTTGAAGTCCGTCGAGTCGAAAGTCTCGGATTTGACCAAGGCTCTTGAATTGGGACAAATCGCCCGAGCAGAACTTGAAGAAAAACGTCGTTTATCTTTAGAGCAAACATAGCAAATCAAGGTGGGTTTTGCACGACGAAGCCGAGGATAGGATGCCGACGGGTGAGGTGGAAGAAGCCTCCATCATGCTGGTCGGGGACGGACTGGACGACATCTACGATGATGTATCAGGACCGGTGGTGATAATGAGGAGCAACGGTGGTGGACGGCGAGGGCCCGGACGCGAAAAATGGCAGGAGCATGGTGGAAGGAGGAGGAAGGGTTTGATGAATTTGATGTAAATTATGGTGGATTCTGGTGGGGTCAAGGTTGTCGGGTTTGACGTGACGGGGGCACCCGGGCGTCCCATATCCCACCCATATTTAAACTGTATATGAGAGGTGCCAGTGAGACCGGGCGTTTGAGGCTCGTGTAAGGAGCCCGTTTGAGTCGCTTTTTATGATTAATCAACAACGGCCTAAACGAAAGTTTGAGGCGGTTTTAAGAAATGTGGCGATAGATGTTGTAAGAGCAACTCCAACTGGCCGACACAAATAGACGACAATTTTGTCCGCTTTTTGTCCATTTGGGTCAGCCGCCCGCTTCGCGTCAGCCCGCTTTTCTTTTTGGGTCGGCCACGTGCCCAACGCACGCGACCCATTTTATGTTCATACACGCGGCCGACCCATTTTATGTCCGCGCATTAGATAAAATAGGCCAGCATGCCAAGACCCAAGAGTTCATGTCGTCACCATGCCAACGGCCGGCATACATTGCCAGCCTACATTAAAACCACCACGCAGTTCGTGCTGGCACACTTGCCAGTGGCTGGCACACATGCCAACACCCCCAAAAGGGACGGGAATTCGACCACGCCATGTCGGTCCGTGGTCATGCCAGCACAATTGCCGGCATACAAAAAAGGTTTCGTGATCTCCATCGCAGATCACACCTGGTCAAACTTGAGCATTTCGGCCTGCATCTTCTGGAACCATAGCCTCTTCCTTGGCGACACAGTGTTCAGATCAACCTTCATGATCTCTGGCGCACCTTCTAAGATCATGTTCTCGAGGAAACGGTTGGTCGTGTCATCGTCAACGGCCGCCGGCATTCCGTCGAACAGATTGCGGGCGCCGGTGAGCATGTCGGATGGCATCTCGCTCTAGCGTTTCCTCATGCCTCCGGACAATGGTTCGCGTGCTACCGGCGCGGTGTTGAGGTCGATGGTCACCGACGCGGGCGTGGAAGGGGCCAAGATGCTCTCCTCCGGCGAGCATTGTCCGAAGAAGCGGCTGCCTTGCGCGTAGACGTGGAAGCCGGGAATCGGCTGCATGCAAGACGCGCACGGCGACTCCGGCAGCATCAGCCGAGGATATGCTGACGAGCCCGTGCTGGCCGCGGCCGCGGCAACGGCGGCGTTGACAAGCCCGTCTTGGCTAGGGTTTACCCCTAGGTACAACTAGGCCTCCATTGGTGCCGCCTTCAACCGGGCATTGGCGTCTTCCTATTGCGCGGCGGCGGCGAAGGCAGCGGCGACGGCTGCATCGCCCCTTACATTCCGCGCATGCCTCCGACCCTTCCTCTTGGCCGACTCCACGGCTCGCTCCTCGGGGGTCAACTCCTTCTTCTTCTTCTTGGGCGGCGCGGCGGCCTTGCAGGGGCGCGGGCCTTGCCTCTGGCTTCGACGGCGGCGACGGACGAGGCCATTGAGGCGATGGCGGCGACGGCCACGAATTCGTCGTCCGTGACGATGAGAGCGGGCGCGAGAGCAGAGTCGGAGAGTTTGGGAAAATGGAGGGAAAAAGTGACTGCTTTGTCGCCGACTTGCGGACCAGGAAGGGAAGTAGCCGCGCGTCCGCTTTGTGTCTGCGCCGACATAAATCAGGCTTAAAATTAAGCCGGGAATGGGTCGGTAGACGGATAAAACGCGAACGCGTGTCCGTTTGGGTCGACGCGTTGGACGAACTTTTTGTTTATACGGATCCAAACGGATGACGACGGACGAAATAAGTGTCCTGTTGGAGTTGCTCTAACTATCTCTTAGACACCCGGCCGGGGCATGCACTGACTGGGTGTAGATGCTCTCGGGGTCACAAATCGCCGCAGGAGTAGGGCACACACAACGCGACCACGCCGCCGTGAGAGCGTCTACCACCCGATCGTCAAACGACACGCCCATGGAAAAATATCTCGCATCGCATCACCCACTCCATTGCCCTTCAGTTGAGGCGTTGACATCCTTCCCCATCGTCACGATCATCCGTCACGCCGCCCGCTCAGTCTCCAAAATATCCACGCGCACCATCGTTGACGACGATGGCTTTTCTCCCCCCAGGTGGCTTCCGGCAGGGGAGCACGGCGCGGCTCGTTCACTGGCCAGGCGGTTAATCGCAGCCAGAGGTGCATGCAGACGCAGGGGTTTGAGTTGACTCGGAAGCGACGTGGTGGCGGCATGGACTTATCATACTCTCCCAGCCAGGCCAGCTGCCACGCATCGTGCAGTGGTGGCTGAAGCCGCGTAGCCACCACGTACGGTGTGTGTATATTCTGTATACGCACGATACGAACGAGTGCTTTTGGCTGTGTTGGCTTTGGTGGCGTTGACCGCCGGACCTCCCACAAGTACTCCTGCTCGTGTTTGCGCTGTGTGTCGGGTCAACCCGAGCGACTCTCGTTTAGATAGAGAAAGGTGGCCAACTGCCTTTGCAATTACAACAGAAATCCTTAAACATGGTCACACCATCAACGTAGTAGTAGTATATATATGTTGTCCATGCAAATGCGCTACGTATCTGCAAGTGGCTGATACTAATTAGGATAAACACATCCACAGCCCCGCAAAAGAAAAAAGACCCCCTGTGCTTAATTCTAACCGATCCTTTAAAAGTCAAGGAAGAATGCAACGGAGTAAAGTTAATGGAGTAAAAAAGTTACTTCACTAATGATGGCCGCATCTAACCAATCTTTTATAGTTAGTGGAGTAAAAGAAAGAGGGTGCTTGGATACAAGAGACTAAAACTAGTCCGACTAACACTAGTCTTTTTAAGAAGCTAAAGTTCCAAGCACCCCTGACTAAAGAGAGGCTAAAACTAGTCTTGAGGCTAAAATCTTTTAGTCACGGATACCCCTACTAAAATGTGCATTAGTCCCCTCTCTCCTCATTTAACTTCTCATGCAAGTTCTGGATTGGAGGGTTTGAAGAATAATAAATGCTCATTAACTTGATTTTAGTCTCTTTAGTACTTGGATCCAAGCATGGGTGAGGCTAGCAAGTTTTAGTCTCATTACTTTTAGTCATGAGACTAAAACGTATCCAAGCACCCTCAAAAACTTTATACTTCCCCGTGTCATTATTTAGAAGGCGTGCTTGCAAATTCTTTCGAATCTATGTGGTTATTGATTGGTTGCGAGATGAACTAAAAAATAACATTCACACTACGCATGCATATAGAGTTAATACAATGAAGTATTAATTAGCTGCTAGGAGTAAATGCAATCCGCCTTAAACATTGTCTATTGTGGAAATGCACGTAAATTTAACTGTGCCTTCTAAACTGTGACATAGGGAGTAGATTTTGTTTCCTAGCCGCATCAACTTCAAATACTACACAGTATATATCTTTAAACATTCAAATAAAACAAGCAGAAAGCATGCATTTAATCCTCGTGAACAAAACCCCTCACCCCCACCCCCGCGTCGCCCCGCTTGGACGACTCGAGGGGTGACAAGCCTAGCCCGCCGCCGGACATCTCCCTTCCAGCAACCTCCCTCGCCGCTAAGGCAACCCGGTGGGGCGACAACGCTAGCCCGCCGCCGGGCGTCTCCCTTCCCGCAACCTCCCTGGTCGCCTCCCAAGGTAGCCACCGGGCAAGCTCACGCCGTTGCCAAGGATGGGGGCAGCGGGGCCTTCGGCTGCCCTACCCTCACGTGGGGAGCCCTGGAATTGCAGTGGCAGCTCCTCTCGCGAGGCATCGCCGGACCTATGGCGATCGATGGTGCAAACGGTGGATCAAGGGTCCTCGGTCGCGTGAGCGATGAGATCTTGGTGAAGGAGGTGGGACGCTAATGGTTGCTTCGGCAGCTAGTAGTGCGAGATCTAGTGCCTCTCCCTTTCCGATCTGGCGGTCGGGTCCCCCTGGCCAGGTTCTATCTCGTTTCGTCGCCAGTTCTTGGATATGGGGTGCGTCTAGTAACGTGGGGGTAGTCTACGCAAAATCCCTGGTCGAGCGCATCGACGGCGACGCTCGAGGGCACCGTTCCCCTCCTTGGAGACATCAGTATGGACTATTCTCCCCCACTTCCCCTTCCTCTAGGCCTCTCGGTTGAAAGCCCTAACTCCGTTGAGCGGTGGCGGCGCTCTCGATGTCCCTCCCTTCTGGAAGGCCCTGTCTTGGGAGCCTTGTGGTTGCTGGCGGTGGCGGTGTGCCCATCTTTGTCTGGGTGTGATGCTTCCCCTCTTTTGGTGTTGAATGTGTTCAATGGCGTTTTTCTGCTCAAGGAGAGACTTCAGTGACTCGTGCACGATGATTTGACCCTTTCTATGTGGCCATCTCGGACGTCATCCATCCCATCTTGTAACTTTGCGACGCCTTCAATCCGGGTGAGGACGTAGTGGCCTTCTTTGAAGTTTGAGTGTTGGATGTGTCGTGTCAGGGTCCATAGTTGCATGGCGACGGTATGCCTCACTGATGCCGACCTCTCTCCTTTGAGCCTATGCGGTCTTGCTCCTCGTGCAACATTCTCGGTTGAGAACCTTGGTGCCTATGGTTTCATCATCAATTGTTTATCTTGGTTGTCGTAGTGTGTGAGGCTTAGTGTGATGTTGTCCATCGTTCGTGTATCTTTTCGCCGTGTATTTCCTTCTCTTTGCATGATGATGTGTGCTTGTGTAACATCCCAAATTTTGGAATATTAAAATATTTACTAGATTGATTGTCTTTTAAAACGATTGTGTGAAATTGAGTGAAATTTGAAACTTTTGTAATTTTAAAAATTGAGAGGGAATAAAATGACTTTCCCCTTTTCATTTGAATTGCAAATTCATCCAATCCAAACCAGTGAGAGAAGATAACATGACTTCTTCATAATAAAGGATTTGAAAGTTTTGGATTTGAAAACTAATGAAACTTTTCTTTTTTGGAATTCATTTCATTTTGGATCTATTTTATAAGTTTAAATGAATTCAAATATTAAAAATATGAGAGGAGGAACATGACCCTCCAAACTAGGGGCATTTTGAGAAATATTTGAACCCTAAAACTTAGGGGGGTCATTTGAAAAAAAAATGTAAAAGGAATCAAATCATTTAGGCAATTTTCTGAAAATAATTTTTTATGAAGTATTTATTTTGGCAGTGGAAAAATGTTCATCTTATTGGATTTATTTTTTCTGATAATTTTGATATATAATACTCCTATATTTGGAGTTATCTTTGTTTTCCTTTGTATGTTTTAGTTTCCTATTTTTAGATAAAAGGAAAAAAATGTTTAACAGGATTTTTCTGCCGTGCGGCCCACTGACCGAATCGGGCCGAGATCCTCACGCCACATCCAGATCGGCCGCCCGATATTTTCCTTCCCCTCTCTCCCTCGCTGACCAATGGGCCCCATTGTCCGACCCCTCGTGCCGTCGGTCTTCTCCTTCCTTTCCTCTCTCTCTTTCCTTCCCTCGTCGGAGCCCGATCCCCGGGTCGATCCCTTGCCATCTAGACGACCCAAAGCCGCCTATAAAACCCCCACCTCCCCCGCACTCCGTCCCCCAAGCCCCGCACTCCCCTCGCCAGAGCGCCCCGCCCCACCTCGCCGGAATCGGCCGGGAGCCGAAGCTCTAGGAGCTCTAGGAGCTCGCCCAGTCGCCCACGCGCCCCACCGACGCCGCCAAACTTCGCCGGAAAACAGATTTGATTCAAATCTTGTTTTCTAAATATCTCAAGTTTAAAAATGTTTTGAGTTGATTCTTTTTTGCTACTCGTCACTAGTGATCTTATTTATCAGTACGTATAATTTCCGAATTTTTACAATATCTTAAATTAGGGTTTTAAGAAAAACAGATTGTGTTTTAGTTCTTTTTAGGTTTATTGCTTATTCTTTTGTATTAATTGTTTTTTATTTGTTTTCTTTTATAATTGTGACAGGTTATATTTTGTTTTCTGTTATTTAACAATAACTTTTCAACAACAAAATTTTATTTCATTTATTTTATTTGATTGCATGGAATCAATTATAGTTCAATAATAACGTGCAAGTTATTTCATTGCCAAATTAAATTCCTATTTGAAAATAATTTATATATATTGTTTTATGAGTTTTATTCTCTGTTCACTTTTGTTTAGAACAGCAACAATTTGTATTGAAGTTTATTTTTTTTAATTTAATTCAAGGTTAACATTGTTTTGATCATAAGTAGAGTTTAACAAAAACATTTCAATTACTTATTTTTTCTAATAAATATTTTAGGAAAAATACTTTGTGTTATCTTAGTTATTTGATATTTTATTTTCTGTTATTTTCTAATTTTAGTGTTCCATTTGATGTTAAGTTCAATAGGACCAAAAAAACTATTTTTGTGTTGTTGTAGTAAAAGAATCCATAGTTTTCTTTGAAGTTTCTTTTGAATTCTTGTTTGATTTGATTTATTGGATACATTTTATTTGTTGTTTGTGATATTGATTGTTAGGATGATTGTAAGTATGATTTCTTATATGAATACTATGTTTGATTATATAGATTTCATAGGAGAGTGACAAATAGTTCTATCAAGTTATTTACTGTGAGCGATATCTATCTTCATCAACCCTACTAGGCAAGTTCACGTTGATCATATTTTTACCTATGGTTTTTTTTTGCACTAGTTCAACCTCCTCCATCCACTGGATGAAAAGTAGGTACTTGGAAAATTGGTTCTTGATGTAGCATCATCTGGTAGGCACTCATAAACCCTTGTTACTTTGGCCGGGACGTTAATTTGCGATGCTCCTAGTAGACGGGGTTTGGTTGAGTGTTTATCATGAGTGTTGTGAGAACTTAATAATCAAGACCTGAAGACTTCAAGACTTTCAAGACCTCGTGATGCAATATACCTCTGGGTGTAGTGTTGGAATTATGCCCTAGAGGCAATAATAAATATAGTTACTATTATAATTCCTATATCAAGATAATCGTTTATTATCCATGCTATAATTGTATTGAATGAATACTTATATACATGTGTGGATACATAGACAAAACACTATCCCTAGCAAGCCTCTAGTTGGCTAGCCAGTTGATCAACGATAGTCAGTGTCTTCTGATTATGAACAAGGTGTTGTTGCTTGATAACTGGATCACGTCATTGGGAAAATCACGTGATGGACTAGACCCAAACTAATAGACGTAGCATGTTGATCGTGTCATTTTATTGCTACTGTTTTCTGCGTGTCAAGTATTTGTTAATATGACCATGAGATCATATAACTCACTAACACCGGAGGAATACTTTGTGTGTATCAAACGTTGCAACGTAACTGGGTGACTATAAAGATGCTCTACAGGTATCTCCGAAGGTGTTCGTTGAGTTAGTATGGATCAAGACTGGGATTTGTCACTCCGTGTGACGGAGAGGTATCTCGGGGCCCACTCGGTAATACAACATCACACACAAGCCTTGCCAGCAATGTGACTTAGTGTAAGTTGCAGATCTTGTATGATGGAACGAGTAAAGAGACTTGCCGGTAAACGAGATTGAAATAGGTATACGGATACTGACGATCGAATCTCGGGCAAGTAACATACCGAAGGACAAAGGGAATGACATACGGGATTATATGAATCCTTGGCACTGACGTTCAAACGATAAGATCTTCGTAGAATATGTAGGATACAATATGGGCATCCAGGTCCCGCTATTGGATATTGACCGAGGAGTCTCTCAGGTCATGTCCATAGTTCTCGAACCCGTAGGGTCTGCACACTTAAGGTTCGACGTTGTTTTATGCGTATTTGAGTTATATGGTTGGTTACCGAATGTTGTTCGGAGTCCCGAATGAGATCACGGACGTCACGAGGGTTTCTGGAATGGTCCGGAAACAAAGATTGATATATAGGATGACCTCATTTGATTACCGGAAGGTTTTCGGAGTTACCGGGAATGTACCGGGAATGACGAATGGGTTCCGGTAGTTCACCGGGGGGCAACCCACCCCGGGGAAGCCCATAGGCATTGGGGATGCCGCACCAGCCCTTAGTGGGCTGTTGGGACAGCCCAAAAGAGCCCTATGCGCATTGGAAGAAAAATCAAAGAGAAAACGAAAAAAAAGGAGGAGGTGGGAAAGGGAAGAAGGACTCCACCTTCCAAACCAAGTAGGACTCGGTTTGGGGGGGAGACCTTCCCCCCTTGGTTCGGCCAACCCCCTTGGGATTCCTTGGACCCCAAGGCAAGGCCCCCTCCCTCCCTCCTATATATAGTGGGGTTTTAGGGCTGATTTGAGACAACTTTGCCACGGCAACCCGACCACGTATCTCCACGGTTTTACCTCTAGATCGCGTTTCTCCGGAGCTCGGGCGGAGCCCTGCTGAGACAAGATCATCACCAACCTCCGGAGCGCCGTCACGCTGCCGGGGAACTCTTCTACCTCTCCGTCTCTCTTGCTGGATCAAGAAGGCCGAGATCATCGTCGAGTTGTACGTGTGCTGAAAGCGGAGGTGCCGTCCGTTCGGCACTAGATCGTGGGACTGATCGCAGGATAGTTCGCGGGGCGGATCGAGGGACGTGAGGACGTTCCACTACATCAACCGCGTTCACTAACGCTTCTGCTGTACGGTCTACAAGGGTACGTAGATCACACATCCCCTCTCGTAGATGGACATCACCATGATAGGTCTTCGTGCGCGTAGGAAATTTTTTGTTTCCCATGCGAAGTTCCCCAACAGTGGCATCATGACCTAGGTTCATGCGTAGATGTCTTCTCGAGTAGAACACAAAAGTTTTTGTTGGCGGTGATGTGCGTTTTGCTGCCCTCCTTAGTCTTTTCTTGATTCCGCGGTATTGTTGGATCGAAGCGGCTCGAACCGACATTACTCGTACGCTTACGAGAGACTGGTTTCATCGCTACGAGTAACTCCGTTGCTCAAAGATGACTGGCGGGTGTCAGTTTCTCCAACTTTAGTTGAATCGGAATTGACTGAGGAGGTCCTTGGATAAGGTTAAATATCAACTCATATATCTCCGTTGTGGTGTTTGCGTAAGTAAGATGCGATCCTACTAGATACCCATGGTCACCACGTAAAACATGCAACAACAAAATTAGAGGACGTCTAACTTGTTTTTGCAGGGTATGCTTGTGATGTGATATGGCCAACGATGTGATGTGATATATTGGATGTATGAGATGATCATGTTGTAATAGATAATATCGACTTGCACGTCGATGGTACGGCAACCGGCGGGAGCCATAGGGTTGTCTTTATAACTAACGTTTGTGCTTGCAGATGCGTTTACTATTTTGCTAGGATGTAGCTTTAGTAGTAATAGCATGAGTAGCACGACAACCCCGATGACGACACGTTGATGGAGATCATGGTGTGGCGCCGGTGACAAGAAGATCGTGCCGGTGCTTTGGTGATGGAGATCAAGGAGCACGTGATGATGGCCATATCATGTCACCTATGAATTGCATGTGATGTTAATCCTTTTATGCACCTTGTTTTGCTTAGAACGACGGTAGCATTATGAGGTGATCTCTCACTAAAATTTCAAGACGAAATTGTGTTCTCCCCGACTGTGCACCGTTGCTATAGTTCGTCGTTTCGAGATACCACGTGATGATCGGGTGTGATAGACTCAACGTTCACATACAACGGGTGCAAAACAGTTGCGCACGCGGAACACTCGGGTTAAGCTTGACGAGCCTAGCATGTGCAGACATGGCCTCGGAACACATGAGACCGAAAGGTCGATCATGAATCATATAGATGATATGATTAGCATAGGGATGCTTACCACTGAAACTATACTCAACTCACGTGATGATCGGACTTGAGCTAGTGTAAGTGGATCATGAACCACTCAAATGACTAGAGAGATGTACTTTTTGAGTGGGAGTTTAGCGAGTAATTTGATTAAGTTAAACTCTAATTATATTGAACATAGTCTAAGTCCACTTTGAATATATTTGTGTTGTAGATCATGGCTCACGCGACAGTCACCCTGAATTTTAATACGTTCCTAGAGAAAGCTAAGTTGAAAGATGATGGAAGCAACTTTGTAGACTGGGCTCGTAATCTTAAGCTAATCTTACAAGCTGGGAAGAAGGATTATGTCCTTAATGCTGCGCTAGGAGATGAACCACCCGCTACGGCTGATCAGGATGTTAAGAACGTTTGGTTAGCACGTAAGGAGGACTACTCAGTAGTTCAATGTGCAGTCTTGTATGGCTTAGAACCGGGACTTCAACGTCGCTTTGAGCGTCATGGAGCATTTGAGATGTTCCAAGAGTTGAAGTTTATCTTTCAGAAGAATGCCCGGATCGAGAGGTATGAGACCTCCGATAAATCCTATGCTTGCAAGATGGAGGAAAACTCGTCTGTCAGTGAACATGTGCTCAAAATGTCTGGGTACTCAAACCGTCTAGCTGAGATGGGGATTGAACTCCCGCAAGAAGCTATCACTGACAGAATCCTTCAATCACTGCCGCCAAGCTATAAAGGCTTTGTGTTGAACTACAACATGCAAGGGATGAACAAGTCTCCCGGCGAGTTGTTTGCAATGCTGAAAGTCGCAGAGTCTGAACTCCGTAAAGAGCATCAAGTGTTGATGGTGAATAAGACCACTAGTTTCAAGAGAAACGACAAAGGCAAGAAGGGTAATTCAAAGAAGAGCGGCAAGCCTGTTGCCAATCCGACGAAGAAACCCAAAGCTGGACCTAAGCCTGAAACATAGTGTTACTATTGCAATGGTATGGGTCACTGGAAGCGCAATTGCCCCAAGTATCTGGCTGATAAGAAGGCGGCCAAAGAAAAATCAGGTATATTTGATATACATGTTATTGATATGTACTTAACCGGCTATCGTAGTAGTGCCTGCGTATTCGATACCGGTACTGTTGCTCATATTTGGAACTCGAAACAGGAACTGCGGAATAGACGAAGGCTGGCGAAAGATGAAGTGACAATGCGCGTAGGAAATGGTTAAAAGGTTGATGCAATCGCCGTCGGCACAGTTTCACTTCAGTTACCATCAGGATTAGTTATGAACTTAAATCATTGTTATTTAGTGCCTGCGTTGAGCATGAACATTATATCTGGATCTTGTTTATTGCGAGACAGTTACTCTTTTAAGTCAGAGAATAATGGTTGTTCTATTTCTATGAGTAACATCTTTTATGGTCATGCACCCAATGTGAGAGGATTGTTCATATTGAATATTGATAGTGATACACACATACATAACATTGAGACCAAAAGAGTTAGAGTTAACAATGATAGCGCCATATTTTTGTGGCACTGCCGCTTAGGTCATATTGGTGTAAAGCGCATGAAGAAACTCCATGCCGATGGACTTTTGGAGTCACTTGACTTTGATTCACTTGACACGTGCGAACCATGCCTCATGGGCAGGATGACTAAAACTCCGTTCTCAGGAACAATGGAGCGTGCAAGTGACTTATTGGAAATCATACATACCGATGTGTGTGGTCCGATGAGCGTAGAGGCACGCGGCGGATATCGTTATTTTCTCACCTTCACTGACGATTTGAGTAGATATGGTTATGTCTACTTAATGAAGCACAAGTCTGAAGCATTTGAAAAGTTCAAGCAATTTCAGAGTGAAGTTGAAAATCATCGTAACAAGAAGATCAAGTTCCTACGGTCTGATCATGGGGGTGAATATCTGAGTTTCGAGTTTGGTGCTCACTTAAGACAATGTGGAATTGTTTCACAGTTAACACCGCCTGGAACACCACAGCGTAATGGTGTGTCCGAACGTCGTAATCGTACTTTATTAGAGATGGTGCGATCTCTGATGTCTCTTACCGATTTGCCATTATCATTTTGGGGTTATGCATTAGAAACAACTGCATTCACTTTAAATAGGGCACCATCAAAATCCGTTGAGACGACACCATACGAACTGTGGTATGGCAAAAGGCCAAAGTTGTCGTTTCTTAAAGTTTGGGGATGTGATGCTTATGTCAAAAAGCTTCAGCCTGAAAAGCTGGAACCCAAAGCGGAAAAGTGCATCTTCATAGGTTACCGAAAAGAGACAGTTGGGTACACCTTCTATCTCAAATCCGAGGGCAAAGTGTTTGTTGCTAAAAACGGAGCTTTTCTCGAGAAGGAGTTTCTCTCGAGAGAATTGAGTGGGAGGAAGATAGAACTTGACGAGGTTGACGAACCACTCATCCCTCTGGATGGTGGCGCAGGGCAAGGGGAAACCTCTGTCGTTGCGACGCCGGTTGAGGAGGAAGTTAATGATGATGATCATGAAACTCCGGTTCAAGTTTCTGTCGAACCATGCAGGTCGACGAGACCACGTGCTGCTCCAGAGTGGTACGGTAATCCCGTCTTGTCAATCATGTTGTTAGACAACAATGAACCTGCAAATTATGAAGAAGCAATGGTGGGCCCAGATTCCAACAAATGGCTAGAAGCCATGAAGTCCGAGATAGGATCCATGTATGAGAACAAAGTGTGGACTTTGGAAATGCTGCCTGAGGGCCGCAAGGCTATTCAGAACAAATGGATCTTTAAGAGGAAGACGGACACTGATGGCAATGTGACCGTTTATAAAGCTCCACTTGTGGCAAAGGGTTTTTCACAAGTTCAAGGAGTTGACTACGATGAGACATTCTCACCCGTAGCGATGCTTAAGTCCGTCAGAATCATGTTAGCAATAGCTGCATTTTTCGATTATGAAATCTGGCAGATGGATGTCAAAACAGCGTTCCTTAACGGTTTCCTTAAGGAAGAGATGTATATGATGCAACCCGAAGGTTTTGTCGATCCTAAGAATGCTAACAAGGTGTGCAAGCTCCAGCGATCCATTTATGGACTGGTGCAAGCATCTTGGAGTTGGAACAAATGCTTTGATGAGGTGATCAAAGCATTTGGGTTTATACAAGTGGTTGGAGAATCTTGTATTTACAAGAAAGTGAGTGGGAGCTCTGTGGCGTTTCTAATATTATATGTGGATGACATATTGCTGATTGGAAACAACGTAGAGTTTTTGGAGAGCATAAAGGATTACTTGAATAAAAGTTTCTCTATGAAGGACCTAGGAGAAGCTGATTACATTCTAGGCATTAAGATCAACAGGGATAGATCAAAACGCCTAATAGGACTTTCACAAAGCACATACCTTGATAAAGTTTTGAAGAGGTTCAAAATGGAACAGTCCAAGAAAGGGTTCTTGCCAGTTTTACAAGGTACGAGATTGAGTAAGACTCAGTGCCCAGCAACTGATGAGGATAGAGAGCATATGCGCTCCGTCCCCTATGCTTCAGCCATAGGTTCTATCATGTATGCAATGTTGTGCACTAGACCAGACGTTAGCCTGGCCATAAGTATGGCAGGTAGGTTCCAGAGTAATCCAGGAGTGGATCACTAGACGGCGGTCAAGAATATCCTGAAGTACCTGAAAAGGACTAAGGAGATGTTTCTCGTGTATGGAGGTGACGAAGAGCTCGCCGTAAAAGGTTACGTCAATGCAAGCTTTGACACAGATCCGGACGACTCTAAGTCGCAAACCGGATACGTATTTATTCTTAATGGGGGTGCGGTAAGCTGGTGCAGTTCCAAGCAGAGCGTCATAGCAGATTCTACATGTGAAGCGGAGTACATGGCTGCCTCGGAGGCGGCTAAGGAGGGTGTCTGGATGAAGCCGTTCATGACGGATCTTGGAGTGGTGCCAAGCGCACTGAATCCAATAACCTTGTTCTGTGACAACACGTGTGCCATTGCCCTAGAAAAGGAACCACGGTTTCACAAGAAGACCAGACACATCAAACAACGCTTCAACCTCATCCGCGACTACGTCGAAGGGGAGGACATAAATATATGCAAAGTGCACACAGATCTGAATGTAGCGGACCCGCTGACTAAACCTCTTCCACGGGCAAAGCATGATCAACACCAGGACTGTATGGGTGTTAGATTTATTACAATGTAATTCGCATGATGATGTGAGGGCTAGATTATTGACTCTAGTGCAAGTGGGAGACTGTTGGCATTATGCCCTAGAGGAAATAATAAATATAGTTATTATTATAATTCCTATATCAAGATAATCGTTTATTATCCATGCTATAATTGTATTGAATGAAGACTTATATACATGTGTGGATACATAGACAAACCACTGTCCCTAGCAAGCCTCTAGTTGGCTAGCCAGTTGATCAACGATAGTCAGTGTCTTCTGATTATGAACAAGGTGTTGTTGCTTGATAACTGGATCACGTCATTGGGAAAATCACGTGATGGACTAGACCCAAACTAATAGACGTAGCATGTTGATCGTGTCATTTTATTGCTACTGTTTTCTGCGTGTCAAGTATTTGTTCATATGACCATGAGATCATATAACTCACTAACACCGGAGGAATACTTTGTGTGTATCAAACGTTGCAACGTAACTGGGTGACTATAAAGATGCTCTACAGGTATCTCCGAAGGTGTTCGTTGAGTTAGTATGGATCAAGACTGGGATTTGTCACTCCGTGTGACGGAGAGGTATCTCGGGGCCCACTCGGTAATACAACATCACACACAAGCCTTGCCAGCAATGTGACTTAGTGTAAGTTGCAGATCTTGTATGATGGAACGAGTAAAGAGACTTGCCGGTAAACGAGATTGAAATAGGTATACGGATACTGACGATCGAATCTCGGGCAAGTAACATACCGAAGGACAAAGGGAATGACATACGTGATTATATGAATCCTTGGCACTCAGGTTCAAACGATAAGATCGTCGTAGAATATGTAGGATCCAATATGGGCATCCAGGTCCCGCTATTGGATATTGACCGAGGAGTCTCTCGGGTCATGTCTACATAGTTCTCGAACCCGTAGGGTCTGCACACTTAAGGTTCGACGTTGTTTTATGCGTATTTGAGTTATATGGTTGGTTACCGAATGTTGTTCGGAGTCCCGGATGAGATCACGGACGTCACGATGGTTCTGGAATGGTCCGGAAATGAAGATTGATATATAGTATGACCTCATTTGATTACCGGAAGGTTTTCGGAGTTACCGGGAATGACGAATGGGTTCCGGGAGTTCACCGGGGGGGCAACCCACCCCGGGGAAGCCCATAGGCATTGGGGGTGACGCACCAGCCCTTAGTGGGCTGGTGGGACAGTCCAAAAGATCCATATGCGCATTGGAAGAAAAATCAAAGAGAAAAATAAAAAAAAGGAGGAGGTGGGAAAGGGAAGAAGGACTCCACCTTCCAAACCGAGTCTCGGCCGACCCCCTTGGGAGTCCTTGGACCCCAAGGCAAGGCCCCCTCCCTCCCTCCTATATATAGTGGGGTTTTAGGGCTGATTTGAGACAACTTTGCCACGGCAGCCCGACCACATATCTCCATGGTTTTACCTCTACATCGCGTTTCTGCGGAGGTCGGGCGGAGCCCTGCTGAGACAAGATCATCACCAACCTTCGGAGCGCCGTCACGCTGCCGGAGAACTCTTCTACATCTCCGTCTCTCTTGCTGGATCAAGAAGGCTGAGATCTTCGTCGAGCTGTACGTGTGCTGAACGCTGAGGTGCCGTCCGTTCGGCACTAGATCATGGGACTGATCGCGGGATAGTTCGCGGGGTGGATCGAGGGACGTGAGGACGTTCCACTACATCAACCGCGTTCACTAACGCTTCTGCTGTACGGTCTACAAGGGTACGTAGATCACAGATCCCCTCTCGTAGATGGACATCACCATGATAGGTCTTCGTGCGCGTAGGAAAATTTTTGTTTCCCATGCAAAGTTTCCCAACATGAAGGACAGTCCAGATGGGCACCCTGGGGAAGCCAGTGGATGACCCGGGATGCATGGGGAAGCGCCATGACATCTTGCGGAAAGCTTCACCCAGTCACGAAGAGATGGATGGATACTTCAAGACCCGAGGCTTACCTGCACAACCACAAGTCATTATGGGCTCTGTCTTGGTTGGACATTGTGGTGACTCTGGACGGGCGGTGCTACGAGATGTAGAAGAATGATAGGATTGGATGGGCACCGACAGTGTCTTAGAGGAACCATTTGGAAGACCATGTTTTGATCATCCGGTTCTCAAACACCCTGAAGTGCGAAGACTTCAACGGAGGCGAACAAATCTTGTGGGGAACGTGTGCAAAACTCTGTGGAGTACTCAAACCTAATCGATTAGCCGTTTCCATGGTCATGGACAACTTGAGCCAAAGGAACTGAAGCTATCAGGAATTCTCAACACCATTAACTTATTGATGTGGGTAATATTGATAATTTGGGTATGAGAAATGGTTGGTGGAACCTTCTCATTAACAACCAACAATGTAGTAAATTTTGCTTTCACTTCTCTCTTGTTGTAGGAAAAATTTGCTTTACGCAAAATTTAAACTACAGCCCCACCTGCCATACATGCATACAGAATAGATGATATTTTCACCCCTCTCTTTTGTGACTTGCCGGCATATTCAATATGCTGACCTATACGGCTACAACGTCTTATGTTGCACATACTTTCTACGACGAGTAAGAGTACGATTCAGGATTACGGTCTGCACTCAACCTGCCGTTGGTGTTTATTGGTACTCCACTTTCTTTGACTGTTTTCGCTGAGACTTTGAGGTATATATCGATTTTACGTTATTTTACATGTGGTTGCACTTTAATATATGCATTGATGTACTTGTTGTGCCAGCATACTGATCTAGGGATGGCACAGAACACAGAGGCTTGACTCGTTTTGAGTCGGGTCGCTACAGATATGGTATGAGAGCACATGTTGACTGTAGGACGTAACCCGAGAAAATGGCTTAGAAATAGGAAAACCTTGATAGGAACAACTTTTGTTTTCACTACTCTCATACCTCTTGATTCTTTTACTGAACATTCCCTATTTCAAAACTATAGATGGAGAGCTACACTCTGAATGAAAGAGAGCACTACGAAGATGTTCTCGGAGGCCCGTTTCTCATGGAGCTGGTACATATGATGAAGTTGCCGATACCTGAGATCAATGTGACTAAGAGGAAGTCTGGATTCTGGGGTGTCAGAACTAAAGTTTTTGGACGTAAAGAAGACCCCAAGACTGAAGACATCAACTATGGCACATTGACCCATGACTGTGATATGGGCATGAACACTGCTGTCCATGATGCTATCGCACGTTTGAGCTATCGTCATCGTGCTGAGTTGGGTACTCACTACTTTGGAAGGCTTGGATGGCAGAAGCCTAAGGGAGCACATATCATCTTGACACACGAGCAGAAGGTGAAGTTTTCACCTGTAGTGGTGTATAATCAGGAACTGGAATATTATATCAAGAACCTTCAAATGGACCTTCTCTCCGAATTATTTGAGAATGACGCACTCCATGGGAGTCTCAAGAACGACAAACTGAAGGTAGCCAATGTGAAGAAACACGATCCCGAGATTCAGAAGCTTCGTCAGGACTTGAAGAATAGTCAAGCCATGGCACATGCTGGTGATGTTGAAATCCAAAAGCTCAGGAGCCAACTCCTGGAACTACAAGGACGACATCGAAAACTCCGCATCAACAGGGAATATCTGGCGGAAGAACTTGAGAAGATCAAGAATGACCAAAAGAAGCCCACTGATCATGAAGACATGATATGAGCTAGTTTAGTAGTAGTAGCCCCACCATGAGAGAAATAAAGATGAACGTCATTGCATATTGTGTGATCGACCATACCAACCTTATGTGGGTGGCGATACGATAGTATTGATTGAATTTTACGAATGTGTGGACTCAAGTTTAGATACTTTTGTGTGTTTGAGTTGTTTGTATCCTTTCTCTCTCTCTCTTACCCATCTGATCTCAAAAATCATGGACCCAATAGATGGCGTATGAAGCTGGACTTGTAATCTCTGGACCAATGACCTAGCTGAAAGCTGAAATATGGATTCAGAACATGGAGAACCACTTCGGGAGAAATTTGATTTCAAGGAAATATGAAGTGGCACACGCTCTTTAGTACTTTACCCAAAGTGCTGCTATCTGGTGAAAAAATGCATCATGCCATACAAGGATTTAGTGGAGAAGAAACTTGGGGCGAACTCAAGAAGACTCTCTTAATATCCCGTCTCATACAAAAGTGCTATGCTAACCCGATGAAGAAGCCTTGTGCATGCAAGATCTGTGGAGAAATAGGACACACCCGGGAAGAACACAAGGATGGATGCCCTCATTGTGAAGAAAATCACCTAGCAGAGGAATGCCCAACTTGTCACGTGACTTGTTTCTTGTGTGAAGGAACTACCCACTACCCAGCTCAGTGTCATATTTAGCCCAAGGTGCAACAAGTTGTCAGGCAGCAGAAAGAAGCAATGGAGGAAACCCTTAAGAAGAAGATTCTAGAAGAACCTGTTATGAAGGAAAATATATAAGACCCTGATGGACAAAGCCTAACCAGATTTTTCTCTAATGCCTGCTACTCATGTGGAGAAGAAGGACATTTTTCACAAGAGTGCATGAAGGAAAGCCAAGAGTGTCTGGGAGACTTCCCAATAGAAAAAGTAGAGTTTGATCCACATGAAATAGAAGAACTGGCCAGAATGAAGAAGCCCAGAAAGAAGAGAAAGTACACCAGGAATACCCAAATCTCTGCAGATAAGGACCTGAGTCATATCCCATGTTTTAAATGCAAGACCTTAGGTCACTATGCCGATATGTGCCTAGCAAGGAAGCAGGAAACCCAAGGAGCGAAAACAAACACCAAGAAGCCTCGAGACAGGTCGGAAGTCATTTGTTTTCCTTGCAAGGAAGCAGCACATTATGCTACTAAATGTCCACAGGGGAAGAAAGCTAAAATGCAGTAGTTAAGTTTTGACAATGGCAATAACTCTAACATGAAGCACTCTTGTTTTCATGAGATTATGTAGTTGAATTTTATAATGTAAGACACAAAGATTGTAATAACTTCGTGAATCAATGGAATTTATTGTGTCATGATTTCCTATGTTGAAATTGTATGAGTTGTTTCTCTATGAACAAAGATCTCCGACCAATTTCGAGGATATGAGAAAATATGGTCTACACAGGCATGCGTATCTTTTATTTTAAGTGTGGTAGTAATCGTTAAAACCACATGATCCAAGGAATAGGAATGTACCATGCTTACCAAGGAACCAAATCAACTGAATACAATTAAAGGAAGTGCTGGATCATATCAAACTATGGGGGTGACAATAGTTGAATAATGTACCTTGGAATTGAAAATTTGAGGATAGATTTAATATGAGGAACAAACACTTTTATTGGTAAACACACCAATGGCAAGGAATAATGAGTTCAAGGAATACAACCGGTACCAAGGTTGCCTCTCAAGAATTTTATGAAGGTTGCCCCAAGAGCATGAAGGAATAAGTTATGATGGATCGACAAATGTTTTCTTAGGAGCATACGAAAACCTGAGAGTGGTGAAGAACATGATAGATGTTTGTTCAGCTTGCATAAGCGTTGGAATTATCCAAACTTCGTTCGTGAACAATAGAAATTCCGCAACGCTTGTGAGGACGCCCAAGTATTAGAATGCGAGATTTGCTAAACCGTACACAGAGTAATGATTTGGGTGCGGAATGGATTGATCACCATGACAACTTACTTTTATCATTCTCTTGCTATTCGGGATGGTAAATCTGAGAGACTTACCCATAGTGAGAGACGACGTTCTTTGAAGCTTTTGTTTAAGCCTTAGAATGGTATGATGAAAGCCCATGTACATGGCAATTGTTGCCAAACGTAGGAATGTTACAGTGAGGAAGAAGCCAAGACCCTTCTCACTGCAGGATAACCACAAATGGTCGACCACCATGAGAATCATCGATAGGTTATCTAGAATGGTCACTAGACTTGTGAGTTAAGAAGACCAAGTGATGGAAGAAGCTTATATCAACGAAAAGACATCGGATTTTGAGGGAAATGTTATGAATGTAACGGAAGAGCATCACTAAAGGAGTTAGTATGAAGAATGTGAGGATCCAGATGCCAAGGCACCAGAGGATTGTTAAAAATTTGAGGACCGATAACTCTCATTTTAAGTGTGGTAGCACCCCACTCTGCAAGACAATGGATTTGTTAGAAGACCCCCAAACCCTAACCTTTTCTTTCTAGCCTCTTCGAATCTCGAGGACGAGATTCATTTTAAGTGTGGTAGGTTTGTAACATCCAAAATTTTGGAATGTTAAAATATTTACTAGATTGATTGGTTTTTAAAACGATTGTGTGAAATTGAGTGAAATTTGAAACTTTTGAAATTTTAAAAATTGAGAGGGGATAAAATGACTTTCCCATTTTCCTTTGAATTGCAAATTCATCCAATCCAAACCACACAGAGAAGATAACATGACTTCTTCATGATAAAGGATTTGAAAGTTTTGGATTTGAAAACTACTCATACTTTTCTTTTTGGAATTCATTTCATTTTGGCTCTATTTTAAAAGTTTAAATGAATTCAAATATTAAAAATATGAGAGGAGGAACATGACCATCCAAACAAGGGGCATTTTGAGAAATATTTGAACCCTACAACTTAGGGGGGTCATTTGAAAAAAGAATTTGTAAAAGGAATCAAATCATTTAGGCAATTTTCTGAAAATAATTTTTTTCAAGTATTTATTTTGGCCGTGAAAAATGTTCATCTTATTGGATTTATTTTTTCTAATAATTTGGATATATAATACTCCTATATTTGGAGTTATCTTTATTTTCGTTTTTATGTTTTAGTTTCCTGTTTTTAGATAAAAGGAAAAAAATGTTTAAAAGGAATATTTTGCCGTGCGGCCCACTGATCGAATCGGGCCGAAATCCCCTCGCCAAATCTAGATCGGCCACCCGATCTTTTCCTTCCCCTCTCTCCCTCGCTGACCAGTGGGCCCCATTGTCCGACCCCTCCTCCCGCAAGTATTCTCCTTCCTTTCCTCTCTCTCTTTCCTTCCCTCGGTTGATCCTCGTCGGAGCCCGATCCCCGGGTCGATCCCTTGCCATCTGGATGACCCGAAGTCGCCTATAAAACCCCCACCTCCCCCGCACTCTGTTTTCCCCCAAGCCCCGCACTACCCTCGCCATAGCGCCCCGCCCCACCTCGCCGGAATCGGTCGGCAGCCGATGCTCCACAAGCTCAAGGAGCTCGCCCCGTCGCCCACGCGCCCCACCGACACCACCAAACTTCGCTGGAGGACCGCCACATGCGCGTGGTGCCCTCTCCCTCGTCGGAGACCCCCTCGAACGCCAGCCCCGAGCACCACAGCGCCTTGGCCTCACCAAAGATCCCGTCAGACCTCCTCCCCACACTGGAAGTCTTCGGAAACTACCCTCACCATAGGATCTAGGACCATCGATCCAGATTAGAACGTATTAAAACACGAAGCATTTTCTTATATAAACCGAGCGTTCGCTGTGTAGCCCCGCGCGTGCACGCCTCTACCCACACACGGCTCGCCACGTGGCCCTATCCGTTAGCTAGGGTTTTTTTCTTTTTTCTGTTTTCAAAACAGAATAGTTCTATTTTTGTTTTGTTTATATATTTTATGCTTTAAATTATTTTGAGTGAAACTTTTTGCATCATATCATAAATTTAATCTAGTTTCTGTAGATATAAAGTTTTACCAAATTCAAATAGATTTGGTTCAAATCTTGTTTTCTAAATAGGTTTTGAGTTGATTCTTTTTGCTACTGGTCACTAGTGATCTTATTTATCAGTAGGTATAATTTCGGAATTTTTAGAATATTTTAATTTAGGGTTTTAAGCAAAACAGATTATGTTTTAGTTCTTTTTAGTTTTATTGATTTTTCTTTTGTATTAATTGTTTTTTATTTGTTTTCTATTGTAATTGTGACAAGTTATATTTTGTTTTCTGTTATTTCACAGTAACTTTTCGACAACAACAACAAAAAAATATTTTGTTTATTTTCTTTGATTGCATGGAATCAATTCTAGTTCAATAATAACTTGCAAATTGATTTCATTATCAAATTAAATTCCTATTTGAAAATACTTTGTATATATTGACTTATGAGTTTTATTCTGTGTTAAATTTTGTTTAGAACAACAACAATTTGTATTGAAGTTGAATTTTTTTATTTAAATCAAGGTTAACATTGTTTTGATCATACTAGAGTTTAACAAAAACTTTTCAATTACTTCTTTTTTGCTAATAAATTTTTTATGAAAAATACTTTCTATTATCTTAGTTATTTCATATTTTTCTGTTATTTTCCAATTTTTGTGTTTTATTTGTTGTTAAGTTCAATTAGGATTGTAATAGAAGACTCCATAGTTTTCTTTGAAGATTCTTTTGGATTCTTGTTTGATTTGATTTATTGGATAAATGTTATTTGTTGTTTGTGATATTGATTGTTACAATGATTGTTAGTATGATTTCTTAAATGAATATTATCTTTGATTATATAGATTTCATCGGAGAGTGACGAATAGTTCTATCAAGTTATTTCCTGTGAGCGATATCTATCTTCATCAACCCTACCCGGCAAGTTCACATTGATCATCTTTTTACCTATGGTTTTATTGCATTAGTTCAACCTCCTCCATCTAGTGCATGCAAAGTAGGTACTTGTAAAATTGGTTCTTGATGTAGTATCATGTGGTAGGCACTCATAAAACCTTGTTACTATGGCTGGGACGTTAATTTGCTATGCTCCTAGTAGACGGGGTTTGGTTGAGTGTTTATCATGAGTATTGTGAGAACTTAATAATCAAGACCTGAAGACTTCAAGACTTTCAAGACCTCATGATGCAATATACCTCTAGGTGAACGACGATCCAGATGGGCACCCTGGGGAAGCCAGTGAATGACCCGAAATGCATGGGGAAGTGCCATGACATCTTGCGGAAAGCTTCACCTAGGCACGAAGAGATGGATGGATACTTCAAGACCCGAGGTTTAACTGCACAGCCACAAGTCATTATGGGCTCTGGCTTGGTTGGACATTGTGGTGACTCTAGATGGGCGGTGCTATGAGATGTAGAAGAATGGTAGGATTGGATGGGCACCGACAGTGTCTCAGAGGAACCCTTTGGAAGACCATGTTTTGATCATCCGTTTCTCAAACACCCTGAAGTGCGAGGACTTCAACGGAGGCGGTCAAATCTTGTGGGTGTTGGGGAATGTTGCATGGGAAACAAAAAAATTCCTATGCACGCGAAGACCTATCATGGTGATGTCCATCTACGAGAGGAGATTAGATCTGTGTACCCTTGTAGATCGCTCAACGGGAAGCATTAAGAAACGCGGTTGATGTAGTGGAATGTCTTCACGATCTGTCCCTCGAACCGTCCCACGATCCGTCCCACGAACTGTCTCGCGATCCTTCCCACGATCCGTCCCGATCTAGCGCCGAACGGACGACACCTCCGCGTTCACCACACGTACAGCTCGAAGAAGAAGTAGATTAGTTCTCCCGCAACGTGACAACACTCCGGTGGTGGTGATGATCTACTCCTGCAGGGCTCCGCCCGAGCTCCACATGAAACCGATCTAGAGGTAAAACTATGTGGAATAGCCTTGAGTTGCACGTGGCAAATTTGTGTCTCAAAAAGCCCTAAACCACCACTATATATAGGAGGAAGGGGGAGGGGCTAGCCTTGAAGGCACAAGGCCTCAAGGTGCGCTGAACGCCAGGAGGAGGAGGACTCCTCCTCCAATTCAGTTTGGGAAGGAGGAGTCCTCCTCTTCCTTCCCACCTCCCTCTTTCCTTTTTCTTTTTCTTTTCTTTTGATATTTTCTTATGTGGCGCCATAGCCCTCTTGGGCTGATCCCACCAGCCCAATAAGGACTTGTGGCGCCACCCTAGGGCCTTGGGCTCACTCCCGGGTGGGTGGGCCCCTCCCGGTAAACACCCGGAACCCATTCGTCAGTCCCGGTACACTTCCGGAATTGCGTGAAAAAGAAACCATCCTATATATCAATCTTCCTTCACGGACCATTCCGGAAACCCTCGTGACGTCCGTGATCTCATTCGGGACTCCGGACATCATTCGGTAACCACACATATAACTCAACTATACTAAAACATCACCGAACCTTAAGTGTGAAGATCATGCGGGTTCGAGAACTATGTAGACATGACCCGAGACACTCCTCGGTCAATATAGAATAGCGGGACCTGGATACCATATTGGGTCCTACATATTCTCCGAAGATCTTATCGGTTGAACCTCAGTGTCAAGGATTCATATAATCCCGTATGTCATTCCCTTTGTCCTTCGGTCTGTTACTTGCTCGAGATTCGATCGTCGGCATCCGTATACCTATTTCAATCTCGTTACCCGCAAGTATCTTTACTCGTTCTGTAATACAAGATCCCGTGACTTACACTTAGTCACATTGCTTTCATGGCTTGTGTGTGATGTTGTATTACCGAGTGGGCCCCGAGATACCTCTCCCTCACACGGAGTGACAAATCCCAGTCTTGATCCATACTAACTCAACGGACACCTTGGAAGATACCTGTAGATTACCTTTATAGTCACCCAGTTACGTTGTGACGTTTGATACACACAAGGTATTCCTCCGGTGCCAGTGAGTTATATGATCTGATGGTCATAGGAATAAATACTTGACACGCAGAAAACAATAGCAATAAAATGACACGATCAATATGCTACGTACATAGTTTGGGTCTAGTCCATCACATGATTCTCCTAATGACGTGATCCCGTTATCAAGAGACAACACTTTTCTATGGTCAGGAAACCTTGACCATCTTTGATCAACGAGCTAGTCAACTAGAGGTTACTAGGGACAGTGTTTTGTCTATGTATCAACACATGTATCTGTGTTTCCAATCAATACAATTATAGCATGGATAATAAACGATTATCACGAACAAAGAAATATAATAATAACTAATTTATTATTGCCTCAAGGGCATATTTCCAATAGTCTCCCACTTGCACTAGAGTCAATAATCTAGTTCACATCACTATGTGATTTTAACGAATCAAACACCCATATGGTTCTCGGGTTTGATCACGTCTTGCTTCTGAGAGAAGTTTTAGTCAACGGTTTTTAACCTTTCAGATCCATAGAACTTTAGCATCGACGTAACCCTTTACGACGAACTCTTTAACCACCTCCATAATCGAGAAAAATTCCTTAGTTCATTAATTTACTAAGGATAACTTTGACCGCTGTTTAGTGATTCAATCCTGGATCACTCTCTGTACCTCTTAATAGACTTGTGGAAAGTTACACACTAGGTGCGGTACACAACATGGCATACTTTAGAGTCTATGGATAAGGCATAGGAGACTACCCTCGTCCTTTCTCTTTATTCTGCCGTGGTCGGGTTTTGAGTCTTACTCAAATTCACACCTTACAACACAGCCAAGAACTCCTTCTTTGCTGATCTATTTTGAACTCCTACAAAAACTTGTCAAGGCATGCATTTCATCGAAAGTTCTATTAAGCGCTTTGATCTATCTCTATAGATCCTGATGCTCAATGTTCAAATAGCTCTATCCAGGTCTTCCTTTCAAAAACTCCTTTCGAACAACCTTTTATGCTTCACAGAACTTCTACTTTACTTCCGATCAACAATATGTCAACCACATATACTTATTTGAAATTCTATAGTGCTCCCACTCACTTCTTTGGAAATACAAGTTTCTCCTAAACCTTGTACAAACCCAAAAGTTTTGATCATCTCATCAAAGCATATATTCCAACTCCGAGATGCTTGCACCAATCCATAGAAGTATCGCTGGAGCTTGCACACTTGTTAGCATCCTTAGGATCGACAAAACCTTCTGGTTGTATCACATACAACCTTTCGTCAAGGAAATCGTCGAGGAAACAATGTTTTGACATCCTATGTGCAATATTTCATAAATAATACAACAACTGCTAACATAATTCCAACAGACTTTTAGCATCGCTGCGAGTGAGACTCTCATCATAGTCAACTCTTTGAACTTGTCGGGAACATCCTTGCGACAAGTCGAGCTTTACTTAATGGTGACTTTTCACCATCATTGTTTGTCTTTCTTTCAAAGATCCATCTTTACTTAATAGTCATACGACCATCAAGTAGTTCTTCCAAAGTCTACACTTTGTTTTCATACATGGAACCTCTCTCGGATTTCATGGCCTCCAGCCATTTGTCGGAATCCGGGCCCACCAACGCTCCTCCATAACTTGTAGGTTCATTGTTGTTCAACAACATGACCTCCAAGACAGGGTTACCGTACCACTCTGTAGTAGTACGCGACCTTATCGACCTACGAGGTTTGAAGTAAATTGATCCGAAGCTCAATGATCACCATCATCAGTTTCCACTTCAATTGGTGTAGGCGCCACAGGACCAACTTCCCGCGCCCTGCTACACACTGGTTGAAGTCATGGTTCTTTAACCTCATCAAGTTCCACCACTCTCCCACTCAATTCTTTCGAGAGAAACCTTTCCTCAAGAAAGGAACCATTTCTAGAAACAAACACTTTGCTTCCGGATCTGAGATAACAGATGTATCCAACTGTTTTGGATATCCTATGAAGATGCATTTATCCGCTTTGGGTTCGAGCTTATTAGATTGAAACCTTTTTCACATAAGCGTCGCAGCCCCAAACTTTCAAGAAATGACAACTTTGGTTTCTCCAAACCATAGTCTACACTGTGTCATCTCAACGGAAATACGTGGTGCCCTATGTAAAGTGAATGCGGTTGTCTCTAATGCATAACCCATAAACGATAGTGGTAATTCAATAAGAGATATCATAGTATGGGCTATATATAATAGGGCACGGCTATGACGTTCGGACACACCATCACACTATGGTGTTCTAGGTGGCATGAACTTCGAAACATTTCCATATTGTTTTAACTGTGTACCAAAACTCGCAACTCACATATTCATCTCTATGATCATATCGTAGATAGTTTATCCTCTTGTCACGGTGATCTTCACTCTGAAATAGCTTTGAACTTTTCAATATTTCAGACCTGTGATTCATCAAGTAAATACTCCTGTATCTACTCAAATCATCAGTGAAGTAAGAACATAACAACATCCACTGCGTGCCTCAGCACTCATTGGACTGCACACATCAAAAATGTATTGCATCCAACAAATTACTTTCTTGTTCCATGTGGCATGATTTTGCATATCTCATGTGATTCAAAATCAAGTGAATCCAAATGATTCGTCTGCATGGAGTTTCTTCATGCGTTTATACCAACATGTATGGTTTGCATGTCTCAAACGTTTCAAAAATGAGTGAGTACAAAGATCCATCAGCATGGAGCTTCTTCATGCATTTTACACCAACATGACTCAAGCGGTAGTGCCACAAATAAGTGGTACTATCATTATTACTTTGTTTCTTTTGGCACCAATATTATGAACATGTGTAACACTACGATCGAGATTCAATAAATCACTGAAGGTAATTATTCAAGCAAATAGAATAACCATATTCTCATTAAATGAATAATCGTACTGCAATAAACACGATCCAATCATGTTCATGCTCAACGCAAACACCAAAAAACAATTAGTTAGGTTTAACACCAATCCCGATGGTAGAGGGAGTGTGCGATGTTTGATCATATCCACCTTGGAAACACTTCCAACACTTATCGTCACCTTGCTTTTAGCTAGTCTCTGTTTATTCGGTAGCTTTTATTTTGAGTTACTAATCACTTAGCAATCGAACCGGTATCTAATACCCTCGTGCCACCAGGAGTACTAGTAAAGTACACATAGATATCATGTATATCATATATACTTATGTTGACTTCGCCAGCCTTCTCATCTACCAAGTATCTAGGGTAGCTCCACTTCAGTGATCGTTCCCCTCATAACAGAAGCACTTAGTCACGGGGTTGGGTTCAATCTTGGGTTTCTTCACTAGAGCAGCAACTGGTTTTCCGTTTCATGACGTTTCCCTTCTATCCCTTGCCCTTCTTGAAACTAGTGGTTTTACTAACCATCAACAATTGATGCTTCTTATTGATTTCTACTTTCGCAGTGTCAAACATTGCGAATCGTTCAAGGATCATAATATCTATCCTTGATATGTTTATAGTTCATCACGAAGCTCTAGCAGCTTAGTGGCAGTGACTTTGGAGAACCATCACTATCTCATTTGGAAGATTAACTCCCACTTGATTCAAGCGATTGTTGTACTCAGACAATCTGAGAACACGCTCAACGATTTGAGCTTTTATCCTTTACTTTGTAGCCAAAGAATCTTGTCGGAGGTCTCATACCTCTCAACAAGGGCACGAGCATGAAATCTTAATTTCATCTCTTAGAACATCTCTTATGTTCCATGACGTTTCAAAAACGTCTTCGACGCCTTGCTTCTAAGCCATTAAGTATTACGCACTAAACTATCACATAGTCATCAAAAAACGTGTATGTTAGATGTTCGCAACATCCACAGACGACGCTCGAGGTGCAGCACACCGAGTGGTGCATTAAGGACATAAGCCTTCTGCGCAACAATGAGGACAATCCTTAGTTTTACGAACTCAGTCCACAAAGTTGCTACTATCATCTTTCAACTAAATTTTCTCTAGAAACATATAAAAATAGTAGAGCTATAGTGCAAGCTACATAGTAATTCGCAAAGACCTTTTGACTATGTTCGTGATAATTAGAGTTTAATTTAATCAAATTACTTAATAAACTCCCACTCAAAAAGTACATCTCTCTAGTCATTTGAGTGGTACATGATCCAAATCCACTAACTCAAGTCCGATCATCACATGAGTTGAGAATAGTTTCAGCGGTAAGCATCTCTATGCTAATCATATCAACTATATGATTCATGCTCGACCTTTCGGTCTCATGTGTTCCGAGGCCATGTCTGCACATGCTAGGCTCGTCAAGTTTAACCCGAGTGTTCCGCGTGTGCAACTATTTTGCACCTGTTGTATGTGAGCATTGAGTCTATCACACCCGATCATCACGTGGTGTCTCAAAACGACGAAATGTCGCAACGGTGCATAGTCGGGGAGAACGCAATTTCATCTTGAAATTTTAGTGAGAGATCACCTTATAATGCTACCGTTGTTCTAAGCAAAATAAGGTGCATAAAAGGATTAACATCACATGCAATTCATAAGTGACATGATATGGCCATCATCTTTGTGCTTCTTGATCTCACTTAAGCACCGACATGATCTTCTTGTCACCGGCGCCACACCATGATCTCCATCAACGTGTCTCCATCGAGGTTGTCGTGCTATCTATGCTATTACTACTAAAGCTACGACCTAGCAATATAGTAAACACATCTGCAAACACAAATGTTAGTTTAAAGACAACCCTATGGCTCCTGTCGGTTGCCGTAGCATCGACATGCAAGTCGATATTAACTATTACAACATGATCATCTCACACATCCAATATATCATATCACGTCATTGGCCATATCATATCACAAGCATACCATGCAAAAACAAGTTAGACGTCCTCTAATTTGTTGTTGCATGTTTTACGTGGCTGCTATGGGTATCTAGTATGATCGCATCTCACTTACGCAAAAATCACAACGGAGATGTGCAAATTGTTATTTAACCTCTCTCCAAGGACCACCTCGGTCAAAACCAATTCAACTGAAGTTCAAGAAATAGGCACCCGCCAGTCATCTTTATGCAACGAGGTTGCATGTCAGTCAATGAAACCAGTCTCTCGTAAGCGTACGAGTTATAACGGTTCAGGCCGCTTCAATCTAACAATACCGCCGAATCGAGAAAACACTAAGGAGGGCAGCAAATCGAACATCACCGTCCACAAAACCTTTTGTGTTCTACTCGAGATAACATCTACGCATGAACCTAGATCATGATGCCACTGTTGGGGAACATTGCATGGGAAACAAAAAATTTCCTACGCACACGAAGATTTATCATGGTGATGTCCATCTACGAGAGGAGATTAGATCTACGTACCCTTGTAGATCTCTCAGCGGGAAGCATTAAGAAACGTGGTTGATGTAGTGGAACGTCTTCACGATTTGTCCCTCGAACCGTCCCACGATCCGTCCCACGAACCGTCTCGCGATCCGTCCCACGATCCATCCCAATCTAGCGCCGAACGGACGGCACCTCTGCGTTCACCACACATACAGCTCGATGATGATCCCGGCCTTCTAGATCCAGCAAGCAAGACGGAGAAGTAGATGAGTTCTCCGGCAGCGTGACGGTGCTCCGGTGGTGGTGATGATCTACTCCTACAGGTATCCGCCCGAGTTCCGCAGAAAACTGATCTAGAGGTAAAACTATGTGGAATAGCCTTGAGTTGCACGTGGCAAAGTTTTGTCTCAAAAAGCCCTAAACCACCACTATATATAGGAGTAAGGGGGAGGGGATAGCCTTGAGACACAAGCCCTCAAGGTGCGCCGGCTGCCAGGAGGAGGAGGACTCCTCCAATTTGGTTTGGGAAGGAGGAGTCCTCCTCTTCCTTCCCACCTCCCTCTTTGCTTTTTCTTTTTCTTTTCTTTTGATATTTTCTTATGTGGCACCATAGCCCTCTTGGGCTGACCCCACCAGCCCAATAAGGACTTGTGGCGCCACCCTAGGGCCTTGGGCTCACTCTCAGGTGGGTGGGCCCCTCCTGGTAAACACCTGGAAACCATTCGTCACTCTGAGTACACTTCCGGAATTGCACGAAAGTTTCCGATGACCAAATGAAACCATCGTATATATCAATCTTCGTTTCCGGACCATTCCGGAAACCCTCATGACGTCTGTGATCTCATCTGGGACTCCGAACAACATTCAGTAACCACACATATAACTCAACTATACTAAAACATCACCGAACCTTAAGTGTGCAGACCCTGCGGGTTCGAGAACTATGTAAACATGACCCGATACACTCCTCGATCAATATCCAACAGCATGACCTGGATGCCCATATTGGATCCTACATATTCTCTGAAGATCTTACCGGTTGAACCTCAATTTCAAGGATTCATATAATCCCGTATGTCATTCCCTTTGTCCTTCGGTATGTTACTTGCCCGAGATTCGATCGTCGACATCCGAATACCTATTTCAATCTCGTTACCGGCATGTCTCTTTATTCGTTCTGTAATACAAGATCTCGTGACTTACACTTAGTCACATTGCTTACAAGGCTTGTATGTGATGTTGTATTATCGAGTGGGCCCCGAGATACCTCTCCGACACACGGAGTGACAAATCCCAGTCTTGATCCATACTAACTCAACGGACACCTTTGGAGATACCTGCAGAGTACCTTTATAGTCACCCAGTTACGTTGTGACGTTTGATACACACAAGGTATTCCTCCGGTGCCAGTGAGTTATATGATCTCATGGTTATAGGAATAAATACTTGACACACAGAAAACAATAGCAATAAAATGACACGATCAATATGCTACGTACATAGTTTGGGTCTAGTCCATCACATGATTCTCCTAATGATGTGATCTCGTTATCAAGCGACAACACTTTTCTATGGTCAGGAAACCTTGACCATCTTTGATCAATGAGCTAGTCAACTAGAGGCTTACTAGGGACAGTGTTTTGTCTATGTATCCACACATGTATCTATGTTTCCAATCAATACAATTATAGCATGGATAATAAACGATTATCACGAACAAAGAAATATAATAGTAACTAATTTGTTATTGCCTCTAGGGCATATTTCCAAAAGTGGGCAACGTGTGAAAAACTCTGCAGAGTACTCAAACCTAATCGATTAGCCGTGTCCACGGTCATGGACAAGTTGAGCCAAAGGAACTGAAGCTATCAGGAATTCTCAACACCGTTAACTTATTGATGTGGGTAATATTGATAACTTGGGTATGAGAAATGGTTGGTGGAACCTTCTCATTAACAACCAACAATGTAGTAAATTTTCCTTTCACTTCTCTCTTGTTGTAGGAAAAAATTGCTTTACGCAAAACTTAAACTACGGCCCCACCTACCATATATGCATATAGAATAGATGATATTTTCACCCCCTCTCTTTTGTGACTTGCCGACATATTCAATATGCTGACCTACATGGCTGCAATGTCTTTTGTTGCAGATACTTTCTACGACGAGTAAGAGCACGATTCAAGATTACGGTCTACACTCAACCTGCCGTTGGTGTTTATTGGGACTCCACTTTCTTTGATTGTTTCCGCTGAGATTTTGAGGTATATATCAGTTTTACATTATTTTACATGTGGTTGCACTTTGATATATACATTGATGTATTGTGTGTGCCAGCATACTGATCTAGGGATGGCATAGACCAAAGAGGCTTGACTCGTTTTGAGTCGGGTCGCTACAGCTTGTAATCCTGGTCGGTTGATGGCTTTGTTTATTTAAAGTCGGGCTAGGATCGAGCCCCATCTCGGGATTGGTTGATGCCTTTTCTCTAAAAATTGGAACAAGCATAAGATAACCGTAATAATATATAGTTTCAGCATCCCAAATTTCAAATAATAATATACAAAGTTCACCCAAAAGGCATCATTTCAAACACAATGTTTTCTCCAAAATTAACATAATCATAGCATGTATATGTTGTGGATCGAACCAACCAATGCAATGCACCCCCCTCGGCCACCACTACTCAAACAAGTCGCTTGAAGAAGAAATCACCACCACCACCTTCACCACCACCATCACCATCACCATCATCTACACCACCACCATCACCACCTCGGCTACCACCATTACCACCCCCTCGTCCACCACTACTACCACCATCACCAATACCACCACCACCAACTGAAAGCACAATTTCTCCCTAAGGTGGTTTTGGTAATTAATAACAACATATGTATCATTGAACTAGTGATTATATTCAAGTGTATTTCAAAAAAGTTCAGAGATGTATTGGCTAAAGGATTGTGAGGAGAAACCCCTTGATGCAAGGAAATAAATAGGATTGGCCAAGCTTCAAGAAAGAGAAATCTATATTTTATATTTGTGAGAAATCACTTTTAAGTCCATAGGAAAGCCAATACTATTAAAAGGGGGTGAGGTATCAACGATGAATTGGTTGCTCAAGTGCTTCGAGATAGCCACCAAAAATACTCAGCAATTCTCTCATAAAATCTCTGTCCAAAGACTACACATCAAAAATCGGTGCCACCAAGAATTCCATTTCGTCCCTACCAATTTTTGAGAGACAAATCCTTTGACAAACCCTAATATCTTGGTACCACTAACTTTCACTTTGGTGACACCGAAAGTTAGTGACCAACTTTCTGGTTTGTCGATTTTAAGAATCAGAATTTCCAAGTTTGGAAATCGGTCTCACCGAGATTTGGAAACTGTCCTAGGTCACCAACTTGGTACCACCGAGATTCCTATATTGCTCTCACCGAGAATTCGAAAGTTGTCACATTTAGTGCAACTAGATACCACCGAGATTCATTTCGGTGTCACCAAGTTGGGCAATAATGTTGTAACAGTTGGATTTTTGGAGATACCTATATATACCCATCCATCGCCTCTCATTCACAGAGGAAGCACTCAGAACACACGCGCACACACACACACACTTGACATATCCATTTTTCTAAGAGAGAGCCACCTACTCATGTGTTGAGGTCAAGATATTCCAATCCATCCATTTCACTACTGGAATTGATAAATTTGCCGTCCGCCGTGCCTTTGCCGTCTGCTGACGCATGGCAAAGATACTCTTTGCCGTCAGCTGGCACAAAGCAGACGACAAAGAGGTTGCTGATGGCAAAGGTTTTATTTTCTGTCGGCCACCTCTTTGACGTCTGCCAGCGGACGGCAAAGATGCGCCAGGCAGACGGCAAAGATTGTTGTCGTCAGCTGCATCTTTGCCGTGTGCCTCTCCCTCTTTGCCATCTGCTAGCAGACGACAAAGGGGATGGCCACATAACGGCAGCGCTCGGTCCCTCCCACCCCATCTCCCCACCTCTCTCTCTCCCCCACTCCTGACCTCTATCTCTCTCCCACACTCCCCACCTCTCTGTCTCTCCCACGCCGCCCGCACCACCACCACCGCGCCGCCCCCTCCCTTCCTCCCCCTCGCTCACCCTGGGGTCTCCCCGTGCCTCTGGGCCGTGCTCCAGCTCCGGCGCCTTGACCCAGCCGCCGTGGTCACCCTCATGCCCCGGTACGCGCCCCACCTGTGCAGCCTCCACCTCACCGGTCGCGCCCTTACTTCGCACCGTCGGCCTCAGCTCGCTCCGCCTCTCTGGCTGCCGCGACCTCACTGACGCCGCGCTCGCCGTCCTCGCCGTGCGCCACGGGGCCCTCGCCGAGCTCCACATCAGCCCCGACCTGCTCGACCGAATCTCCAGCGACGCCCTCCGCAGCGTCGCCCTCTGCTGCCCGCGCCTCCGCTGCCTCCGCCTCTCTAGCCTCGCCGAGCTCCACATCAGCCCCGACCCGCTCGACCGAAGACTATTTGGATTCTTCAGCCTTCACAACTGCACTTACCCTCTCTTTTGATTCACTAATTTATTTATTTTCAATTTGGATTTAAAGGCTAATGGAGTGGTTTCATCTGGTGGTGTCGATTTTGCAGAAATTCCTGATATTAGAGGTAGCAAACCAATCATTTGATATTTGAGGGACATCAATCAGTAGGCTTTTTCAGGAAGCATTGGTGTTGGCAAATAAAAGGATGCTTTAGGTATACTCTATTTTACATTGTTCAATTGGTTCGATGACATCCGTATGTGATTGACTGATTAATTAAGAATGGAAATATTCCTTTCTATTAGAAATTTGTATGGTAGGTTGTGCCTGCTGATTCCTAATTTGTTCTAGCTTACTAACTATAAGCTATAGTGTACTTCCATGGTAATGCAGTAAAGGATGAATTACTGGCTATGGATGATTACTATGAGCGGGTCTGATATTATGAGTTGTAGGTTTCTTAAGCTACATGTCTTGTGATGGTTAAGTTGTTTAGGCAATAGCAATATTAGATTAGTTTAATTATGTAGCAATGCAACTAAGCAGGTGTACAGTAATGTAGATAAGCAAGGGTTGGAATGCGTCACTCTTTGTTATGAACAAATGGCCTAGGTAGCAGCGATGCTATTACTGGCTTGTATTTGATCTGAGTGAAGTGTAGCCAATTGAAGGTAATTTGAAGATCCTACATTAGAGTATAATCCGTTTTCATTAACCAACAGCAGAGTATGTATAGGGAAGTATATACTTTTGTGAACCGTTTAGTGCTCGCATCTCTTACTGTACTGTATTAGGCTGTTCATGTTCTAATTTTTCAGCATTTTGTTCACACGAAAGGTGCTTCCTATAATACCATCATTGAATTTTGACTATTTAAAGGAAGAAAACACAAACTTATCTACACTACAAATTCAGCCTTCTACATTTCATTTGTGTTGAACTATCACCATTTGGTCCATATGTACATTTCCATGCTCAAAGAATGCAGGATATGACGTGGTTGTTTGAAATAATGAAATTTATGGGACACAAAGGCCACACGAACTTGTGTTAGTTCAAGTAACACTCTTCTTATGCTTCCTACTTGTGTTGTACTTCTTCAGTGTCCATAGATTGCGTCCATATTTCCTACTTCTCTTACAAAATTTGTTGAAGTTCAGATATGTAAACCATTTTATTTCTTGCATAAGCTTGATTGTGTTTTTTAGTGATAATTATGATAGGATGGATGATCTCACATCGATTATGTACTGCAGGGTCTGCCCTTTCCTGTTCGTGCTACTTTGGCTTGCATTGGATCGATTTTCACATGCACTTCCATAAGGTTGCAAACAATAGTTCAGTACGACCACTTCCTTCCTAATTTTACTTATCTGTCCACATTATATAGGATGGACCTAATAACTAACATGAGGTAAATTGTAACGAATGTGGACTATATATATAGTGTCGTATTTCATAAAAATATTGTATGACGTTTATAACTTGGCCATTCTTCTTCAATTTTTGGTTCAGTTAGATGTATTTCACAATGCTCCTGCACCATCAGATTCTTGACTCACATTCGCAAGCCCTTAGCTTGTCCACCATCTGCCTTTAATGCCCCTGGCTTGTTAGTTCCCATTAGCTCCTAGCCTGTTCACCATGTGCGGCATTTGTAGTTTCGTACTGCTATTGTGAAGCATTTTGTTTGTTTGTGTACATGGTTCAGAAATAGATGTGATGTCAATTTGCCATGGCTATGCAAATGGTAGACACGGCCAAGCAGCCCATGTAATTGTAGTTGATGCATTTTCCTAGTCTGTGTTGAGGGTTAAATTGTAGTTGTTGGTCACCATTTATGATTGATATGCTTGCCTGAGTTAGAAGCATTTGTAGTATTGCCAGCTAGCAGGATTACTTTTTTAGAAGACCATGCTTTCCTATTTTCAGCTGTTATTTTCTGAACTCAGAAATTGGCAAATAATAACCTTCACTTTTCAAACAACATTGGTTGAATCTTTCATATCTGTTTACTGTTTCTTCCGGCCACTATTTGTTGTAAGATACGTAGTGTTGTGGTCGTATCAATCTGATCTGAAGGTCCTATTTGTCCAATAATATGCGAGCTGACCTGCTTAAGTTGACATGGTTTTGGTGGAGGCTGCGGGCGCCGACCTGGAGCGCCTCGAGTCCATGGCCTTCGGAAATGTCTCCGTCGAGGCCGGTGGCGTGGCGCGGCCCGATGAACCAAGCCAGGGAGTCGCCGGGGCCGGATCTCCCCACGCCCATGGATGACTCGCCCGCCCCTGCTGTTGTTCCCGTTGCCGCTGGAGAGGAGTAGCAGCAACTTCCCGTCGTGGTTGTTGAGGAGCAGCAGCCACTTCCAACCGCAACGCTATCGGCCGCCGCCCCCACATCAATCCCCTTCCAATTTGTAAGTTTGATGGATGAGGATCTCTAGATCTGGCTGATTAAATAGCAAATAAATGACATGTGATTTGTCTTTGAATTCTAGCTGATTTTTTGACAACCAACCATATTAAAGTCTGAATAAGCTCCTTATCAGAAAAAAGGTCTGAAGAATATCAACATGATCACATAGTGAATCAAGTAGAAGTATAGGACGAATTTATCCTACAACCATGCATGGTTTTCGTACAGGGAGAATGACTCCATCTTTTTTTTCTACTACTCTATCGAATGACTATATGGATTAACATATAGACTCATGTGCACATTTTTATTGCAAAAGAGGATCAACAATATGCACATTTTTATTTTATAGTTTTATAAGAGCCAAATCAAGTTGTTATATTTTTATTTTACTTTTTAACACAACATTAGCTGAGAACAAAAAGGAAAAAGGAGAAAAAAATAACAAATTGGCTGAAAATGTTCCACAACAGAACCTATAGTTTGAACGGGCTCCAGGATTATACTACATAATATACTTTCATGCTCCAGGTTAGATTTGGAAGCAATATAGCTGCACAAAGATGAGCCGTCGTTCACACTGTGAATCCTGATTATAGCTGCAGGAGAAGAATATGATACCTTGTCAGCCATATAAAACAGAGCTAATTACTAGAGCTTCTAAAATAAGGGATCATTTGGAAGAGAACACATGGGAAGATATTCTCATCTCAATAGTTATCTAAAATATGAACATATCACAGTCTTTCTACTTTTGTATTTGTTTTGATATAGGTATGAACTGAACATTTGGGGTGATGCGACCTAGTCCTCGAGCGTTCTTAGTTGTTTTGCCGTTTTGCTTTTTCTAAATCCTATAATGTACTTTATCTAGCTAAAGAAATGTACATTATCAATCAAACCTAGAGCTACATAATGTCCTTTCTCCCTTGTTTCAATTGCAGAGACTCCTTCTTTGAGATTTTTTTTCTAGGGTTGATTGCTAAGGTTCTTATTTTTTTCCAGCTCATTATAGCTTGTGCCGAGGGAGCAACGAGCATTGAAGATCTTGCAGAGAAGTTCCATGATAAGATTGTTAAGGTCATCTATTTCTTCAACTTGATTTTGGATCAATGCATATATATCTTGAGTAGCAGCTTCACTTGTCATAAGAGAGATACAACACTACATTTAGTTTGCATCGATTTCATAATCTGTTGGGTAGTCCTATTTCATTGATTGTATGTTGAAAGTAGATGTAATCTTATTTATTTTCACATTAGATGCCTCTTGTAATGTTAGTATTTGTTTGTCAGGCCTTAACAAGTTGTCTACATATATGCAATGAACATTCCCACATATATGCACCTTCTACCTCTTCTTCTTCTTTTACTTATTATTCTTTTAGTATTTTTTTTCTTCTACTACTTCTTCTAACTTTCTTAATTACTCTCCTTTTTGCAGATTTGATTAATTTCATGGAAGATGGCATTGATGGACTATTAGTGTTTAGTTTTTTCATTTGTATTGACGAACGATGTAAAACTTATGTATGTATATATATGGATGAACTATGTGAAACTACGTATTGTGCTAGCCTTTGTGTTCTCTAGCTTGTTAAATATTTCATGATGATGTTGGAAATATATATGTTGTGAAATATATGTGTTGAAGATGTCTAAAACTATATATGCTGTGAAATATGTATATAGATATAGTATAATGTGCTAGCCTATGTGTTGTCTAGCTTGTTAAATATTTGATGATGATGTTGGAAATATATATGCTGTGAAATATATGTGTTGAACATGTCTAAAACTATATATGATGTGAAATATGTATATAGATATAGTATAAAAATGTAGGGAAATAAAAGAAAACAGACAAAAAAGGAGCAATACACGCTCTTTGCCATCTGCCAGCCCTTTGCCGTCAGCCCCCTCATGGCAAAGGGGGAAGGGCAAACGACAAAGAGGGGAGAGCGAGGGGTTGTGTGCCCCCTTTGCCGTCAGCCCCCTCATGGCAAAGGGGGAGGGCAGACGGCAAAGAGGGGAGGCCTGCCGTTAACACTTAACGGGGCCGTTGCAGTATATGTCGTCCCATTTAATTTGTCGTCTGCCCCCTCATGGCAAAGATTCTTTGCCGTCCGCTTTGAAAAAGCAGACGACAAAGAACCTCTTCACCAGATATTTTTTTTTGCCGTCTAATTTGCCGTTTGCTGACCGACGGCAAAGGCTTTGCCGTCCGTGCTTCCCCCCTTTGCCGTCCGCCATGGCGGACGACAAATTCTCAGATTCCTGTAGTGTTTGAAACTTTATTTCTAGCCTCCCAATTTGCTTTCCACCCAATCAATCTCTTCTACCGATGTCAAACCTATGAGAGGGTGATTTAGTGTTGAGGAGACTACCTTTTGAAGCACAAGAGCAAGGAGTTCCTTGTTCTACCGCATCTATTACCTTTTGGAGGGTGGTGCCCCCTAGATTGGTTAGGTGTCGCTTGGGAGCCTTCTACTTCGTGTTGTGGAGTTGAACCAAGAAGTTTGTAAGGGCAAGGAGATTGGCTACTTCATGAAGATCTACCCCGAGTAAGGCTAGCCCTTCATGGACGAAAGCCATGGTGGAATAGACAAGGTTTCTTCTCCAAGGACCTGCCATGGGTTGAGCCCTTTGTGGACTCGCGCGACCGTTACCCTCAATGGTTTGAAGTCTCCACTAACGTGGACATACAATAGCACCACCTATCGGAACCACGCCAAAAATCGTCGTGTCAACCTTTGCGTTTGATGTTCCTTTCCCTACCCTCTACTTACATTTGCATCTCATTACTTTCTGCTCCTATACTCGTAGATATGCATGTGTAGGGTGCACTTGACTAGTTACAATTGCTAAAAGTGGCCCACAACTAAAATAGAGAAAAGGCTAAGTTTTTATTTGGTCAAGTAGTCGAACTTGCTCAAATCACCAGAAGCAAACAAGAAAGAGTTGTTGAGGCCAAAGGCACTAACATTCCTCTCATGCTGGATCCCAGGGTGGTGCTAGACTTCATCGACGTGTGGTATCAAAATCCTCAAACTTCGATTGACGATTTGAAGCTTCCTCCTGGGCCAAGCCATGTGCTAACGACATTCATTTCCCAAGAAAAATGGAAGGTTGAGAAGTCCAAGAGGTCCAGAAAGGAATAGGCTCAGAAGGAGAGGGTTTTGCAGAACAACCTCCTCTCTTTTTCTCCTGAGCAACTCAATTCCACTCGGTGTGAGGTCAAAAACCTCGTTGAAGAATACAGTCGCTATCATGCAAACTGGAAAGGTGCCAAGGTCAGATTCGTCAACGTGTCGACCAAGGCCATCTCAGATCAAAACGCGAGGGTTGGAGCTCCATCGCAACCAAAAATTCCTCAGGCTAGCTCCTACGCTCAGCGTGCTAAATAAATTGTCAGGCCTGCAGAAGAACTTGAAAAATCTGCTCCAACTACAACATCTTCAAGAGGGAAGAACTTGACACTTACTTCTGCATCAGAAGCGAAGAAAACTAAAGCTGCTAAAAAGGAAGCCGCTAAGAAGCAGAAAGCATCAACTAGCATAGATTCCTAAGAAGCCAAACGCTTGAGGACTTTGAAAAGTGTCTCAAGTAAACCTATTGATGCTAATCCCATCAGTACGATACCTTCTTACGAGATGGTGCTATTTGGTGCAGAATATGCCACCCCTAAAGTGGATGAATAAAATCGATCTGGTGCTTCCTTAGAGCCGGTCGATTAATAAATTGAAGTGGACCCGAACACTTCAATTCCTCAAGCATCATCACCCCCGCCTTGGTCTTCTACTCAAGAGGCGGGCATTTAAGAAATGGAAGAAGGTGTGGATATTGGCTGTCAAACACGAGTAATCAATGAAAAAAATTGGCAAGAAGCTCATCCAATTTGCTACTAGCCACACCGTTTACTCAAAATCTTCGGTCCGTTGCTATCACCGAGGAAATTCAAACTAGGTCTGATGAACGTCACACTCCGATGAAATCAATTCCAGAGGAGTTATGAGTTGCATCAGCTGAAGAAATTGTTGACCAAACTGCTACTGGAGATATTGCCACATCTCTTCCTCAGCCCACTGCTAGACACCGTGTTGTTGATGAATCTGCTAAGCATATTCCTTAGACTGAAGAACATGTGGCTGAACAAACAACTCCTCAAGTAGAAGTTCAACCATTCATAGTTACAAATAAACCCAAATTCCTCAAGGAGAATTTTTATGATGAACATCATTTCTTCATGGGTGCAAATCCATATGACTCTTTGATGATATGGCGCAAGAGGTTCCGGACTGCAATGCAAATGAACTTCTGAAGTGTTGTGCTCTTTGGGAAGAACAAATCTTCTAGCACCGTCAAATTCCTCATGCAGATATGGAATTCATTCCTTGTTTCACTCTAGTCCTCAGTGTTCTTCATGATCTTGGCCTCTTGACATTCGGCATGGATATATGTGACTGGAATGAAAAACTAATTCTTCAATTCTATGCAACCTTGCATCTTTCTGGTGAAGCACAAGACATAAACACATGGGTTCTTGACTTGATGACCGAAGCCACACACTACACTACTCCTGCAACGGGATTGCTTCATGTGGTCTTAGTTGGAATCCCCTGAGAAGGAGACACATGCGTCTATGATGATCCTGAACTACCCAATCACATGATGCAAGTGCTGATGAAGCCTTTAGCTCCTCGCAAACCACCAACAACCACATTCCTCATCAATGACCTACTTTATCTTCCAAGGACAGTCTATCGCATCGTGACCAAAACCCTTAGTCCTATCAAGGGTCATAACTCCGAAGAACATGATGTGGTGGGAATCATGAAGAATTTTTTGTTCGATATCATTCATGGGATTCCCGTAAATCTTCATGATTTATTCATGAGGACTTTGGCCAACATTGCTATGTCACCTTTTGAATTGAAGTCTTATGTGCCTTGGATCATGAAATTGATCGGGGCCACATCCTCAATTCCTTACAAAGCTGATTTCTAGAATCACTATAGTTACCTTCCCCCACTCGAAGTCATCAAGAAAACCTTCGATCAAATTGAAGGTAAGGGCAAAACTTTCATTGATGAATGGTCTCGTACCCTTCATGGAAAAAACTTCAAGCAGCATCCTACTCCACCAATGATTACACTACATCACAAGACTCTGCCGCACAAGCCTCAGCTCAAGTTCCTCGTGAGACTGCCCCACGCGTGATGACTGACCGTGAACTTTTACTAAGTCATCATCAGAAGGTCGATCGCAATCACAAGTGGGTAAAGCATTAGTTTGGTGCAATTGTGCATGATCTAACTGTGGCGCATAATGTTGTGTGGACGAATCACTATTATCTTCATGAAATCTTCGATCGCACATGGGCCATTCTATCTCACCTCAAGACTCCTGAAGAACTTAAGGAGATGGAATTTCAGCAAGACTTCGATTGGTCGTGGCCGCCCAAGAAGAAATTCAATAAGGTTCAAGTTCGTCTGCTGGTGACTAGTTCATTTTCTTCATTGCACTCGACGGATGAAACTGAGGATCTTGACGACACTGCTGCCGGCCCTTCATCGACAAACGACCCCGACAACGTTGGCGCTCCTCCACCACAAACAAGAAGAAATTCTTCAGGGGCATCATTCCTAAGGTCCATCCTTTTTTGTCACTTGATGACAGAGGGGGAGAAATTTGAGTTAGTCTTCAAGCGGGTCTATCTATATGGGCTATATTTTTGTTAAGTTGCAACTCTCGTTCTTCTGAAGTGTTTGGTTGTATGAGTTGTAAACTTATGTCCGGTGGTAGTCTAACACTTTTGAACCATTTTCTTCGCATGCTTATTCCTCACGTTGATTAATGCATGCATGATGAACTTCTTCACATGCCACTTCCATCATGCATTTCAATTTCCTCATGATATATGTTAAATGCATGTATGGATTACAAGATATAGGGGGGTCTCCATGGTATAAACCCACAATGTGCATTTGCAGCCCAAAGCAAATTCTTCAAATATGCACATCTTCACGGGGAGTTTCTCTATATCTTACAATCAAATTCCTCAAATTCTGTACTTACACTTCATAATTTATCCCTGTTGAAAACTTAACCTATTTGTCACCAATCACCAAAAAGGGGAGATTATAAGTGCACTAGTGCACCTTAGTGATTTTGGTGTATTGAAGACTTATAGGTTAAGAGACTAATGTGTTTGTGAGTGTACACATGCTCTATAATTCACTGAGCAGTTTGAGTTATTCGAAGAATATCGACCCCTAAAAATGAATGTCTTCAACTGAAGACTTTGATACTTTCATGAAGATTTTGAAAGTGAGGAAATTGGTGTCTCCTTGAAGATATTGATGCGAGGACTTTGAAGTGTGAAGACTTTTGTTTTCGTAGTTTCATTTCCTTTCTTTTGAGTCATAGGAACACTAAAGTTTTAAAGGGTGTCGAGATAATACTAAGTAAAAGTTTCCAAGTGATGCTCATCTCAAACCCTACACATACCCAATCATTCGAGTGGAGCCTTTGGAAATATTTTACACTTTAACAAATTTCTTCAGTAACATAGACGAAGATCTTCTGGTCGATGAGGAAAATACTCTAACTGAGGAGTTGGATTTAGCCAGTGCAAAATGCCTACAAGTGAGTAACATGAGAGACATGAGGACTTTCACTGCTTGAAATTTTCGACCATTGCTACGTCGTGCGCCAGCTGTCCGCAAACCTTATCCACATAATGGTCATATCATTGGGGCATTCATGTCAAATCATGTTGGGATTGCTTCCCGACTATAAATAGCCCCCCCCCCCATAACCACTAGCTAGTTGGCTGCTCTGAGAGAAAACTTGACACTTGTCGTTTGAGAGCATCTCATCCTCTGAGGACTTTGAGAGAAAATCATCAGTGAGGAAAAACCCAAATGCCCAAACCAAAACCCCCAAAACCAAAGTGATTGAGCATCACTAAAGAGATTGTTCTTGTGTGGAACCAACACTTGTTACATTTGAAGACTGTGCATATTCAAGACGGTTAGGCGTCAATGTTCTAGAGCATCCAGTAGTAAATTGTGGATTGTCGGGTGACCGAGTTTGTGAGGGTTTGGAAGTCTGCCCTGAAGACTTACCATGAGAGTTGGGCGAGGACTGTGTGTACTTAGCTCAAGGAGAATACAGTAAGTACTGTGTGTCCTAGGACTGTGTGTCCTTTGGTTTAAATACCAAGCCGCTCCAAACCATACGTACGACTGTCATATCAGTTGGAACTGGGTCATCAAATCGCTGTCTTCATCGAGTACCTGGTTCTATTTCCTCAACCCTTGTATTTCCTCATTTACGTGTTGACGAAATTGATCATTACTATTTGAAAAAATTTACTGAATACTTTCTTAATTCCCTCATCTCAAATTATTCACACCACTTGTTATTCACCTTCTTTTCCTGGTCACGCTACTCGTGCTAAGTGTTTGTGTCATTCCTTTGTGATGACCATGCTTTTGCCATATTACACTTCACCTGAGTACTTATTCCACTCCAAGTCATTCGTTACTCAGCAATTTCCTCTTAGGGAAATTCCTCGGTGACGAATTCATAAAAATCGCCTATTCACCCACTCTAGTTGATATAACACACTTCCAATCTTGTGGTGACACGGATTGGGATTATGACCTTAAGATCATCAAGATTATAACCAATAGCAGCCCCGTGCTTCCTTAAAGTTTTAAGTAATCTATTTTGTTCATGCTCTCAAAGGATAGCCTGATAATAACAGGATATATCTTATTTTCATTAAGATAAGCATATTTCAAAGTATCAAATAATGTCTGAAGCTCAAACACGGGATCTCCCTTGAGTGGAGGAGGATCACCTAAAATATCAACTTGTAAATTTTGATTAAGGATAGGTTGTTGATCAATGAATATCCTATCTATTTCATTCGTTTCATTCAGATGCATATCATTCTCATGGTCTAGCAAATATTGTTCTAGTGGATCGGTAGGAGGTACAACAATAGAAGCAAGATCAATTATTTCATCCTTATTAGGAAATTATTTTTCATGTGGTTGTTTACTAAACTTGGAGAAATTAAACTCATGAGCCATATAACCAAAGCTTATATTGACCTTCTGAGTAGCACAATTGATTTCGGCATTAACAATATTCATGAAAGGTCTACCGAATATGATGGGACAAAAGTTATCTTGTTCCGAACCAAGTACTAAGAAACTAGTGGGGTACTTGACTTTTCCACACAAGACTTCAACATCTCTAACAATTCCAAGAGGTGAAATAGTATCACGGTTTGCAAGTTTAATAGTGACATCAATATCTTCAACCACGGAGGGGGCTATATCATGGATAATTTCCTGATATAATGTAGAAGGTAGAGTACTAATACTAGCACCAATATCACACAGGCCCTGATAGGAATGATATCCAATTTTAAAAGAGATGACATACGTGACTACCGCTGGTTTATTTTTATCGAGTTCATCTCGTTTGTTTCTAACACATTTTGCAATTCTAGCAGCTTCATCATAGAGGTAAATCACCTGCCCATCAATATTATCAACTAGGAGAGCTTTAACTATAGCAACATTAGGCTCAACATTCATTTGTTCAGAAGGTTTAGGTGTCCTAACATGACTTTTATTAACCACTGTTGTAGCCTTACCATGTTCTATAATCCTAACAATAAAAGGAGGTTTCTCAAAGCAAGCAGTAGGAACAATTGGATCAACATGGTTAATAATTACTTCTTCCTTCCTAACTTTAACAGGTTCCTGGGTAATTTTTCATTTGGAGGATGATATTTAAACCACTTCTCCATGGGAAGATTAATATATGTAGCACAAGATTCACAGAAAGAGCTACTATCTTAGAGTTAATAACATATTTATTGCTAAACTCATGAAAAGGAGACGTTTCCATGAAAGGTTTAACTCAATCAAAATTAAGCTTTATAGCTGACTCTTTACCTTCATCAAGTTCCCAATCTTCAGAGTTGCATTTATTATTTTCCACAAAATCCCATCTGAATTCAATAGTGTCCTTCATATAGGAACCAGCAGCACAAGAATCGAGTAATGTTTGATCATCATGAGAAAGACGAGCATAATTTTTTTCGATAACCAATTCTCTTGAGAGCTCATGGTTGGGACAAGTGTGCATCCTAGATTTAAGCCACCCCCAAGCTTGAGTGATACTTTCTCCTTCACGAGGCCAGCACTTATAAATAAAATTATGATCATGATGAATTAGATGCATAGGATAATACTTTTGATGAAATTCTAGCTTCAAGTGATTCCAGTCCCATGATCCAATATCATCCAATAGCCTATACCAGATTAGTGTTTTTCCCTCCAAAGATAAAGGGAAAACTTTCTTCTTAAGTTTCTCTCTGGGTAAACCTGAAAGCTTAAACAATCCACAAATCTCATTGACATATATCAAATGGTAATTAGGATGAGTTGAACTGCTATAAGGATTAGCCAACAGTTTCTCAACCGTACCCGAAGGAATCTCATAATAAATATTTTCAGTAGGTTCAGTAGGTTGAGGAACAACTTCCTCAACTTCCGTTCGAGGCGAATATGCCCCAAACAAGACACTCAAAGGGTGACCATTCATATTGAAAAGCAACAGTAAATTTTAGCATGTACCAAAAATGTTTCCTTACCAATTTCCACATACCAAAGGCGCTTCACTCCCCGACAACGGTGCCAAAAAAGAGTCTTGATGACCCAAAAGTATAGGGGATCAATTGTAGTCCTTTCAATAAGTAAGAGTGCCAAACCAACGAGGAGCAGGAGGAAATGATAAGCAGTTGGGAGCAAGGTATTTTGTGCAACTGATGTAAGTAATAGTGATAGATAGTTTTATAGCAAGATAATTCGTAACAAGTGGCAAGTAACAATAGTATAAAAGGTTCCTAGGGTATCCTAGGCCTTTTGTAGCAAAAGACAGGCTTGGAAGTACTCTTATATAAAGCAAGCACTCCCGAGGACACGTGGGAATTTCTGTCTAGTCATGTTCATCATATTGAGTTGATTCGCGTTCCCTACTTTGACAATTTGATATGTGGGTGGACTAGTTCTAAGTTGTTGTTATTCCTTGAACAAAAAACCAACTTATGATAACCCTCTCTTGCAAGCATCCTCAACTATGAAATAAGAACTAAGATAAATCTGACCATAGCATTACACGTGTGGATCCAAATCCGTCCCTCATGAAGCAACGCATGAACTCGGGTTTAAGCTTCTGTCACTCTAGCAAATCATCATCTACTTATTACTCCACAGTGACTTCCCTTAGGCACATAACATGGTTAAGTGTCATGTAGTCGATGTTCACATGACACCACTAAGAGAAGTAACAACATACATATCATCAAAATATCGAACGAATACCAACTTTATATGATTACTTATAACAAGACTTCTCCCATGTCCTCGGGAACAATAGTTACTACTCACACCTCATCAACACGTTCAAGATCATAGGTATAATAATGATAATTAAGGATCTGAACATAATAGATTCCAATAAGTAATCCAACAAGCATCAACTACAAGATGTAATCAACACAACTAGTAACCCACAGGTACCAGTCTGAAGTTTTGGGATAAATATTGACTACAAGAGATGAACTAGGGTTGGATATGAGATGGTTCTGGTGAACATGTTGATGAAGATTGGTCCTCCCACGAAGGAGGAAGCATTGGTGATGACGATGGCTTCGATTTCCCCCTCCTAGAGGGAAGTTTCCCCGACACAATCTTTCTGTAGGAGAGCATAAGGGCCTCTGCCAAGGTTTTCACCTCAAGACGACGGTGCTTTGTCCCGAAAGATTTATTATGATTTTTTCTAGGTAAAAACACGCCATAAAGAAGAAGATGGTCGCTAGAGGGCCAGGAGGGGCCCCACAAGGCAACATGGCGCAACGAGGGGGGTGGTCGCACCCTTTTGCCTTGTGGACAGGAGGTGGCCCCCCTGTGGTGTATTTTTGGCCCAATATTTCTTAAATATTCTAGAAAAATTCTCCATGAAATTTCACGTCATTTGGAGAAAGTTGATTTTTCTGCCTTCTCCCGGTTTCCAGGTCTAGAATTCCAGTTTCCAAATATTTCCCTCTCAGTGATGTACCTTGCATATTCAGAGAGAAAGGACATAAGAATTGTGTGATAATAGGGGGTAATGGTCAAAAATAACACAAATATCAATAGTAATTCATGATGCAAAATGGACGTATCACATATCCTCTCCTCTTCGGGTAGAATCTCAATGTAGTTTAAAAGTAGGAGGAAGAACTTATGGCGCCATTGGTGGGGAGTATCACCAAATACCAATCAACTGCCTTCACACAAATTATCATTCACTTCTTCCAATTTTTACTTGTCATTATATTTTCTTGCCTAAAAATATTTATCTTTGTTAGTTTACTTGTTTGCTTGTTATTCTTGCTAGTTTGTTTGTTTCGTCTCTATGTCTCAAGATAATACCAAGTTGTGTGACTTATCTAATACTAATAATAATTATTTAATTATTACTCCTATACTACCAACCACTTGTGTGGAGTTTTATGGTATTAATGCTGCATTTGCTAAATCTTATTATGTAAGAGCATTTTCCGGAAGTCCTAATGAGGATTTGGCTTCACATATCAATACTCTTGTTGAATTATGACATGCAAAATAAAAGGCATGTGGATAATGATGTTGTAAAATTTAAATTATTTCCCTTTTCACTAAGAGACAATGCTAACGCTTGCTTTTCATCTTTACCTCGTAATAGTAATGGAACTTGGGATATGTGTAAAGATGCTTTCATTGCCAAGTATTTTCCTCCTGCTAAGATTATCTCTCTTCGTAATAAAATTATTAATTTTAAACAATATTATCAAGAACATGTTGCACTAGCATAGGAGATAATGAAATTTATGATTAGAAATTGTCCCACTCATCGCTTAAGTCTATGGATGATTATACGAAATTTCCTTGCGGGACTAAACTTTGTGTCTAGAAATCTTCTAGATTCTGCTGCAGGTGGTAGCTTTATGGAGGTGACATTGGGATATTCCACAAAACTTCTCAATGATATCATGGCAAATTATTCTCAATGGCACACTGAAAGTGCTCCAACTTGTCAGAAGGTAATTTTTGTTGAGGAAATTGCAAATTGGAGCGATAGGATGGATGCTCTTATGAATATGGTTGCTAATAAACATGCTCATGGTGATACCAATGATATTCCATTATCTACTTTGATTGATCAAAATAATAATGCTATTGATGTGAACTTTATCTCTCGAAATAATTTCAACAACAATGCTTATAGAATAAATTTCAATGCTAAACCGTACCCCGATAATTCCTCTAATAACTATGGTAATTCCTATGGAAATTCTTCTAATACTAATAATAGAATACCATATGATATTTAGAACACCATTAAATAATTTATTATTTCTCAAAAGGTTTTCAATACTATGGTAAAAGAAAAGTTGCATAAAGTTGATGATATGGCTAGAAATATGGATAGACTTGTTCATGATGTCGAAACTCTTAAAAATAAAAATTTGCCACCCTCCCTTAAATCTATACAATTCTCTATTAATGAAATCAAGGAGAGGACCGCTAGGTTGAGAGCTAAGCGAGAATTCGTAGAAAAAGCTCTTCCACCCGATTTTTACTGTAATCATGATGAAGATCTTAAAAATGATTGGTGCTTCTCCTATTGAATCTTTATTTAGTAATCTGAAAATTTATGATAAAGGGACTGGATATGAGTCAACTTTATCTCTAAGGCATCCCATTTTTTCAAAGGATGATGATCCTAATGATATAAATGAAAAAGTGGGCTTGGAGAGGTCAAAACTTTAACTAGAAGTGTGCCCACTATCTTGGATTATAAGGACTTAAATTACGAAAGTTGTTCTTTACTAGAATATATTTCCTTGTTGCAATCCATTATTAGATCACCCAATGCCTATGAACAAAATAAAGCTTTAACTAAGCATATTGTAGAAGCGACGATAAAAGATTATGATTAGAAACTTGATCTAGAAGTTTCTATACCTAGAAAATTGCATGATGAATGGGAAGCTACTATAAAAAATAAGCTTAAATAATATAAATGTAATGTTTTGTGTTACCTTGATGCTATTATTTCAACTATACCTAAATCTCTTTGTGATGTGCTTGGTATCACCGATATACAAGATTGCTCCCTTAACTTGCATATTGTGGATTCTAACATTAAGAAACAAGGGCTTATTCTTGGTAATAGGAATTATGTTCATGTAGATTCCATTGTCCTTGATATTGAATGCAATCCCCCTTGTACAATTATACTTGGTAGACCCTTCTTAAGAACTATAGGTGCCATTATTGATATGAAACAGGGAAACATAAGTTTCCAATTCCCATTAAAGAAAGGGATGGAACACTTCCCTAGGAAGATGATTAAATCACCTTATGATTCTATCATGAGGGCCACTTATGGACTGAATGTCAAAGGTGATATTAGTTGAAACTATGCATTATGCCTACCTAGGGGTGTAAAACGATAGCGCTTGTTGGGAGGCAACCCAATAGTTATGTTATTTTGTGTTCTACTTTATGTTTGTGTGATTTTACATGATTATTGCTAGTGTAATGATTGTGTTTTTATGTCTAAACTAGTGTTTGTGCCAAGTAAAGCCTTTGGGATGATTTAGATGATAGTAGATTTGATCTTGTGCAAAAACAGAAAAATTTCGTCGAGTGAAGAATGTCTATGATTTTAGAGGAACATATTTTGGATCTGATTTTTTACAAAATATTGATATTAAAATTCTTCATGTCTTCCCAAGTTTTCAGAATTTTTGAGTTCACGAAGTATGGTTGAAGTGTTGATCACTATAGATTGTCCTATTTTAGACTGATTCCGTTTTTGCTTGCATAGTTTGCTTGTTTCGATGATGCTATGGATAAAATCGGGGGGGGGGGGGGGGTATAAGCCATACAGAAGTTAGAATACAATACCTTATGTAATAATTAAATATGAATCAATTCATAACAGTACCTAAATTTTAAGATTTGCATGTTGTACTAACGGAGCTCACAAAGTTTCTGTTGAGTTTTATGTGTTGGCGCTTTCATGTTTTGGGTACGATCACGATGGATGAAGGAATAAAGAGTAGCAAGACCATAAGCTTGGGTATGCCCAAGGCACACCAAGTTAATATCCTAGGAAGACTCAAGCTTCTAATCTTTGGGATGCCCAGGAAGGCATCTCAACTTTCGTCTCCATTCCATCGGTATCTCACTTGGAGCTATATTTTTATTCATCACATGATATGCGTTTTGCTTGGAGCGTCATGTATTATAGTTTGGTTTTGTTTTAGTTTTCCATAATCATTGTTTTATGGACACACCTACTTGATATATACACATGTTCATAATGATTTGTTAGAACACTCTATATGCTTCACTTATATCTTTTGAGCTAAGCAATTGCTCTAGTGCTTCACTTATATCTTTTTGAGCGCGGTGGCATGTAGATTTTATAGAAATAATTGCACACTTATTCCTCAATTATATTTTTTGAGAGTTTAATAGGAGGCAACGGTAATTTGCATGGGTTACAAGACTAGTCCAAAAAGGATAGGTGTTCAAGGTTGATATAATAAGAACTTTCATGTAGCACACAAAAGAGAAATTGTGGGTTAATGATATTGATGTGGTAAGATGAAAGGGCATGAGTACAGGGTTGTTGGTTAGTAGAAATATCGATAGTTAAAGGGTGTTAACTTGTTGCTCATCCAAATATTGTCCATGGCATGGTAATGATGTGTGAGCATTCTTATTCCTCGTTGAAATCCTAGTTTTGTTTAGGTTGGGGGCGCGTGATGGTTAGCTCCTAACAACCTCCTCCCTATGGGCATGCAAGTGGTACTTTGCTTCAAGAGAGCTAATAAAGCTTTGCAATAAGTATATGAGTTATTATGAGTAATGTGAATCCATGGACGTACGCACTCTCGCCTTTTCATATTTGCTAGCCTCTTCGATACCGTCCATTTCCCATTCTCACCTCGAGGATCGGTGCATATTTTGCCAATGCATCCAAACCTCGCGACATGATACACTCTCTTGCACATAAGCCACCTTATATCTTCCACAAAATAGCCACTATACCTACCTATCATTGCATTTTCATAGCCATTCCGAGATACATTACCATGCAACTTCCACTATTACGTCTCATGACTTGTGTGTTCATCACCATATTACTTTGCATGATCATGTAGCTCACATAGTACTTGTGGCAAAGCCACCGTTCATCATTGTTTATATGAATCATTGCACATCCTCGTAAACTATGAGAGGCATTCACACGAAGTCATCTTATTTAGTAGTTTTTCATATCGAGTTATAAGTAGATAGAAGTATGGTGTTTATTATTATTATTATAGCAACTAGCGAGGTGACCCGCGCATCTACACGGCTAGACTTCCTTGATGATTTTATCTACCTTTGTCTTTTCGTTCCTTGAATATTCGTATAAAAGAATTAACTAAAATACATATCTTGTTTTTTATTTAAAAAAAAGGAGAAATACCTCCGGCCTTTGCATCATAAAGATAAATGCGGCCCCAAATACATATCTTCTTAGAACATTATAATCTATGTAATATATATTTCCATAGGTGGTATGAATTTGTTGCTGAAGATTTGGTTGTCTACAATGAGTTTATAATATCCTCGGCCTATGTCCAGATATGACATGCGATAGGCTTTGGTATTAGTCTATAGTTTTCAGTGTTCAAACCTTTTTAATCCATTTTTATTTATCTTTCCACCTAATATATTTTGGTAATTTTCACAAACAAAGTCTAAACATTCATGACTTGCACGTGGGGCCATATAGTATTTGTATCTTTTGTTAGTACATTATCAAGATATAAATATATGTTCTTCCATGTCTTCTCATCATAGCATGCATATCTATACCAGTTCTCACTTTCAACGGATATAGTCAGTGAATGGTGGTTTCTTTTTCTAAAACATTCTCTCACTCGGGCTCATCGAATCTTGTCACCTTGGATAATGCCAATTTATTTTGAGTGTATTTGTACTTTGAAGGAAATTAAAAAGATTTATTACATATTTGACATGCATTTGTGTTCTTTATATGACATTCCATATGATTCAATCAATAATAGTCGTATTCGGTATTGTTTTCTTCATCGATATTCATTGATGTTAAAGTTATTGGTGTGTGTTAGGAGATGACTAATGGCACTAAAGTTTGTTCCCTATAACATGAAACCATTTCCTGAGTATTTAAATGTCTAAATATATGTCCTCTCCCTCAATCTGCCTCACCACTATCTTTCTTGCAATTCCAATTCTAGACGTAACAATATCATGTACATCCATCTTCCATGCATGCTTCTAGATGCTAGTGACAACGTCATATCACCCTTCTTATTTATGTTGTAGTCCAAGAAACTATTGGTGTATATTCATTTAAAATGGTATTAAATTTTGTCTTCTCGAAACTTGTCATAGAATCTTTTCTTTGTCCTTGGTGTTCTGCGCAAACTTATATTTGTAGATTGTATTTGGATTACAATTTATTTGAGTTTTAATGTCATATTCAACTTTACAGGTTAATTTAAGCCCTATAGTTGAGTTCTATATAACGTAACTATACTGGATAATCAGATTATAATTTATTTTAATTTCATGTTCAGTATTGTTGGATAAATTTTATATTTAAGGCCTATATGTGAATTTAATACTTACTAAAAAATTTATTCAATACTTTAGTTGTTATTCATTATTTGCATTCACATATAAATCAAGTTGTACTCTTTGTCTATCAAAGAAGAGATGTATCTAGTATTTGGTAGCTTGTCTGTGTTTTTGATTGTTTCGCAGAACTATTTTTCTTTGTTGGATGGCTGTTTCCATGCAAAAATACTGGGCAAATTCCGCCCGGTGCATGTACGTGTGCTATGTGTATGGAGAATTGGCTTTATAGTAGTATTTCCTGGTAGGTAAGAAGAGTTACATGCGCATGCTTTTTTTCCTTTCAGAAACCTTCTTGCAAATTTATTTTCTAAAATGCGTACATGATCTAGTTTTGTAACATGCCTAAAGTAGACTCTGCTTATGTCGTGTCATCTCCGCATGTATTTTTATTCCGAAGAGATCATCCCAAAGTTTTTTGAAAAAATAGAAGAGACCTTCCCATGGTTTCTTTGAAAGGTCTTTTTAATGTATACGTATCAATGTTAGATGTGTAAATGGTGATCGTGTACATGATTTTATTTTTTGAACAGTACATGTTATTTATTCTTAATTTACGGCTGTCCGTGTGGGATACATACCCCAAGTGCATAACCGTGTGGTAATTGGACTCTCATCCATCGCTTTGTTTGTAATTTTTAAATGAACTCATCATGTTGCGTTTTTTGCAATGGACTCATTGTGCTGCTTGGCAGGTAGAAACGTACTAGATTTGAGACATGAATACGTGACTATTTATTTCAAGAAAATCACAACTGTTCTTTTGAGATCTTTTCTACTGTTACATATCTAAGCCGTTCGTTTTCTATTGTTTTAATAATATAATAGATAGATTTCTTCCCCCACAAGTCGGGATGATACTCCACACGAAAAATAAAGAAAGGTAAAAAAAGAAAAGGAAAAGTAGAAAGAAAAAAAGATAAAAAAGAAAAGAAAAATAATAAATAATAATAAAAGATAGAAAAGAGAGAAGGGATAGGGATACTTCCTCTTTTTCCAGACTTGTGCTTAGTGAAAGCACCATGTTTTTCATATAAAGAGTCTCATGTTTTGTCATTTTCTTATGCTAGTGGAAATTTTTTATTATAGAACTTGGCTTGCATATTCCGATGACTTTCTTCCTCAAATGCCCGAAGTCTTAATGACAAAGAAAGTAGGATGCAAACCCAGTTAGTGTCTGTTGAGCTTTCATACACGTATAACTCTAGTGCATATATTGCATGGCAATCCCTACTCCTCAAATTGATATTGATTGATGGGCATGTCCATAGCCCGTTGGTCCTCCTAGTTGATGCAAGACTTCCTTCTCAACTTTTACTCCTTTAAAACCTACCACCGTATTCTATTCCACCTATATGGTATGTCCATGGTTCACACTCGTGTATTGAGTGAGGTATAAAATGTTGAACAATTTAAAAAGTACTCCCTATGTTCCTAAATAATTGTAGTTGGGGAGAACTAGTCTAGTTCTCCCCAACTACAATTATTTAGGAATGGAGGGGGTACGATCTAATTGCTAGGCTTAACACCATGGTGCTTGACATTTGTATTTGTGTGGTAAAGACGGAGCCATGCCATGCTAATATGATAAAATGAATGGGGAGTAAACAGTCTTTAGGGGTCGTATATTTGAAAGTTGATTATAATGTTACTTATATTTATTGATATTACTATGTTTACATTTATTGATTTATCATTTCTCAATGATCATGCATGAAAAAGATTACATGTTAGGTAGCATGTCACATCAAAAATTCCGTTTTTATCATTTACCTACTCGAGGACGAGCAAGAATTAAGTTTGGGTATGCTCATACGTCTCCAATGTATCTTTAATTTTTTATTGTTTCATGTTATTATATTATAAATCTTGGATGTCGTATATGCATTTGCATGATGTTTTATATCATTTTTGTGCACTAACCTATTTACCCAATGCCCATTGTTAGTTCTTGTTTTCTGTGTGTTTTAGACTTTTCAGGAAAACGGTACCAAACGAAGTTCAAACGCAATGAAACTTTTTCACCATTTTTTGGACAAAAATAAAACCTAGAAGATTCAGAGGGAGATTGAATGACAAACGAGGTAGATCCAAGCCAACAGGGCGCACCGAGGGGGTGTTCGCACCCTGATGGTTTGGTTGTACTAACGGAGCTCACAAAGTTTCTGTTGAGTTTTATGTGCTGGCGCTTTCATGTTTTGGGTGCGATCACGATGGATGAAGGAATAAAGAGTAGCTAGAACATAAGCTTGGGTATGCCCAAGGCACACCAAGTTAATATCCTAGGAAGACTCAAGCTTCTAATCTTTGGGATGCCCAGGAAGGCATCCCATCTTTCGTCTCCATTCCATCGGTATCTCATTAGGAGCTATATCTTTATTCATCACAAGATATGCGTTTTGCTTGGAGCGTCATGTATTATAGTTTGGTTTTGTTTTAGTTTTCCATAATCATTGTTTTCTGGACACACCTACTTGATATATACACATGTTCATAATGATTTGTTAGAACACTCTATATGCTTCACTTATATCTTTTGAGCTAAGCAATTGCTCTAGTGCTTCACTTATATCTTTTTGAGTGTGGTGGCATGTAGATTTTATAGAAATAATTGCACTCTTATTCCTCAATTATATTTTTTGAGAGTTTAATAGGAGGCAACGGTAATTTGCAAGGGTTACAAGACTAGTCCAAAAAGGATAGGTGTTCAAGGTTCATATAATAAAAACTTTCATGTAGCACACAAAAGAGAAATTGTGGGTTAATGATATTGATGTGGTAAGATAAAAGGGCGTGAGTACAGGGTTGTTGGTTAGTAGAAATATAGATAGTTAAAGGGTGTTAACTTGTTGCTCATCCAAATATTGGCCATGGCATGGTAATGATGTGTGAGCATTCTTATTCCTCGTTGAAATCCTAGTTTTGTTTAGGTTGGGGCGCGTGATGGTTAGCTCCTAACAACCTCCTCCTCATGGGCATGCAAGTGGTACTTTGCTTCAAGAGAGCTAATAAAGCTTCGCAATAAGTATATGAGTTATTTATGAGTGATGTGAATCCATGGACGTACGCACTCTCACCTTTTCATATTTGCTAGCCTCTTCGATACCGTCCATTGCCCATTCTCACCTCGAGGATCGGTGCATATTTTGCCAATGCATCCAAACCTCGCGACATGATACACTCTCTTGCACATAAGCCACCTTATATCTTCCTCAAAATAGCCACTATACCTACCTATCATTGCATTTTCATAGCCATTCCGAGATACATTACCATGCAACTTCCACTATTACGTCTCATGACTTGTGTGTCCATCACCATATTACTTTGCATGATCATGTAGCTCACATAGTACTTGTGGCAAAGCCACCGTTCATCATTGTTTATATGAATCATTGCACATCCTCGTAAACTATGAGAGGCATTCACACGAAGTAATCTTGTTTAGTAGTTTTTCATATCGAGTTATAAGTAGATAGAAGTATGGTGTTTATTATTATTATAGCAACTAGCGGGGTGACCCGCGCATCTGCGCGGCTAGACTTCCTTGATGATTTTATCTACCTTTGTCTTTTCGCTCCTTGAATATTCGTATAAAAGAATTAACTAAAATACATATCTTGTATTTTTATTTTAAAAAAAGGAGAAATACCTTCGGCCTTTGCATCACAAAGATGCATGCGCCCCCAAATACATATCTTCTTAGAACATTATAATCTATTAATATATATTTCCATAAGTGGTATGAATTTGTTGCCGAAGATTTGGTTGTCTACAATGAGTTTATAAGATCCTCGGCCTATGTTCAGATATGACATGCGATAGGCTTTGGTATTAGTCTATAGTTTTCAGTGTTCAAACCTTTTTCATCCATTTTTATTTATCTTTCAACCTAATATATTTTTGTAATTTTCACAAACAAAGTCTAAACATTCATGACTTGCACGTGGGGCCATATAGTATTTGTATCTTTTGTTATTACATTATCGAGATATAAATATATGTTCTTCCATGTCTTTTCATCATAGCATGCATATCTATACCACTTCTCACTTTCGACGGATATAGTCAGTGAATGGTGGATTTTTTTTCTAAAACATTCTCTCACTCGGGCTCATCGGATCTTGTCACCTTGGATAATGCCAATTTATTTTGAGAGTAATTGTATTTTGAAGTAAATTAAAAAGATTTATTACATATTTGACATGCATTTGTGTTCTTTATATGACATTCCATATGATTCAATCAATAATAGACGTATTCGGTATTGTTTTCTTCATCGGTATTCATTGATGTTAAAGTTATTGGTGTGTGTTAGGAGATGACTAATGACACTAAAGTTTGTTCCCTATAACATGAAACCATTTCCTGAGTATTTAAATGTCTAAATATATGTCCTCTCCCTCAATCTGCCTCACCACTATCTTTCTTGCAATTGCAATTCCAGACGTAACAATATCATGTAAATCCATCTTCCATGCATGCTTTGCATGCTTCTAGATGCTAGTGACAATGTCATATCACCCTTCCTATTTATGTTGTAGTCCAAGAAACTGTTGGTGTATATTCATTTAAAATGATATTAAATTTTGTCTTCTCGAAACTTGTCATAGAATCTTTTCTTTGTCCTTGGTGTTCTGCGCAAACTTATATTTGTAGATTGTAATTTGGATTACAATTTATTTGAGTTTTAATGTCATATTCAACTTTACACGTTAATTTAAGCCCTATAGTTGAGTTTTATATAACGTAACTATACTTGATAATCAGATTATAATTTATTTTAATTTCATGTTCAGTATTGTTGGATAAATTTTATATTTATGGCCTATATGTGAATTTAATACTTATTAAAACTTTTATTCAATACTTTAGTTGTTATTCATTATTTGCATTCACATATAAATGAAGTTGTACTCTTTGTCTATCAAAGAAGAGATGTATCTAGTATTTGGTAGCTTGTCTATGTTTTTGATTGTTTCGCAGAACTATTTTTCTTTGTTGGATGGCTGTTTCCATGCAAAAATACTGGGCAAATTCCGCCCGGTGCATGTACGTGTGCTATGTGTATGGAGAATTGGCTTTGTAGTAGTATTTCCTTGTAGGTAAGAAGAGTTACATGCGCACGCTTTTTTTCCTTTCAGAAACCTTCTTGCAAATTTATTTTCTAAAATGCGTACATGATCTAGTTTTGTAACATGCCTAAAGTAGACTCTGCTTATGTCGTGTCATCTCTGCATGTATTTTTATTCCGAAGAGATCATCCCAAAGTTTTTCGAAAAACATAGAAGAGACCTTCCCATGGTTTCTTTGAAAGGTCTTTTTAATGTATACGTATCAATGTTAGACGTGTAAATGACGGTCGTGTACATGATTTTATTTTTTGAACAGTACATGTTCTTTATTCTTAATTTACGGCTGTCCGTGTGGGATACATAGCCCAAGTGCATAGCCGTGTGGTAATTGGACTCTCATCCATCGCTTTGTTTGTAATTTTTAAATGAACTCATCATGTTGCTTTTTTTGCAATGGACTCATCGTGTTGCTTGGGAGGTAGAAATGTACTAGATAAAAAAGGAGAAATACCTCCGGCCTTTGCATCAGAAAGATGCATGCGCTCCCAAATACATATCTTCTTAGAACATTATAATCTATGTAATATATATTTCCATAAGTGGTATGAATTTGTTGCTGAAGATTTGGTTGTCTACAATGAGTTTATAAGATCCTCGGCCTATGTCCAGATATGACATGAGATAGGCTTTGGTATTAGTCTATAGTTTTCAGTGTTCAAACCTTTTTCATCCATTTTTATTTATCTTTCCACCTAATATATTTTGGTAATTTTCACAAACAAAGTCTAAACATTCATGACTTGCACGTGGGACCATATAGTATTTGTATCTTTTGTTAGTACATTATCGAGATATAAATATATGTTCTTCCATGTCTTCTCATCATAGCATGCATATCTATACCACTTCTCACTTTCAACGGATATAGTCAGTGAATGGTGGATTTTTTTTCTAAAACATTCTCTCACTCGGGCTCATCGGATCTTGTCACCTTGGATAATGCCAATATTTTTTGAGTGTAATTGTACTTTGAAGGAAATTAAAAAGATTTATTACATATTTGACATGCATTTGTGTTCTTTATATGACATTCCATATGATTCAATCAATAATAGTCATATCGGTATTGTTTTCTTCATCGGTATTCATTGATGTTAAAGTTATTGGTGTGTGTTAGGAGATGACTAATGGCACTAAAGTTTGTTCCCTATAACGTGAAACCATTTCCTGAGCATTTAAATGTCTAAATATATGTCCTCTCCCTCAATCTGCCTCACCACTATCTTTCTTGCAATTGCAATTCTAGACGTAACAATATCATGTACATCCATCTTCCATGCATGCTTCTAGATGCTAGTGACAATGTCATATCATCCTTCTTATTTATGTTGTAGTCCAATAAACGGTGTATATTCATTTAAAATGGTATTAAATTTTGTCTTCTCGAAACTTGTCATAGAATCTTTTCTTTGTCCTTGCTGTTCTGCGCAAACTTATATTTGTAGATTGTATTTGGATTACAATTTATTTGAGTTTTAATGTCATATTCAACTTTACAGGTTAATTTAAGCCCTATAGTTGAGTTCTATATAACGTAACTATACTTGATAATCAGATTATAATTTATTTTAATTTCATGTTCAGTATTGTTAGATAAAATTTATATTTAAGGCCTATATGTGAATTTAATACTTATTAAAACTTTTATTCAATACTTTAGTTGTTATTCATTATTTGCATTCACATATAAATCAAGTTGTACTCTTTGTCTATCAAAGAAGAGATGTATCTAGTATTTGGTAGCTTGTCTGTGTTTTTGATTGTTTCGCAGAACTATTTTTCTTTGTTGGATGGCTGTTTCCATGCAAAAATACTGGGCAAATTCTGCTGGTGCATGTACGTGTGCTATGTGTATGGAGAATTGGCTTTGTAGTAGTATTTCCTTGTAGGTAAGAAGAGTTACATGCGCATGCTTTTTTTCCTTTCAGAAACCTTCTTGCAAATTTATTTTCTAAAATGCGTACATGATCTAGTTTTGTAACATGCCTAAAGTAGACTCTGCTTATGTCGTGTCATCTCCGCATGTATTTTTATTCCAAAGAGATCATCCCAAAGTTTTTTGAAAACATAGAAGAGACCTTCCCATGGTTTCTTTGAAAGGTCTTTTTAATGTATACGTATCAATGTTAGACGTGTAAATGGCGGTCGTGTACATGATTTTGTTTTTTGAACAGCACATGTTATTTATTCTTAATTTACGGCTGTCCATGTGGATACATAGCCCAAGTGCATAGCCGTGTGGTAATTGGACTCTCATCCATTGCTTTGTTTGTAATTTTTAAATGAACTCATCATGTTGCTTTTTTGCAATGGACTCATCGTGTTGCTTGGCAGGTAGAAACGTACTAGATTTGAGACATGAATACGTGACTATTTATTTGAAGAAAATCACAACCATTCTTTTGAGATCTTTTCTATTATTAGATATCTAAGCCGTTCGTTTTATATTGTTTTAATAATATAATAGATAGATTTCTCACGGAGGAAAGGATGATGGAGACAATGATTCCCCCACAAGTCGGGATGAGATTCCACACGAAAAATAAAGAAAGGGAAAAAAAGAAAAGGAAAATGTAGAAAGAAAAAAAGATAAAAAAGAAAAGAAAAATAATAAATAATAATAAAAGATAGAAAAAAGAGAAAGGATAGGGCTACTTCCTCTTTTTCCAGACTTGTGGTTAGTGAAAGCACCTTGTTTTTCATATAGAGAGTCTCATGTTTTGTCATTTTCTTATGCTAGTGGAAATTTTTTATTATAGAACTTGGCTTGCATATTCCGATGACTTGCTTCCTCAAATGGTCGAAGTCTTAATGACAAAGAAAGTTGGATGCAAACCCAGTTAGTGTCTGTTGAGCTTTCATACACGTATAGCTCTAGTGCATATGTTGCATGGCAATCCCTACTCCTCACATTGATATCGATTGATGGGCATGTCCATAGCCCGTTGGTCCTCCGAGTTGATGCAAGACTTCCTTCTCAACTTTTACTCCTTTAAAACCTACCACCGTATTCTATTCCACCTATATGGTATGTGCATGGTTCACACTCGTGTATTGAGTGAGGTATAAAATGTTGAAGCAATTTAAAAAGTACTCCCTATGTTCCTAAATAATTGTAGTTGGGGAGAACTAGTCTAGTTCTCCCCAACTACAATTATTTAGGAACGGAGGGGGTACGATCTAATTGCTTGGCTTAACACCATGGTGCTTGACATTTGTATTTGTGTGGTAAAGACGGAGCCATGCCATGCTAATATGATAAAATTAATGGGGAGTAAACATTCTTCACGGGTCGTATATTTTGAAAGTTGATTATTATGTTACTTACGTTTATTGATATTACTATGTTTACGTTTATTGATTTATCATTTCTCAATGATCATACGTGAAAAAGATTACATGTTAGGTTGCATGTCACATCAAAAATTGCGTTTTTATCATTTACCTACTCGAGGACAAGCAAGAATTAAGTTTGTGGATGCTCATACGTCTCCAATGTATCTTTAATTTTTTATTGTTTCATGCTATTATATTATAAATCTTGGATGTCGTATATGCATTTGCATGATGTTTTATATCATTTTTGTGCACTAACCTATTAACCAAGTGCCCATTGTTAGTTCTTGTTTTCTGTGTGTTTTAGACTTTTCAGGAAAACGGTACCAAAAGAAGTTCAAACGCAATGAAACTTTTTGACCATTTTTTGGACAAAAATAAAACTTGGAAGATTCAGAGGGAGATTGAATGACAAACGAGGTGGATCCAAGCCAACAGGGCGCACCGAGGGGGTTTTCGCACCCTGATGGCTTGGGTGTTGGAAATATGCCCTAGAAGCAATGATAAATAGTTATTATTATATTTCCTGTTTAAAGATAATCGTTTATTATCCATGCTATAAATGTATTGAATGAAAACATAGATACATGTGTGGATACATAGAGAAAAAAATGTCCCTAGCAAGCCTCTAGTTGGCTAGCCAGTTGATCAAGGATAGTCAAGGTTTTCTGGCTATGTGCAAGTGTTGTCACTTGATAACTGGATCACATCATTAGGAGAATCATGTGATGGACTAGACCCAAACTATGAACATAGCATATTCATCGTGTTGTTTTATTGCTATTGTTTTCTGCGTGTCAAGTATTTATTCCTATGACCATGAGATCATATAACTCACTGGCACCAAAGGAATACCTTGTGTGCATCAAACGTCACAACGTAACTGGGTGACTATAAAGGTGCTCTACAGGTATCTCCAAAGGTGTCCGTTGAGTTAGTATGGATCAAGACTGGGATTTGTCACTCCCTATGACGGAGAGGTATCTCGGGGCCCACTCGGTAATACAACATCACACACAAGCCTTGCAAGCAATGTGACTAAGTGTAAGTCACGGGATCTGGTATTACGGAACGAGTAAAGAGACTTGTTGGTAACGAGATTGAAATAGCTATGCGGATATCGATGATCAAATCTCGGGCAAGTAACATACCGAAGGACAAAGGGAATGACATACGGGATTATATGAATCCTTGACACTGAGGTTCAACCGATAAGATCTTCGGAGAATATATATGATCCAATATGGGCATCCAGGTCCCGCTATTGGATATTGACCGAGGCGTACCTCCGGGCATGTCTACATAGTTCTCGAACCCGCACGGTCTGCACATTTAAGGTTCGATGATGTTTTAGTATAGATGAGTTATATGTGTGGTTACCGAATGTTGCTCAGAGTCCCGGATGAGATCACGTACATGACGAGGGTTTCCGGAATGGTCCAGAAACGAAGATTGATATATAGGATGGTTTCTTTTGGTTACCGGAAGGTTTTCGAGCATTACCGACATTGTACCGGGAGTGACGAATGGGTTCCGGAAGTTCACCGGGAGGGGGGCAACCCACCCGGAGGGAGCCCAATGGCTTTAAGGTGGCGCACCAGCCCTAAGTGGGCTGGTGGGACATCCCAAGAAGGACTTGGCACCAAGAGAAGAAAAAACAAAGACAAAAAAAGGGGAGGTGGGAAGGAAGAGAAGGACTCCACTTTCCAATCCTAATTGGAGTAGGATTCCTCCCCTCCTCCTGGCCGGCGCACCCTTGAGGGCTTGGCCCTCAAAGCAAGCCTCCTCCCCCTACCTCCTATATGTAGTGGTGATTTAGGGCTGATTTAAGACAACTTTTGCCACGTGCAACTCAACCCTAGACCACATAGTTCGACCTCTAGATCGTATTTTTGCGGAGCTCGGGCGAAGCCCTGCAGGAGTAGATCATCACCACCACCGGCGCACCGTCACGTTGTCGGAGAACTCGTCTGCTTCTCCGTCTTACTTGCTAGATCAAGAAGGCCGAGATCATCTTCGAGCTATACGTGTGCTGAACGCGGAGGTGCCGTCCGTTCGGCGCTAGATCGGAACGGTTCGTCGGACGGTTCATGGGGCGGATCGAGGGACGTGAAGACGTTCCCCTACATCAACCGCGTTTCTTAACGCTTCCTGATGTGCGATCTACAAGGGTACATAGATCCAAATCTCCTCTCATAGATGGACATCACCATGATAGGTCTTCGTGTGTGTAGGAAATTTTTTGTTTCCCATGCAACGTTCCCCAACAGTGGCATCATGAGCTAGGTTCATGCGTAGATGTTATCTCAAGTAGAACACAAAGGGTTTTGTGGACCGTGATGTTCGATTTGCTGCCCTCCTTAGTCTTTTCTCGATTCAGCGGTATTGTTGGATTGAAGCGGCCCGGATCGACATTATTCGTACGCTTACGAAAGACTGGTTTCATCAATTGGCATGCAACCTCATTGCATAAAGATGACTGGCGGGTGTCGGTTTCTTCAACTTTAGTTGAATTGGTTTTGACCGAGGCAGTCCTTGGAGAGGTTAAATAGCAATTTGCACATCTCCGTTGTGGTTTTTGCGTAAGTAAGGTGCGATCATACTAGATACCCAAAGCAGCCACATAAAACATGCAACAACAAATTAGAGGACGTCTAACTTGCTTTTGCAGGGTATGCTTGTGATATGATATGGCCAATGACGTGATGTGATATATTGTATGTATGAGATGATCATGTTGTAATAGTTAATATCAGCTTGTACGTCAATGGTACGGCAACTGGCAGGAGTCATAGGGTTGTCTTTAAACTAACATTTGTGTTTGCAGATGCGTTTACTATATTGCTAGGACGTAGCTTTAGTAGTAATAGCATAAGTAGCACAACAACCCCGATGGCGACACATTGATGGAGATCATGATGATGGAGATCATGGTGTGTCACCGATGACCAGAAGATCGTGTCGGTGCTTTGGTGATGGAGATCAAGAAGCACATGATGATGGACATATCATGTCACTTATGAATTGCATGTGATGTTAATCCTTTTATGCACCTTATTTTGCTTAGAACGGCGGTAGCATTATAAGGTGATCTCTCACTAAAATTTCAAGACAAAATTGTGTTCTCCCCGACTGTGCACCATTGCTACAGTTCGTCATTTTGAGACACCACATGACGATCGGGTGTGATAGACTCAACGTTCACATACAACGGGTGCAAACAGTTGCACACGCGGAACACTCGGGTTAAGCTTGACGAGCCTAGCATGTGTAGACATGGCCTCGGAACACATGAGACCAAAAGGTCGAGCATGAATCATATAGTTGATATGATTAGCATAGAGATGCTTACCACTAAAACTATTCTCAACTCACATGATGATCGGACTTGAGTTAGTGAATTTGGATCATGTACCACTCAAATGACTAGAGAGATGTACTTTTTGAGTGGGAGTTTAGCAAGTAATTTGATTAGTTAAACTCTAATTATCTTGAACATAGTCTAAGTCCACTTTGAAATATTTGTGTTGTAGATCAATGGCTCACGCGACAGTCACCCTGAATTTTAATACGTTCCTAGAGAAAGCTAAGTTGAAAGATGATGGAAGCAACTTTGTAGACTCGGCTCGTAATCTTAAGTTGCTCCTGCAAGCTGGGAAGAAGGATTATGTCCTTAATGCTACGCTAGGATATGAACCACCCGCTACGGCTGACCAAGATGTTAAGAACGCTTGGTTAACACATAAGGAGGACTACTCAGTAGTTCAATGTGCAGTCTTGTATGGCTTAGAGCCGGGACTTCAACGTCACTTTGAGCGTCATGGAGCATTTGAGATGTTCCAGGAGTTGAACTTTATCTTTCAGAAGAATGCTGGATCGAGAGGTATGAGACCTCCGATAAATTATATGCTTGCAAGATGGAGGAGAATTCGTCTGTCAGTGAATATGTGCTCAAAATGTCTGGGTACTCAAACCGTCTAGCTGAGCTGGGGATTGAAATCCCACAAGAGGCTATCACAAACAAAATTCTTCAATCACTGCCACCAAGCTACAACAACTTTGTGTTTAACTATAACATGCAAGGGATGAACAAGTCACCCGACGAGTTATTCACGATGCTGAAAGTCGCAGAGTCAGAACTCCATAAAGAGCATCAAGTGTTGATGGTGAATAAGTCCATGATGACCCACAAGTATAGGGGATCTATCGTAGTCCTTTCGATAAGTAGGAGTGTCGAACCCAACGAGGAGCAGAAGGATCTGACAAGTGGTTTTCAGCAAGGTAATTTCTGCAAGCACTGAAATTATCGGTAACAAGTAGTTGTGTGATAAGATGATTCGTGGCAAGTAGCAAGTAACAATAGTAACAACGGTGCAGAAAAGTGGCCCAATCCCTTTTGTAGCAAGGGACAAGCCTGGACAAAATCTTATAGGAGGTAAAGCGCTCCCGAGGACACATGGGAATTTCTGTCAGGCTAGTTTTCATCATGTTCATATGATTCGCGATCGCTACTTTGATAGTTTGATATGTGGGTGGACCGGTGCTTGGGTGCTGACCTTACTTGGACAAACATCCCACTTATGATTAACCCCTCTCGCAAGCATCCACAACTACGAAAGAAGAATTAAGACAAAGTCTAACCATAAAATTAAACTAATGGATCCAAATCAGCCCCTTACGAAGAAACGCATAAACTAGGGTTTAAGCTTCTGTCACTCTAGCAACCCATCACCTACTTACTACTTCCCAATGCCTTCCTCTAGGCCCAAATAATGGTGAAGTGTTATGTAGTCGACATTCACATAACACCACTAGAGGAAAAACAACATACAAACATCAAAATATCGAATGAATACCAAATTCACATGACTACTTATAGCATGACTTATCCCATGTCCTCAGGAACGAAAGTGACTACTCACAAAGCATAATCATATTCATGACCAGAGAGGTAATGAATAGCATCACGGATCAAAACATATAATCTTCCACCGAGTAATCCAACTAGCATCAACTACAAAGAGTAATTAACACTACTAACAACCTTACAAGTACCAAACGGAGTCGCGAGATGGTGATTGGTTACAAGAGATGAACTAGCGTTTGGAGATGAGATGGGGCTGATGAACAAGTTGATGGTGATGAGTCCCCTCCGATGAGAGGAGTGTTGGTGATGACGATGGCGACGATTTCCCCCTCCGGGAGGGAAGTTTCCCTGGCAGGACGACCCTGCCGGAGCTCTAGATTGGTTCTGCTCAAGTTCCGCCTCGTGGCGGCGGCGATTCTTACCGAAAGCCTCCTCCTGATTTTTTCTGGAACGAAACCCTTCTTATAGAAAAAGAGGGGGGCCAGAGGGGCAACAGGGAGCCTACAAACCCCCTAGGCGCGGCCAGGGGGTAGGCCGCGCCTAGCAGGCTTGTGGCCTCCTGCTGGCTCCCCTCTGGTACTTCTTCGGCCCAATATTTTTTATAAATTCCAAAATAAATCCTCGTTGATTTTCACGGCTTTTGGAGTTGCGTAGAATAGGTAACTCAAACTTGCTCCTTTTTCAGGCCAGAATTCCAGCTGTCGACATTCTCCCTTTTCATGTAAACCTTGCAAAATAAGAGAGAAAAGGCAAAAGTATTGTATCGTGAAGTGTAATAACAGCCCATAAAGCGATAAATATCAACATGAAAGCATGATGCAAAATGGACGTATCAACTCCCCCAAGCTTAGACCTCGCTTGTCCTCAAGCGCAAGCCGAGATCAATAAATATGCCCACATGTTTAGAGAGAAAGGTGTCGACAAAACAAGATACAGACATGCACGCATCATGATCATAATCAGAACAGCAATACCATCATATAATCTCTCATGCTAAAGTGACAATTCCTTCACAAAGTAAAGTATGGATCAAGAACCTTAATGAGAATTAACAACCAATAGCCTTTAGTCATTGAAGCAATTTCAATTTATCATAACATCGGAAAGAGTCAAGTAAGAGCTTGTAAAGCAAATCCACATACTCAATCATCCTTTCGTCTTCTACAATTGCTACAACTCACGTGGTACTCATGAGATCAAAGTTTCAGTCGGACACAGAGAAAGATAGGGGCTTATAGTTTCGCATCCGAACTATTTACCTCAAGGGTAATGTCAAAATAATAATTCATGAATACTTACTTCCGAGTTCACATAAGAATATAGATCTTTCCCTAGCATATGACGTTAGCCAAGAAAAAGGCAAAATAAGGAATTGGTGTAGATCACCATGACTCTTTTAAGGGCAAAAAGTAAAGGTACAAGATAGGCCCTTCGCAGAGGGAAGCAGAGGTTGTCATGCGCTTTTGAGGTTTGGATGTGCGACCTCTTAGTGTGAAGGAATGTCACTTTATATTGCCTCCTGTGATAAAGAACTTTATTATGCAGTCCGTCTCTTTTATGTCTTCCTCATTACAGGTTCGTACAGAGATTATTTTCCACACACTAATAGATCATACATAATTAGGGGGCAATTTTTATTGCTTGCACCGATGACAACTTACTTGAGGGATCTTATTCAATCCATAGGTAGGTATGGTGGACTCTCAAGGCAAAACTGGGTTGAAGGTTTATGGATGCACAAGTAGTATCTCTACTTGGTGCGGGAGTTTTGGCTGATATGGGGTGGAAGCAATCGTCACATGCTAAGGGATCTCTAGTCATATAATCATTGTTCGGAACCAAAAAGCATAATTCATTATGTTATCTTCCTTGTCCAACATCTACTTCTAAGCATGTAATAATTTAGTGAGTGTTCACAATCATAGATGGTGCCCAAGATGATATATTTATATGTGAACCTCTCCTTCTTTATCACTTCCTATTAATAGCAACAATGACCAAGGTCTACGCTTGTCTATCCTCAACAAGTTTCAATCAACATTCTTTTTATATGTGAAGCCATCTGATACGTCTCAAACGTATCTATAATTTTTGATGGTTTCACGCTGTTATCTTGTCAACTTTGCATGCTTTGTTTACCTTTTATATATTTTTTGGGGACTAACTAATTAATCCAGTGCCAAGTGTCAGTTCCTGTTTTTCTGTGTTTTTGACTCTTTTCATATCTGATTTTGGAACGGAGTCCAAACGGAATAAAATCCCCGAAATAAATTTTTCCAGAACGGAAGAAGATCGGGAAGCTTGAGGGCCAAGGCAGTGGGCCCACAGGGAGCCCACAAACCCTGTTGCCAAGGCCAGGGGAGGCCGCGGCAACCACGCAAGTGGGCCCCCTGGCGCTCCCCTGCCCTAGGTCTTTGGCCTATAAATTCCCTAAAAATCCAGAAAAAATCAGGGCATCCACGAAAACACTTTTCCGCCGCCTCAAGCTTCCGTTTCCGCGAGATCTCATCTGGAGTCCCTTCCCGGTGCCCTGTCGGAGGGTACTTTGGAGTTGGAGGGCTTCTACATCAACATCATCGCCTCTCCAATGACTCGTGAGTAGTCTACTTCAGACCTACGGGTCCGTAGTTAGTAGCTAGATGGCTTCTTCTCTCTCTTGGATCTTCAATACAAAGTTCTCCATGATCTTCATGGAGATCTATCCAATGTAATCCTCTTTGGCGGTGTGTTTGTCGAGATCCGATGAATTGTGGATTTGTGATCAGATTATCTATGAAATATATTTGAGTCTTTGTTGATTTCTTATATGCATGATTTTATATCCTTGTAAGTCTCTCCGAGTCTTGGGTTTTGTTTGGCCAACTAGATCTATGATTCTTGCAATGGGAGAAGTGCTTGGTTTTGGGTTCATACTGTGTGGTGACCTTTCCGAGTGACAGAAGGGGCAGCAAGGCACGCATCGTGTTGTTGCCATCAAGGGTAACAAGATGGGCTTTTATCGTAGATATGAGATTGTCCATCTACATCATGTCATCTTGCTTAAGGTGTTACTCTGTTCTTTTGGACTTAATACACTAGATGCATGCTGGATAGCGGTCGACGTGTGCAGTAATAGTAGTAGATGCAGAAAGTATCGGTCTACTTGTTTTGGACGTGATGCCTATAGATATAATCATTGCCTTAGATAACGTCATGGATTTGCACGGTTCTATCAATTGCTCGACAGTAATTCGTTCACCCACCGTCTACTTGCTTTCATGAGAGAAACCACTAGTGAACACTACGGCCCCCGGGTCTATTCACAACTATCGTTTCCACTTTCACTTTTACTTTGCTTTGTTTACTTTTTGGTTTCAGTTCTCACTTTGCAAACAATCTATTAGGGATTGACAACCCCTTCATAGCGTTGGGTGCAAGCTCTTTGTGTTTGTGCAGGTACTTGTGACTTGACGAGATCTTCCACTGGTTCGATACCTTGGTTCTCAAAACTGAGGGAAATACTTACCGCCGATGTGCTACATCACCCTTTCCTCTTAAAGGGAACACCAACACAAGGCTCCAAGGCCGCGGGGAAATCCTTTGCATATTTTCCAAGGAAGTCCCTAAAGGCGTAGCTGTAGCAGCAGGATTCCTGGCGCCGTACTAGGGAAGTTGTGTTGTCGCAGTAGCAGAAGGATTTCTGGCGCCGTTTCCGGGGAGGATCAAGTCAAGAATAGTCTCTCGTCAACGTGCTGATTTCTGGCGCGGGGAGGAGATCTATCCAACTAGGTGTCACAAACTCATCTCTTGCATTTACCTTTTTTGCCAGTTGGCTCTCGTCTTCCTCTCCCCCACTTCACATTTGCCGTTTTCATTTGCCTTTCCCCTTCGCCATTTTATTTTGCCTTTTTGCCCGTTTTCCTCGCTTGCTCTTGGGCTTGTTCGTGAGAGACCTTTCCTCATGGCCAAACCAAACTATTTCAGAAGGTTGGAAGAGATTGAAACTAGTGTCAAAGGTTTCATGTCTTCTCAGTTTGACCAAAATAGTTACTTCCATAGGGAACTAAAAGAGCAAAATTCTTTTATGGCCTGTTTGAATAAAGAAGTTGATGATATGGCCAAAGAATTCCTTGCACTAAATTCTCAGCTTGCTCACCTTGAAAAATTGGTGGGCCAAATTTCTGACAAGTAGGCTACCTTAGTCAATAAGATGGCAGCTAAACCTGAAATTTGTGATGCAAATCACGAAGATCTTAAAGTGCTTGGTGTGACTCCTCTTGAATCTTTGTTTTCGCGTGTCAAACCTATTGATGAAGGGGCTGGATATGAATCCACTTTGGTTGAAAAACGCCCCAATGATTCAGAGCCCACCTATCTTGATGATAAAGGTGTGGAGAGTGGAGTAGAAGAAATCAAAATTTAGGGTAGTAATGAAACTCCCACTTTGGATTTCAAGGAATTCAATTATGATAGTCGCTCCTTGTTTGAATGCATTTCCTAGATGCAATCCATTGCAAACTCTCCACATGCTTATAGCCAAAGCAAAGCCTTTACCACACATATCACAGATGTTATGATGAAATCTCTTGAAGAGAAGCTCGAATTAGAAGTCTCTATACCTAGAAAACTTCATGATGAGTGGGAACCTACTATCAAAATCAAGATCAAAAACTATGAATGCGATGCTTTATGTGATTTGGGTGCTAGTGTTTCCGCGATTCCAAAGTCTTTATGTGATATTCTTGGTTTTCATGAGATTGAAGAGTGTTCTCTTAATTTGCATCTTGCGGATTCTACTGTCAAGAAACCCATGGGAAGGATCGATGATGTTCTTATTGTTGCAAATAAGAACTATGTACCCGTGGATTTCATTGTAGTTGACATAGTTTGCAATCCTTCATGTCCCATTATTCTTGGTAGACCTTTCCTAAGTACTATCGGTGCTATCATCGATATGAAGGAAGAGAATATTAGATTTCAATTTCCTATAAAGAAGGGCATGGAGCATCTTCCTAGAAAGAAAATAAGAGTGCCTTATGAATCTATGATGAGGGCTACTTATGGTTTGAGCACCAAAGATGACTATACGGGATTCCATCACCTTATGCCTAGCTAAGGGCGTTAAACAATAGCGCTTGTTGGGAGGCAACCCAATGAATTTATCCTTTTTCTTTCTGTTTTGTGTTTTCCACACTTTCATAATTCTGTTATGATTGTGTTTTTTGTGTTTCTTTTTGCGTTTGTGCCAAGCAAAACCGTTATGATTTGTCTTGGGGATGATCGTTTGGTCATGCTGGACAAGACAAAAACTTTCTGCTCACGAAAATAATTTTCATTTTTTCATAAGAGCTTTTGAGTCGATTCTTTTTGCTGCTGATTTCTACGCAAATTCTTCAGACTGTCGTAATTTGTCAGAATTTTTGAAGTACCACAAGTATACGAAGTATACAGATTGCTACACATTGGTCTGCTGTTAACAGATTCTGTTTTTGTTGAGTTGGTTGCTTATTTTGATGAAACTATGGATAGTATCGGGGGGTATTATCCATGGAAGATTGAAAATACAGTAACCCAACATCAACATAAGTAGAATTTAAGTTTGCTACAGTACCTAAGGAAGTGATGGTTTGCTTTCTTATACTAATGTTATCACGAGTTTCTGTTTAAGTTTCGTGTTGTGAAGTTTTCAAGTTTTGGGTGAAGTTCTTATGGACAAAAAGATAAAGAGTGGCAAGAGCTCAAGATTGGGGATGCCCAAGGCACCCCAAGTTGATTCAAGTATGCCATAAAAGCCTAAGCTTGGGGATGCCCCGGGAAGGCATCCCCTCTTTCATCTTCAATCCATCGGTAACGTCACTTGGGGTTATATTTTTATTCACCACATGTTATGTGTTTTGCTTGGAGCGTCTTGTATCGTAGGAGTCTTTTATTTTTGTTGTGTCACAATCATCCTTGCTGCACACCTAGAGAGAGATATATGCACTCACCGTGATTTTGTCGAGCTTCACTTATATCCTTTGGTTAGACAATTCAACTCATATGTGCTTCACTTATATCTTTTGAGCTAGTTGCCTTTGCTCTTTGTGCTTCACTTATATCTTTTAGAGCATGGCGGTGCGTGGCTTGGTAGTTGATATATGCTTTGAAAGTAGTCTCAAAAGGGGTAGTTATCCAAAGGGATATGAAAACTTCCACCTTCATGTGCATTGAATAGTTAGAGAAGTTTGATTCATCTCAATTAGTTTTGAGTTGTGGTTGTGGTAATATTTAAGTTATATTAGTAAGGTGTTGTGGATCTAGAAATACTTGTGTTGAAGTTAGTGATTCCCGTAGCATGCACGTATGGTGAACCACTATGTGATGAAGTCCGAGCATGATTAGTCTATTGATTGTCATCCTTTGTGTGGCGGTCGGGATCGCGTGATGGTTTATACCTACCAACCCTTCCCCTAGGAGTATGCGTTGAATGCTTTGTTTCGATTACTACTAAAACTTTTGCAACAAGTATATGAGTTCTTCATGACTAATGTTGAGTCCATGGTTTAGATGCACTTTCACCTTCCACCATGACTATCTTCTTTAGTATCGTGCAACTTTCGCCGGTGCACAAAACCACCCATATAGCCTCCCTCAAAACAGCCACCATACCTACCTACTATGGCTTTTTCAAAGCTATTCCGAGATATATTGCCATACGATTACCACCATGACATGTGCCACCACTTCTACATTGCCATTGCATGATCGTAAGATAGCTAGCATGATGTTTCCATTGATGCGTATGCCATGCTAGATCATTGTCACGGTACACTACCGAAGGCATTACATATAGAGTCATCATTGCTCTAAGTTTTGAGTTGTAAGTATGACGATCATCATTGATGTAGCATTGTCCCATGTGAGGAAATAAAAGAGGCCAAAGATGCCCACCAAAATAAAAATATATATAATAAAAAACAAAGGCCAAAGAGCCCACCAAAAAAATGAGAGAAAAATAGAGAAGGGACAATGCTACCACCTTTCCACACTTGTGCATATTAAGCACCATGATCTTCATGATTGAGAGTCTCTCATTTTGTCACCACCATATAGCTAGTGGGAAATTCTCATTATATAACTTGGCTTGTATATTCCAATGATAGGCTTCCTCAAAATTGCCTTATTTCTTTGTGAGCAAGCAACTTGGATGCACACCCACTAGTTTTCTTTAAGAGCTTTCACATACTCTTAGCTCTAGTGCATCATTTGTATGGCAATCCCTACTCATTCACGTTGATATCTATTGATGAGCATCTCCATAGCTCATTGATATGCCTACTCAATGTGACCATCTTCTCCTTGTTTGCCTTGCAACCTCCACCACGCTCCACACCACTTATAGTGCTAAAACCATGGCTCACGCTCATGTATTGCGTGAGAGTTGAAATTTTTTGAGAAAGTAAAGGTGTGAAAACAATTACTTGGCCAATATCGGGGTTGTGCATGATTTAAATTCGTTGTGCAATGATGATAGAGCATAGCCAGACTATATGATTTTGTAGGGATAACTTTCCTTTGGCCTTGTTATTTTGAAAGTTCATGATTACCTCGCTAGTTTGCTTGAATTATTATTGTCTCCACGTCAATAGCAAACTATTGTTTTGAATCTAATGGATCTGAACATTCACGTCACATAAGAGGAGTTACAAAGTACATCTATGCTAGGTAGCATGAAAGCATCAAAAATTCATTCTTTATCATTTCCCTACTCGAGGACGAGCAAGAGTTAAGCTTGGGGATGCTTGATACATCTCAAACGTATCTATAATTTTTGATGGTTTCACGTTGTTATCTTGTCAACTTTGGATGTTTTGTTTACCTTTTATATCTTTTTGGGTACTAACTTATTAATCTAGTGCCAAGTGCCAGTTCCTTTTTTGTGTGTTTTTGACTCTTTTCAGATATGATTTTGGAACGGAGTCCAAACGGAATAAAATCCCCAAAATAAATTTTTTCAGAACGGAAAAAGATCGGGAGGCTTGAGGGCCAAGGCAGTGGGCCCATAGGGAGCCCACAAGCCCTGTTGCCGCGGCCAGGGGGAGGCCACGGCAACCAAGCTTGTGGGCCCCCTGGCGCTCCCCTGCCCTAGGTCTTTGGTCTATAAATTCCCTAAAAATCCAGAAAAAATCAGGGCATCCAGGAAAACACTTTTCCGCCGCCGCAAGCTTCCGTTTCCGCGAGATCTCATCTCGAGACCCTTCCTGGTGCCCTGCCGAAGGGGACTTTGGAGTTGGAGGGCTTCTACATCAACATCATCGCCTCTCCAATGACTCGTGAGTAGTCTACTTCAGACCTACGGGTCCGTAGTTAGTAGCTAGATGGCTTTTTCTCTCTCTTGGATCTTCAATACAAAGTTCTCCATGATCTTCTTGGAGATCTATCCAATGTAATCCTCTTTGGCGGTGTGTTTGTCGAGATCCGATGAATTGTGGATTTGTGATCAAATTATCTATGAATTATATTTGAGTCTTTGTTGATTTCTTATATGCATGATTTGATATCCTTGTAAGTCTCTCCGAGTCTTGGATTTTGTTTGGCCAACTAGATCTATGATTCTTGCAATGGGAGAAGTGCTTGGTTTTGGGTTCATACCGTGTGGTGACCTTTTCGAGTGACAGAAGGGGCAGCAAGGCATGCATCATGTTGTTGCCATCAAGGGTAACAAGATGGGCTTTATCGTAGATATGAGATTCTCCATCTACATCATGTCATCTTTCTTAAGGAGTTACTCTATTCTTTTGGACTTAATACACTAGATGCATGCTGGATAGCGGTCGACGTGTCGAGTAATAGTAGTAGATGCAGAAAGTATCGGTCTACTTGTTTTGGACGTGATGGCTATAGATATAATCATTGCCTTAGATAACGTCACGACTTTGCGCGGTTCTATCAATTGCTCGACAGTAATTCATTCACCCACCGTCTACTTGCTTTCATGAGAGAAGCCACTAGTGAACACTACGGCCCCCGGGTCTATTCACAACTATCGTTTCCACTTTCACTTTTACTTTACTTTGTTTACTTTTTGCTTTCAGTTCTCACTTGGCAAACAATCTATAAGGGATTGACAACCCCTTCATAGCGTTGGGTGCAAGCTCTTTGTGTTTATGCATGTACTTGTGACTTGACGAGATCTTCCACTGGTTCGATACCTTGGTTCTCAAAACTGAGGGAAATACTTACCTCTGCTGCGCTACATCGCCCTTTCCTCTTCGAGGGAACACCAACGCAAGGCTCCAAGGTCGCGGGGAAATCCTTTGCATATTTGCCTAGGAAGTCCCTAAAGGCGTAGCCGTAGCAGCAGGATTCCTGGCGCCGTACCAGGGAAGGTCTCTTGTCGCAGTAGCACCATCACTTTCCATAAGATCATTACATGATCTTTCATGCTTTTGTTCTTTTATCATTCTTTTCTTTCAGATCATGGCATGAGGCAAGGCCCTTAACTAAAACTCTCTTTATTATATGGCTCACGAGCTCGAATACATCGGGGGTGACACAAAGCAAAACTCAAGCCTAAAACACTAAGAACTTTATTCTACTAGAGAAAGATAAAACCAAAAAGGATCGAACTTAGAAAAGGTAAAGGCAAAATATGTGATGGTGATACGATACCGGGGCAGCTCCCCCAAGCTTGGCAAAAGCCAAGGGGATTGCCCATACCCATGCTTACTTGTCTTCCTTCGATGGTGATGGTGGTGGAGTTATTTCGTCCTTTGATTCCAAGAGGACCACCAATCTTTGATTTATACCTTGGAGCTCTGTGATATGTTTCTCCAGCAAAACAACTTCACAAGTGAGATAAGTATTACGAACACGAGTTATTTCACATAATCTCAAGAGCTCGATCAAGGATGGAGGTAAAAGGTGGAGGTAAGGTTGAAGAAAATCCTCTTACTCAGCTTCTTCCTTGTTGAGCACAGATTGCCCTTCGTCCAACGCCGGATTCTTCTCCTTAAGTTTGCCCTTAGTCTCTTTAGGTAGCATTTCCTTGGCCTCCATGACCTCCAGTCTTTTCATATTAGCATTTACTTCTTCATAGAGTTGAGGGAGATCGTTCTCCCCCACATATTCCTGAGACAACATCTTGCTATAAATCTGCGGCAGAAAACAGGCTCGAAATGAAAACAGAGGAAAATTGCGTGATACGAGGATCAGACCTTTCGGGAGAATATATAATGATTTTTTCCGACCAGAAGGAGTACTCCACAACAAAACGGAGTCCGAGAGGCACACGAGGTGGTCACAAGCCCCCGAGGCGCGGCAAGCGGGGTGGCCCGCGCCTGGCAGCCTTGTCGCCTCCTCGTGCGCTTTCCGGACTACTTTAAATTTTTCTATTTTTCTAAAAATTCCAAAACGGAGAAAAATTCCTACTCGAAAAGTTTTGGAGTCGGTTTACTTACCGAATCACATACCTCTTTGTTTTCTGAGTCTGAAACAGGCTGATAAATATCCCTTATGGACTCCTCGAGAGTTATGGTATTGATAATATTGCTTTCAACATTTATGGGATTACCTGAGATATAATGCTTGATTCTTTGCCCATTTACCACTCTCGGAAAATTACGTTCCGTGTTGTTGATCTTGATGGCAACGGAACGATATACTTCCTCAACAATGTAAGGACCTTCCCATTTAGAGAGAAGCTTCCCTGCAAAAAATCTTAAACGAGAATTATATAGCAAGACATAATCACTTATATCGAACTCACGTTTCTGTATCCTTTTATCATCCCACCTCTTAAACTTTTCTTTGAACAACATGGCATTTTCATATGCGTGAGCTCTCCATTCATCAAGCGAGAAAATATCAAATAACCTCTTCTCACCAGCAAGTTTGAAATCAAAGTTGAGCTCTTTGATTGCCCAATAAGCCTTATGCTCTAGCTCAAGAGGTAAATGACATGCTTTGCCATAAACCATTTTGTACGGAGACATGCCCATCGGATTCTTATAGGGAGATGCATCGTCAAGCTTCTTAGACCAATTCTTTCTAGACCTATTGACTGTCTTTTGCAGAATTAGTTTTATCTCTCTATTGCTTAGCTCTACTTGACCACTGGACTGAGGATGATAGGGAGATGCAATTCTATGATTGACATCATACTTAGCAAGCGTTTTATGGAAAGCACCATGAATGAAATGTGAACCACCATCAGTCATTAGATATCTAGGGACTCCAAATCTAGGGAAAATAACTTCTTTAAGCATCCTGATAGAGGTGTTGTGATCAGCACTACTAGTTGGGATAGCTTCTACCCACTTAGTAACGTAATCAACAGCAACTAGGATATGAGTATACCCGTTGGATTTTGGAGAAGGTCCCATATAATCAAAGCTCCAAACAACAAATGGTTCAATGACAAGTGAATAATTCATAGGTATTTCCTGACGTTTACTGATATGACCTATTCTTTGACATTCGTCACAAGACAAGACAAACTTACGGGCATCCTCGAAGAGAGTGGGCCAATAGAAACCTGATTGCAATACCTTGTGTGCAGTTCTATCTCCCGCATGGTGTCCTCCGTAAGCCTCGGAGTGACACTTCTGTAGGATCTGTCCCTGTTCATGTTCAGGTACACAACGTCTAATAACACCATCTACTCCTTCCTTATAAAGGTGAGGATCATCCCAAAAGTAATGTCTCAAATCAAAGAAGAATTTCTTCTTTTGCTGGTATGTGAAACTAGGTGGTATATATTTGGCAACGATATAATTTGCATCATCAGCATACCACGGTGTACTACGTGAAGTATTGATGACATTCAAATGCTCATCAGGAAAGCTATCATCAATAGGTTGTGGGTGATCAAGAACATTCTCCAACCTAGACAAGTTATCTGCTACTGGGTTCTCAACACCCTTCATGTCGACAACATGCAAATCAAAATCTTGTAGCAAGATAACCCATCTGATAAGTCTAGGTTTAGCGTCTTTATTTTCCATTAGGTACTTAATAGCAGCGTGATCAGTGTGAATAGTGACTTTGGAATCAACAATGTAAGACCTGAACTTTTCGCATGCAAACACGACTGCTAAAAATTCCTTTTTCGTAGTAGCATAGTTTCTTTGGGCACTGTCTAGAGTTTTACTAGCATAATGAATAACATTCAACTTCTTATCAACTCTTTGTCCTAGGACAACACCAACAGCATAATCACTAGCATCACACATGATTTTATAAGGTAAGTTCCAATCAGGTGGTTGAACAATAGGTGCAGTTATCAAGGCCTTTTTAAGTATTTCGAAGGCTTCCTCACAATCATCGTAAAAAACAAAAGGAATATCCTTTTGCAAGAGATTGGTAAGAGGCCTAGAAATCTTAGAGAAGTCAATAATGAACCTTCTATAGAAACCAGCATGACCAAGGAAACTTCTTATACCTTTGATATCTGTGGGGCATGGCATTTTCTCGATAGCATCAACCTTAGCCTTATCGACTTCAATACCTCTTTCGGAAATTTTATGTCCTAAGACGATGCCTTCATTAACCATAAAGTGGCACTTCTCCCAATTCAAGACAAGGTTGGTGTCTTTACATCTCTGCAAGACATCTCTGCAAGACCCGAAGGAAAGTCATAGCAAATATTTTCAGTAGGTGCAGAAGGTTGAGAAGCAACTCCTTGTGCTTCCGTTCGAGCTGAAGATACCCCGAACAAGCTCCTCAAAGGATTAGTTTCCATAGTAACAAGTGACAATAAATTTCAGCACACTATATAAATGTTTCCTTACCAAATTCCACTTACAAAAGGCGCTTCACTCCCGGCAACAGAGCCAGAAAAGAGTCTGGATGACCCACAAGTATAGGGGATCTATCATAGTCCTTTCGATAAGTAAGAGTGTCGAACCCAACGAGGAGCAGAAGGATCTGACAAGTGGTTTTCAGCAAGGTAATCTCTGCAAGGACTGAAATTATCGGTAACAAGTAGTTGTGTGATAAGATGATTCGTGGAAAGTAGCAAGTAACAATAGTAACAACGGTGCAGCAAAGTGGCCCAATCCTTTTGTAGCAAGGGACAAGCCTGGACAAACTCTTATAGGCGGTAAAGCGCTCCCGAGGACACATGGGAATTTCTGTCAAGCTAGTTTTCATCATGTTCATATGATTCGCGTTTGCTACTTTGATAGTTTGATATGTGGGTGGACCGGTGCTTGGGTGCTACCCTTACTTGGACAAACATCCCATATGATTAACCCCTCTCGCAACCATCCGCAACTACGAAAGAAGAATTAAGACAAAGTCTAATCATACCATTAAACTAGTGGATCCAAATCAGCCCCTTACGAAGCAACGCATAAACTAGGATTTAAGCTTCTGTCACTCTAGCAACCCATCATCTACTTACTACTTCCCAATGCCTTCCTCTAGGCCCAAATAATGGTGAAGTGTTATGTAGTCGATGTTCACTTAACACCACTAGAGGAAAACCAACATACAACAGATCAAAATATCGAACGAATACCAAATTCACATGACTACTTATAGCATGACTTATCCCATGTCCTCAGGAACGAAAGTGACTACTCACAAAGCATAATCATATTCATGACTAGAGAGGTAATGAATAGAATCAAGGATCTAAACATATAATCTTCCACCGAGTAATCCAACTAGCATCAACTACAAAGAGTAATTAACACTACTAGCAACCTTACAAGTACCAATCGGAGTCGCCAGACGGAGATTGGTTACAAGAGATGAACTAGGGTTTGGAGATGATATGGTGCTGATGAAGATGTTGATGGTGATGAGTCCCCTCCAATGAGAGGAGTGTTGGTGAGGATGATGGCGACGATTTCCCCCTCCGGGAGGGAAGTTTCCCCGGAAGGACGACCCTGCCGGAGCTCTAGAATTGTTCTGCTCAAGTTCCGCCTCGTGGCGGCGGCGATTCCTCTTGAAATCCTTCTCCTGATTTTTTCTGGAACGAAACCCTCCTTATAGCAAAAGAGGGGGCCAGAGGGCCAACAGGGAGCCCACAAGCCCCCTAGGCGCGGCTAGGGGGGTAGATCGCGCCTAGCAGGCTTGTGGCCTCCTACTGGCTCCCCTGTGGTACTTCTTCGGCCCAGTATTTTTTATAAATTCCAAAATAAATCCTCATTGATTTTCACGGCTTTTGGAGTTGCGCATAATAGGTATCTCAAACTTGATCCTTTTTCATGCCAGAATTCCAGCTGCCGACATTCTCCCTCTTCATTAAAACCTTGCAAAATAAGAGAGAAAAGGCAAAACTATTGTACCGTGAAGTGTAATAACAGCCCATAAAGCGATAAATATCAACATGAAAGCATGATGCAAAATGGACGTATCAGTCCACTAGTTTCAAGAGAAACGACAAAGGAAAGAAGGGTAATTCCAAGAAGAGCGGCAAGCATGTTGCCAATCCGACGAAGAAACACAAAGCTGGACCTAAGCCTAAAACGAAGTGTTATTATTGCAAGGGTATGGGTCACTAGAAGTGCAACTACCCCAAGTATTTGGCTGATAAGAAGGCAACCAAGGAAAAATCAGGTATATTAGATATACATGTTATTGATGTGTACTTAACCAGCTCTCGTAGTAGTGCCTGGGTATTTGATACCGGTTCTGTTGCTCATATTTGCAACTCGAAATAGGAACTACGGAATAAGTGAAGGCTGGCGAAGGATGAAGTGACGATGTGCGTGGGAAATGGTTCCAAGGTTGATGCAATCGCCGTCGGCATAGTTTCACTTCAGTTACCATCAAGATTAGTTATGAACTTCAATAATTGTTATTTAGTGCCTGCGTTAAGCATGTACATTATATTTGGATCTTGTTAATTGCGAGACGGTTACTCGTTTAAGTTAGAGAATAATGGTTGTTCTATTTCTATGAGTAATATCTTTTATGGTCATGCACCAAAACTGAGGGGATTGTTCATATTTAATCTTGATGGCAATGATACACATATACATAACATTGAGACCAAAAGAGTTAGAGTTAACAATGATAGCGCCATGTTTTTGTGGCACTGCCGCTTAGGTCATATTGGTGTAAAGCACATGAAGAAACTCCATTCCGGTGGACTTTTGGAGTCACTTGACTTTGATTCACTTGACACGTGCGAACCATGCCTCATGGGCAAGATGACTAAGATTCCTTTCTCTGGAACAATGGAGCGTGCAAGTGACTTGTTGGAAATCATACATACCGATGTATGCGGTCCGATGAGTGTGGAGGCGCGCGGCGGATATCGTTATTTTCCCACCTACACTGACGATTTGAGTAGATATGGTTATGTCTACTTGATGAAGCACAAGTCTGAAACGTTTGAGAAGTTCAAGCAATTTCAGAGTGAAGTTGAAAATCATCATAACAAGAAGATCAAGTTCCTACGGTCTGATCGTGGAGGTGAATATCTGAGTTTCGAGTTCGGTGCTCACTTAAGACAATGTGGAATTGTTTCACAGTTGACACCGCCTGGAACACCACAGCGTAATGGTGTGTACGAACGTCGTAATCGTACTTTATTGGAGATGGTGCGATCTATGATGTCTCTTACCAATTTGCCGTTATCGTTTTGGGGTTATGCATTAGAGACAGTTGCATTCACTTTAAATAGGGCACCATCAAAATCCGTTGAGACGACACCATACGAACTGTGGTATGGCAATAGACCAAAGTTGTCGTTTCTTAAAGTTTGGGGATGTGATGCTTATGTCAAAAAGCTTCGGCCTGAAAAGCTGGAACCCAAAGCGGAAAAGTACGTCTTCATAGGTTACCCAAAAGAGATAGTTTGGTATACCTTCTGTCTCAAATCCGAGGGCAAAGTGTTTGTTGCTAAAAACAGAGCTTTTTTTGAGAAGGAGTTTATCTCGAAAGAATTGAGTGGGAGGAAGATAGAACTTGATGAGGTTGTCGAACCTTTAATCCCTATAGATGGTGGCGCAGGGCAAGGGGAAACCCCTGTTGCTGCGGCGCCGGTTGAGGAGGAAGTTGATGATGATGATCATGAAACTTCAAATCAAGTTCCTATCGGACCTCGCAGGTCGACAAGATCACGTACTGCTCCTAAGTGGTACGGTAATCCTGTCTTATCAATTATGTTGTTGGACAACAATGAACCTACGAATTATGAAGAAGCAATGGTGGGCCCGAATTCCAACAAATGGCTGGAGGCCATGAAGTCCGAGATAGGATCCATGTACGATAACAAATTGTGAACTTTGGAAGTACTACTTAAAGGCCGCAAGGCTATTCAGAACAAATGGATCTTTAAGAAGAAGACGGACGCAGACGGTAATGTGACGGTTTATAAAGCTCGACTTAGGGCAAAGGGTTTTTCACAAGTTCAAGGAGTTGACTACGATGAGACTTTCTCACCGATAGAGATGCTTAAGTCCGTATGAATCATGTTAGCAATAGCTGCCTTTTACGATTATGAAATCTGGCAGATGGATGTCAAAACGATGTTCCTTCACGGTTTTCTTAAGGAAGCGTTGTATATGATGCAACCCGAAGGTTTTGTCGATCCGAAGAATGCTAACAAAGTGTGCAAGCTCCAGCGATCCATTTATGGACTGGTGCAAGCATCTTCGAGTTGGAATAAGCGCTTTGATGAGGTGATCAAAGCATTTGGGTTTATACAAGTGGTTGGAGAATCTTGTATTTACAAGAAAGTGAGTGGGAGCTCTGTGGCGTTTCTAATATTATATGTGGATGACATATTACTGATTGGAAATAGTGTGGGGCTTTTGGAGAGCATAAAGGATTACTTGAATAAAATTTTCTCCATGAAGGACCTAGGAGAAGCTTCTTACATTCTAGGCATTAAGATCTATAGGGATAGATCGAAACGCCTGATAGGACTTTCACAAAGCACATACCTTGATAAAGTTTTGAAGAAGTTCAAAGTGGATCAGTCCAAGAAAGGGTTCTTGCCAGTGTTACAAGGTATAAAATTGAGTAAGACTCAGTGCCTAGCAACTGCGGAAGATAGAGAACAAATAAGTTCCATCCCCTACGCTTCAGCCATAGGTTCTAACATGTATGCAATGTTGTGCACTAGACCAGACGTCGGCTTGGCCATAAGTATGGCAGGCAGGTTTCAGAGTAATCCAGGAGTGGATCACTAGATGGTGGTGAAGAATATTCTAAAGTACCTCAAAAGGACTAAGCAAATGTTTCTCGTTTATGGATGTGACAAAGAGCTCGTCGTAAAAGGTTACGTCGACGCAAGTTTTGACACTGATCTGGATGACTCTAAGTCACAAACCGGATACATATTTATTCTTAATGGGGGTGCAGTAAGCTGGTGCAATTCCAAGTAGAGAGTCGTAGCAGATTCTACATGTGAAGCGGAGTACATGGCTGCCTCGGAGGCAGCAAAGGAGGGTGTCTGGATGAAGCAGTTCAAGACAGATCTTGGAGTTGTGCCGAGCGCGCTACATCCATTAACTCTGTTATGTGACAATACAGGTGCCATTGCCTTAGAAAAGGAACCAAGGTTTCACAAGAAGACCAGACACATCAAATGACGCTTCATCCTCATCCGCGACTACGTCGAAGGAGAGGACGTGAATATTTGCAAAGTGCACACGGATCTGAATGTAGCAGACCTGCTGACTAAACCTCTTCCACGGGCAAAACATGATCAACACCAGAACTGTATGGGTGTTCAATTTATTACAATGTAAATCGCATGGCGATGTGAGGACTAGATTATTGACTCTAGTGCAAGTGGGAGACTGTTGGAAATATGCCCTAGAGGCAATGATAAATAATTATTATTATATTTCCTGTTTAAAGATAATTGTTTATTATCCCTGCGATAAATGTATTGAATGGAAACATAGATACATGTGTGGATACATAGACAAAACAATGTCCTTACCAAGCCTCTAGTTGGATAGAGAGTTGATCAAGGATAGTCAAGGTTTTCTGGCTATGTGCAAGTGTTATCACTTGATAACTGGATCACATCATTAGGAGAATCATGTGATTGACTAGACCCAAACTATGAACGTAGCATATTGATCGTGTCGTTTTATTGCTATTGTTTTCTGCGTGTCAAGTATTTATTCCTATGACCATGAGATCATATAACTCACTGGCACCGGAGGAATAACTTGTGTGCATCAAACGTCACAACGTAACTAGGTGACTATAAAGGTGCTCTACAGGTATCTCCGAAGGTGTCCGTTGAGTTAGTATGGATCAAGACTGGGATTTGTCACTCCCTATGACGGAGAGGTATCTCGGGGCCCACTCGGTAATACAACATCACACACAAGCCTTGCAAGCAATGTGACTAAGTGTAAGTCACAGGATCTTGCGTTACGGAACGAGTAAAGAGACTTGCTGGTAACGAGATTGAAATAGGTATTCGGATACCGACGGTCAAATCTCGGGCAAGTAACATACCGAAGGACAAAGGGAATGACATACGGGATTATATGAATCCTTGACACTGAGGTTCAACCAATAAGATCTTCGGAGAATATGGAGGATCCAATATGGGCATCCAGGTCCAGCTATTGGATATTGACCGAGGAGTACCTCGGGGCATGTCTACATAGTTCTCGAACTCGCATGCTCTGCACACTTAAGGTTCGATGATGTTTTAGTATAGTTGAGTTATATCTGTGGTTACTGAATGTTGTTTGGATTCCTGGATGAGATCACGGACGTCACGAGGGTTTCCGGAATGGTCCAGGAACGAAGATTGATATATAGGATGGTTTCATTTGGTTACCGGAAGGTTTTCGGGCATTACCGACATTGTACCAGGAGTGACGAATGGGTTCCGGAAGTTCACCGGGAGGGGGACAACCCACCCGGAGGGAGCCCAATGGCTTTAGGGTGGCGCACCAACCCTTAGTGGGCTGGTGGGACAGCCCAAGAAGGCCTTGGCGCCAAGAGAAGAAAAAACAAAGAGAAAGAAAAAAAAGGGGACGTGGGAAGGAAGAGAAGGACTCCACTTTCCAATCCTAATTGGAGTAGGATTCCTCCTCTCCTCCTGGCCAGCGCACCCTTGAGGTCTTGGCCCTCAAGGCAAGCCTCCTCCCCCTCCCTGCTATATATAGTGGTGATTTAGGGCTGATTTGAGACAACTTTTGTCACGTGCAACTCAACCCTAGACCACATAGTTCTACCTCTAGATTGGATTTTTGCGGAGCTCGGGCGGAACCGTGCAGGAGTAGACCATCACCACCGCCGGCGCGCCGTCACGCTGCCGGAGAACTCATCTACTTCTCCGTCTTGCTTGCTGGATCAAGAAGGCCGAGATCATCGTCGAGCTGTACGTGTGCTGAACGCGGAGGTGACGTCCGTTCGGCGCTAGATCAGAACGGCTCGTGGCACGGTTCGTGGGGTGGATCGAGGGACGTGAAGACGTTTCACTACATCAACCGCATTTCTTAACGCTTCTTGTTGTGCGATCTTCAAGGGTACGTAGATCCAAATCTCCTCTCTTAGATGGACATCACCATGATAGGTCTTCGTGTGTGTAGGAATTTTTTTGTTTCCCATGCAACGTTCCCCAACATTGGGACCACCTCCCTCGTCCTTCTGGCCTAACTCTGCCTCTATAAATCCTATTTTATGGGGAAACACTAGAGAGACACCCAAAATACTATTTGTTGGGGAACGTAGCATGGGAAACAAAAAATTTCCTACGCACACACAATACCAATCCATGGTGATGATCATCTATGAGAGGGGAGAGTGAATCTACATACCCTTGTAGATTGCTAAGAGGAAGCGTATATAACGTGGTTGATGTAGTGGAACATCTTCGTGATTTAAATCGTAGCCCATCCCACGATCTCATCACGATTCGTCCCACGATCCCATCACGATCCATTCCGATCTAGTGCCGAACGGACGGCACCTCCGCGTTCAGCACACGTACATCTCGATGACGATCCCCACCTTCTTGATCCAGGAAGAGGGGCGGAGAGGTAGATGAGTTCTCAAGCACGGCGGTGTGGTGGTGGTAGTGGTGAACTAACCCAGCAGGGCTTCGCCTAAGCACCGCCAAACTAGACTAGAGGAGAAACATATCTAGAGAGAAGTAGAGGGAGCACGTGGCAATTAGGGTTTGCTTTTACCTCTAAATCCTCTAGTATATATAGGAGGGAGTGAGGGGAGGAGGCAGCCACAAAACCCTCTAGGGGTTCGTCCGAACTAGAAGGAGGTGGAAGAGTCCACCTCCAATGCTACTCCAAGTAGGATTCCTTTCCTACTTGGACTCCTTCCCTTCCTTTCCTTTGGGTTTTCCCCACCTCTAGCCGCATGGGCCTTAGTGGTTGGTTCGGACAGCCCACTAGGGGCTGGTTTCACTCCTCCCATGGCCCATGAGGCCTCTTGGGTCGAGATACCCGTCCCGATGGCCCCCCGATACCCCCCGGCACTCCCGGTACACTACCGATGAGCCCGAAACCCTTTCGGTGACTAAAATAGGACTTCCTCGTGACGTCCAGGATCTCATCCGGGACTCCGAACAACCTTCGGTCACCAACACCTATAACTCAACTATACCGAAATGCCACCTAACCTTAAGTCTGCAGACCCTGCGGGTTCGGGAACTATGCATACATGACCTGAGACACTCCCCGTTCAATAACCAATAGCGGGACCTGGATGTCCATATTGGCTCCTACATATTCTACGAAGATCTCTATCGGTCGAACCTCTATGTCAAGGATTTAGTTAATCCCGTATGTTGTTCCCTTTGTCCTTTGGTATATTACTTGCCCGAGATTCGATCGTCGGTATCTCTATACCTAGTTCAATCTTGTTACCGGCAATTCTCTTTACTCATTCCGTAATACAAGATCTCGTAACTAACTCCTTAGTCACATTGCTTGCAAGGCTTGTTGTGATGTTGTATTACCGAGTGGGCCCGGAGATACCTCTTCGTCACACGGAGTGACAAACCCCAGTCTTGATCCATGCCCACCTAACAGACACCTTTGGAGATACCTGTAGTGCACCTTTATAGTCACCCAGTAACGTTGTGATGTTTGATACACACAAGGTATTCCTCCGGTGTTCGGGAGTTGCATGATCTCATGGTCATAGGAACAGATACATTGACATGTAGAAAACAGTAGCAATAAACTGACACGATCATATGCTACGTTTATAGTTTGGGTCTTGTCCATCGCATTATTCTCCTAATGATGTGATCCCGTTATCAAGTGACAATAGTTGCCTATGGCCAGGAAACCTTGACCATCTTTGATCAACGAGCTAGTCAACTAGAGGCTCACTAGGGACAGTGTGTTGTCCATGTATCCACACATGTATTTGAGTTTCCAATCAATACAATTCTAGCATGGATAATAAATGATTATCATGAACAAGGAAATATAATAATAACAAATTTATTATTGCCTCTAGGGCATATTTCCAACACTATTTCCGACGCCACAAGCCTCTGTTGTGTCGTGATGCCTTCTGGAGCCCTATTCCAGTGCCAATGTGGAGGGGGTCAATCATGGAGGGCCTCTACATAAACCTTGCTGCTCTCATGGTGATGTATGAGTAAGTTTACCATAAACCTATGGGTCCGTAGTTAGTACCTAGATGGCTATCTCTCTGTGTGTTCTTCAATGCTAAGATCAGCGCGACTCCCATAGTGCTCTAACTTATGTAGTCATTATTTGCGGTGTGTTTGTTGGGATCCAATGAATTGTGGGTTTATGTTTAGATTATTTATGAAAAGTATTTAATTCATCTCTGAATTCTTATATGCATGATTATGATAGCTTCGTATTCGTATTGCTCTTCGATCTACCAGTTTAGTTTGCCCAACATTGGTTTATCTTCAGCGCGAGTGGTGCATTGTGATGGGTTCAATCTTGGGGTGCTCAATCCGAGTGACACAAAGGTACATGACATGTATTGTTGCCATTAAGGATAAAACGATGGGGTTCATTCATATTAGTTGAGTTTACTTTGGCTACATGGAACACCCAAATTTTTAAAATTTAATTTCCTGATTTTTGAGCCATTTTTTTAGAATTTTAATTGGCTTTGATAAAAACTTTGGAGCTCTTTGACAATCTCCTTAAGAAAACTTTTTAGAGCTTTCTTTATCAACCTTCCTGGTTTAGAATAATGATCTTTTGACCAATTCTCTAAATAAATTGGTTTGGGAGAATATTTTATTCTTTTGCAAAACCCTGGAATTTATTCCTATAGGTTCAATTTTTTTTTACCTCAAGGTTTCCTTTTCCTCCACCCTGTTTTAGACCTTTTTACACTTCCACAACATCTAGGTCTTCATTTTTATTTATTTACCAAATCATTAGAAAGGCTGGACCACATTTCATAATATATTTTAATAAAAGAATTTTCTGTATTCAGTTTTGACCCTAGCTAGATTACAAAGGAACTCACTGATTCCTTTGGGATTTTGGACCGAAACTACTACCCTTAGAAGACCTTAGTAGCCTCAACCCATTTCACCAAAAACTTTGGTGTTACAAGTTTGAAAATTTCAAATTTCATTTGACTCAAGTTTGACCCAAAAGACTCTGTTTTTATTAAAAACCTGACCAAAACAGTTTCAAAAATTCTGAGAAATTGTGGGCAGTCTTTCCACCTAATGAGAGGCCACCCCAAAAAAATTCAGCTCAAGATATTTTGTGCACGTGCCTTTTCATTTAATGAAACACCTAGCCTGCACTGTTGCCACTATCAAACTCTGAAACTGATTCAGTCAAAGGTCCAGGGTTCAGTTCAGTGTTAATCACCACAGTACCAACGCCAGAACCTCTCAATCCTGTGCACGAGCTTATCCACGCTCCGCGCACTCCCTTGGACGCTTGCTAGCGTTGGTGGTGAGCTGGCCAAGTTGTCCAAGCTCCAGCAGCAGCACCTGCAGCGGCTGCCACGACCACTAGCGACGCCCCTGCTGCAGCCCCGCACCGACCGACACCGCCCATCGCACCTGAAGCCGCCGCGTGCCCGTGTACCTAGCTCGTGCCGCAATTGCCGTCGCCACGCACCGGGCAGCACAGAGCACGAACTCTTCTGCCGCAGTGCACATCGAGCACTGCCCCGTCATCCCGAGTCCTCCGTCGATGACCGATCTGTTTCAGGCCAAAAATGGACCCCCCCCCCTCGATGAGTAGGTATGAGCCGAACCACCTAACCACCTGCTTAACCCCCTAGATCATCGGAATTGCCTGTTGGAGTTAATACCTGTTGCACCTCTCTCGTGGCTCTATAAATAGAGCCTCCTCTGAGCTGCCAAAGCCATCACTCGCCTCACCACACTCCACCCGCACTCCGAAACCTTGCCCAAGGCAGAGGAGGGCCTCGAAGGGGCCTTCTTCCCTAGCTCCGACGGACCCGATCTGCTTCAACTTCCGGTTGGATTCGAGCAAGGTGAGCAGAGGTAGGATCCCCTGAGGCGTTCAGAAGCTTCTTGGTGACCTCCTCATCCACAGCTCCCCTCTGATTTGATCGCAGGCGAGTCCCTCGGTGAGTCCCGGAGGTGCTCAAAGCTGTCGTCCGCCGGAGCAAGGTCGCCGTCGATGTAGAGACCCCCCTTCAACCCCATCCACCTCTCACCGAAGTGCATGAGCATGGTGAGTGCGTAGGTTCCCTCTGTTGGCTCTCTCCCTTCGTCAATCACCGCTGGCGATCAACGCAACGCCCCTGGTGCCGGTGGATTCAAACCTGACAGGATGGACCCCCTTGTCAGGATTTTGTCTTTTTGAAACGATTTTCCCTCGAAGGCGCCTTTGCCAGGAGCCGTCTTTGAAGCTGGTTAACGTATTCGCTTTCGGGCACTTTGAGTATTTTCAAGCTGGCCCGGGACAAATTATGTTTCATTACAGATCAGTCCCTGAACTTGTTTTTCTTATAACTATTAAACTACAACCACTTTTGAATTGATTCTTTTTGCAAAATACTGCTCTGACGGTATAGTTGATTTTCAAAGTTATTTAAAAATTATTTGGAGACAGTAGCTAGGCCTCAACTCTTATGACGGTACATGTTATATAGCGTAGATTTCGACGAAGGAAACGCCGACGTTAACTTCACCGAGCTTGATCCCGACTACGTGGAACCAGACAAGCATGTTTGAACTTATGTGTTGTTTGATCACTAACAAAAAATTAATATTCATCCATTACATTATTCAAGCATGTTGCATATTTTATAAATAATATTAAAAACATGACTATGGCAAGTTATGGTTGTGAGAGGTCGTGGATAACCTAGTCATGCGGAATGTGATAGGTTATGGCCTGGTCATAACAAGTGCATAATTGTATTGGTAAGAATGTGATAACTCCAGTATCGACGTAGATCAAGTCTTGTCCGTGCCTTACTTTATTTATCATGCTACCACAGTTTCCTGTATAAGGATTCGATATAGTCGGTCGTAGGCCTATTATTGGTCACACACCATGGTTTCTCCTAGCTGATCTTGGTGTGACATAGGAAAATTTTGAATTATTACTACGATCTCCAACAGTGGTGGCTGCATATAAACCTCCTCACGCAACTCACTATTAAGAAATGCATTCTTAATATCAAGCCGAGACACATACCAATGACGAAAAGAGGCCACAACAAGGAGTGTATGGATAGTGGTCATATGGGCCACACGAGCAAAAGTCTCATCATGATATCGACCATGCTCCTCCTAAAAGCCACGAGCCACAATACAAGCTTTATAATACTCAAGAGAACCATCAGAGTGAGCATTAATCTTATAGACTCACTTACAAGTGATGAGACGAACACGAGGAGGAAGGGAAACCAAATCTCAGGTGCTATTACACTTAAATGCAGCAATCTTCTCTCCCATCGCAAGCTACCACTCAGGATGAAAGACAACATCGCGACGACAGGTAGGCTCGAGCCAACATATATACAAGTACATGTGTGTAACGCCCAAGATGTGATTCTATCCTCATTTTGGCACGAGGGCCTCGTCGGGGATAGAAGCGCATCTCGTCGTTTCACAAGAATGGATATCGTTACAAATACATGTACTGAAAAGATGAGATATATATATATATATATATATATATATATATATATATATATATATATATATATATAATTGGCTTACACTCGCCACAAGCTACATCAGAGTCACATCAGTACAATACATAAACATCATGAAGAAGAGCAGGGTACGACTACGGACGGAAACAAACGAGAAAAGAAAATGACGTCCATCCTTGCTATCCCAGGCTGTCAGCCTAGAACCCATCCTAGATCGATGAAGAAGAAGAAGAAGAAGCAACTCCAAATGAAGAATCAACACGCTCGCATCAAGTAATCTTTACCTGTACCTGCAACTGGTGTTGTAGTAATCTATGAGCCACGGGGGACTCAGCAATCTCATTTCCAAAGGTATCAATACTAACAAAGCTTAATAGGTGAGGTATGGTTAAGTGGTGAGGCTGCAGCAAGCGACTAAGCATATGTGAGGTGGCTAACTTACGAGTACAAAAATAAAGAGGGGGATGATCTACGAATAGCGGACGTGAACTAATAATGATCAAATGAATGATCCTGAACACCTACCTACGTCAGACATAACCCCACCGTGTCCTCGATCGGAGAAGGAACTCACGAAAGAGACCGTCACGGTTACACACTCAGTTGGCATATTTTAATTAAGTTAACTTCAAGTTATCTAGAACCAGTGTTAAATAAAGTTTCCACGTTGCCACATTAACCGCGGGCACGACTTTCCGAAAAGATTTAACCATGCAGGGGTGCTCCAACTAGTCCATCACAAATTACCACAAGCTGCATAGAAATCCTCGATTACGAAGCTCGCGATCTCGTCGGACTCCTTAGTGGAAAACCTCAACTCTGAGATTACCCAAAGCATCATCAGAATCCCGATGCACAAGATATTTCGTCAAAGGTAAAACTAATCTAGCAAGGCCGCCCGACTTGTCGACGAACCCGATAGGAGCCGCGTATCTCGTTCTTGGGACACGACGGATGGGTCACACTAGGAGAAACCAAACCTCGGGTTGCCCCGCGGTGGCCCCGTAGTCTGCCATTTGAACCAACACTCATGCGGAGCACTGGCCCGGGGGTTGATTAATTATCCTTGGGGTCCGGAAAGTCCCTATGCAATTTTATTAGGTGTTTAGGGAAATGTAGTACCAAAGTTGGGCCTTGCCAGACCAGTCTTAATCTAAAACGAATTATCAAGGGGGTCCCCACAACAACCCCGGTCGTGTTAGGAGTGCTCAATTATGGAACATAACACCGGTAGCCGAAACTAAGGGGGCAAAGGTGGAACAAAACACCAGGCTAGAAAGGCCGAGCCTTCCACCTTTTACCAATGTATATAGGTCCGTTAAATTAAATAGCATTTAATAGGGTGATATAACAAGGAACCCATGTTATCACATGGAAGCAACTGCACCTGCAACTAGCAATGCTAACACATGGTTAAGCAAGCGGTATCATAGCCAATCAGTGGTTTGCTAGGTTGTGAACAGGTTGACGGTAGCATGGCAATGTTGAGAGGCTCATATTTAACAGGTGGTAGGCAACGAGACATAGCGACAGAAACGATAATACTAGCATGGTAATGATAGTAATGGTATCTGGGGAAATGGTCATCTTTCCTGAGATCCCGCTTGGAAGAAGAATGACTCCGTGAAGCAGACGAACCGATGTAGTCGAACGGGTCCTCACTTTCCGACACGCTTGCGGAACTCTATCGAGACGAAGGAAACCAGAAACAAGAATCAACACACGATATTCACCACACGATGCACATCACTTATGATGCATGAACAAAAGAATATATACAAGACACGGCATGTCAATTCACAACAATCAACACTACACATTAAGTGAAGTTCAATATGCAACGAGTTGCATATTGACGAAACTCCACATACAGATTATTTAGTTCTATCTCGATTAGATAGACGCCAATATTAAATGTTGTTACACATGGCAAGAGGTGAAGCGTAATTAATTTACCTATCTAGGCATTTTATATGAGGTCGGAAATGACATATAGCACCTCCGAAACGACCTCACATGTTAATTAACAATTCTGTCCAGATCTGAACTAACATGTTTTAATAGTTGTTAAACAACAAAACAAATAGGTTCACGTGATTCTACGCGTCGTTACAAGCAATTTACACATAGAGAACATCTCCATCGGAGCTACGGTTCAAAAGATACGAACACCGCAAGATATGATGGCATGAATGCAATATGTGTGCAAATGGCATCCACAACATTTCAAAACAAACAACCAGCAAGATAATATGAAACTACACGAGATTATAAGCAAGTTTCATATAGGACACGATCAAAACGGAGCAACGGTTCAACAACTACGGGCTAAACACGAAATCACTACAATCTGCCAAAATCAGCCACATAGCATTTTCTACACCCCACAACTACGAGCTACACAAATCTAAAATGCACAACCAAGGCATGAGACGTTAGAGGGCAAGAAGCACTGCAACATACTACTAGCAACATCTAGCATGGAAGCATGAAACACTAGGAAAGAAAGTCATAGAATGGCATGTCACACGCAGTTTCAGACTTAGTGAAAACAACAATTTATGAAACTGCAGTTTTCGATCTGAAGGCATATTGACAGCAGCAACACCATAAGCTACATGACTCCAAATGGCATGAAAATTGACAGCATGCTAGAGAATCCTAAAGTCTACAACTAAATTCATTGCACCACCTCAAAAGAGCTACAAATCACCAGATAAACTCAAGCAAAGACAGCAACAAAATATAACAGATTTCAGACTTAGAAATATTTCAGCATCTCCAAACAACATTATTTCCTAGCAAGTTGAGAGCAAGCAAATGACACCTAAACATGGATTTCTATTGCAACCAAAAATACCAGTGGCTAGCCTACACATCCAAGCGCAAATCTCTAGTTGACAACTCCTTCATGTCACGCTCGGATTAAATCCCACAAAATAAACAAAAGGACATCATGGCAAAATATCACGCGAACTAACTTGCTCAAAAGCTAAAACTAAATGCACAATTAAATTCTATGGATTTTTCTACCCCGAAAACATATATAACATGACGGGTTGCATCACAAGAATATCGCCACACGTATATGCGAGGTAATGTCCTAAACACGGTATAGCAAACTAGCTACGGAATCCTACATGCTAAAACACCAACAACTACTCTAAAATACATGGCAAGAGGTCCCTAAAAACATGAACATTTTATCTACGGGGTTTGAGCAATCCGGACACGCGCGAAAATAAATACGGGACGATTAACCTATTGGGACAGCACGCAAAACTAGGCATAAGGCAAGTCAAACTACGATCAAACATGCATGCAACTTACAAATTCATAATCTACGCGAAATTTTACACGAGTTACATATACAATACGTTCCAAACCGACATACGGTTTACAAACTACGGACGTTTTAAAATACCTCTATCTCCTAAAAGGAATTAAAACCTAAATCCTTAAAAAAATGCTAACGGGGTGAATCTAGAAAGAGGGCCCAAACAGAGCAATGGCGCTACATATTTAAAAATCGTCGGGGCGAAGAATAGGGGCGCGAGCTCACCTTGGGTCGGTCTGGTTCGGCGGGGGAGGCAGGCCGGTGCTGGGCCGCGGGGAGGAGCCGAGCTGGGCCTGGCTCGGGCGCTAGCTGGGCCGCGTGGGGAGGCCGGCGCGGTGCTGGGCCGCGGTCGGGGTGCTGGAGCATGGCACGAGGTGGGCCGGCGCAGGAGAGGCCGAGGGCGAGGCGCCAACTAGGCCCAGGCGTTGCGGGAGCCGGACAACGGGCGAGCGAGCGTGGCGTCGTTCCTCCCGTGCTCTCCCCGCGAGCAGAGGCGGCCGCCGGCGACTGAAGGCGAAGCGGCTCGAGGTGCTGCGGGTCGGGATGGTTCCTCCGGACCGGATCTGATCGGATCCGGCCGGTTGGGGCCTCGGCGGCGGACGGCAGCGCAGATCAGGACTCGGGCACTCGAGGTCCGGCAATGGCGCTGACTACCTGGGGGGAGAGAGAGAGCACTGAGAGATGGAGGGAGAAGAAGGAGATGAGGAGGAGAGGAGCAGGGCGAGGTGGTCCGGCTTGGTTCCAACGAGGAAGCGGCATCGGCACGCCGGCGCATGCGGGCGGGGCTACGCGGGGCTTCTGCCCGGGATGGGATCGGCTGGCACTGCGGACACCCGACGTGTCCAGTTTGACCGCGGACATGTCCGGTAGGTCGGGATTTGGGGCTATTTGAGCCCTAGATCTGAGATCTGAGGGATGGGAAAGAGTAGGGAGGCTAGGGCTGCGGGATTTGAAGGGTTTGGGCTAGCAGGTGGGATTTCTAGGGGGGTGGCTGCAAAAATAGCTAGGGGGAAACCCTAGTGGAGTGAGAGAGGTCTCTCCATGGGGTGGCTCTTATATAGGGTTGGTCTCTGGTGGGGTGGACCTCGTCCGTCCGATCGCGATTCGACGGCCACGAACGGAGGAAGTGGCTAGGTGGCACTAATGGGTTGTGTAGATGGGCTACGGCGAGAGGGAATCGGGCACCCGGCAACGTAATTTTTAAAACACCAATTAAACGTTCGACGGTAGACCGAATACGGTGCCGCTACGGTCGACCGTTCGGGTACACGGACTCCGATTGCGACGAAATTTGGCAGGCGGTCTACCTATAATATATTAAGACCGCATGCCACGTTCCAACCCAATCGGTGAAAGCTTTACACACACTTTTAAAACAAGGTTTCGATGATGCCGCGGGCGCGTGCGTGTGTGGTCGGGCTCAGAACGGACAACGACGAGAACCGGCAACTAACAACGGATGCAAGTTTGAAAACTGGCTGCAACGAAATGCCTATGCAATGCGGATGATGCGTATGATGCGACAAATAAAAATAACTACACGACGAAAACGAAAATAAAGGGGAATCTTCTGAAACGTCGGCATCGGGTTGTCACAATGTGGGAGGCCAATGCCAAAATATAAAAAGCCAAAGGGCATCATAAATATAACTCTAACACTTTCGAACAAAATCAATGTTTAATATGCTTACAAGATTTATATTTTTGACGCTCTAAAGTTGACTAAGACATCCATGAAACTCTTTGAAACCAACTATTTTACCGACGCAAGTTTTTTGACGATGTTGACCAACTCAAAATCAACTACCCTAGTTCCTAGCAAAATCTTGACCAATTTTTTTGTTAGCTAAATATTATGTATGTCAATCACACATACCTAGAGGGGGATTTGTTGCACGCACGTGTGGGGACACACATCCCTCTTTTTTTGGTTTTTAATTCTAAAAGTTTCGTATCTTTTAAACAAAAAGTGTAAACTAAGTTTTGTTTGCATATTCGTGTTTCTAGTGACAAGGGCTTTCAAATGAGATTCATTTTAAATACTTCGTTAAGTTTCAACTCTTGAAACTTGATACAAGCGACTGATAAAAAATATAAGTTTCAGAACATGCAACCCACTACTTCTAAAACTTTATACGAGCGAACAACAAAATCGTAAGTTTCAGAACAACCTCGACCGATAAAGCCGTAAAACTTACAATCTGTTGATGCCTTTATGTGGCATCCAACAAATTTGTGGATCACGAGGCAATAGTGTGGCCGGCACAGCTTGACAAATGTATGCCCTCGTGAATTTCCTAAACATGCCTATCTTTTGTAGATACTTTCCTAAGCACGCATTATATCTTGGCATACATATTTCGTGTGTAAAATACTTACCATTAGATTTTGGTTCAAATAAAAAAAATAAGGAAATAGTGATGTTGTATTTAGTTATTCCCGTGACAAATTATACATATGCATGTCACAAATACCTTATATACTTACAAATTACAAGGTCTATATATGAGAATGGCGTTTTGGCTCTCAGCCTCCATGGAGGCCTAAATTTTGAAAAAATCAAAATTTGAAAATTTTGGTTTTAAAAAAATCTGAAAAAATTGTACAACTAAACAAGGATAAGAGTGGTATGTGTGTAAAATTTTAGTATGAAATATGTTAAAATGTGACCTTAATAAAAGACAAATTAATGGTCTACATGAATGAATAATATCATGTATTAAAAAGCCTTAGATTTGACTTTTTTGCACAACCCACATTTCAAAGTATTTGTTTTAAAAATTCACACACTTATGCATTATGGCCTCAACTATCTTTGAATTTGTTTTTAGGATTTTTCAAAACATAAAAATATGATTTTTATGAATTTTGTATTTTGTATTTTAAAGACCTTCATGGAGCTCCGCCTTCAAAAGCAATATAATAGACTACGCGTAGATACATCAACGCAAGTATTAATCATGGTATTGTCTGTAACTGACGTGGGAGGGTACTAGAAGCAACATCTGTCTAGACTGTTCTACACACAGTACCAAATTAGCATCCCTGTCTGAAAGTTCCACGCCCAAAATTCTGCACATATCCTTTGATAACAAATTGGCATGTTCCGATGCCAAAGCGCGCCGCATGCTTTTCCATTCCCATGTGTACCTCGGCCCCCTTTGCATCAAGCGATTCTCTCTTTTTTCGCTTTTCCCAGACGGCCAAGAATATCTCAGCTTTGATCTCCCCAACAACATGTGTCTTGTTGCTAAGAACATCTACATCCGGACATTGCAAATATGATCCTCTAAACATTTGCGAACGCATCTGCTCCGTGAGCAAGCGTGTTTCTTATTTGTCCGTTCACATAGCCGCATTTCTTATTTTCATCCTCATATATCCAGCCACTTACATGTGATTGATGAAGAGGAAAAGAGAGAAAGAAAGTAATGAATAAAAAATGATCTATTATGAGATCGCGTCCTATGTGAAGGACTGACCGGACGCGTTCGGACGCGTTCGTGATTCCTCATATCCTCCTATATTTAAGATGGATATGAGGATTCGTGGACAACCCAAACGTACAGAAATGATATGAGGGGTCTGATTGAGTTATTTTTTTTCTTCTGTCTTTTGTTCGATCACTGACCGGGTATGTCCGCAAATGTATAAGGGGTCATTGAAGGGGTCCGTATGTAGATGCTCTAAGACGGAGTGAGTGAGTGAGTGACAGTGACCCCAATAATGAGAAATGTCATGCCAAACCAGCCTTTTAGAAGCCTTCTTCTCCCCATGCAAAGGGCAAAATCGAGGTGGCCCTCACACACAAAATTGAGAAGATGGAAAAGAAGAAGAAGCTGCCCCAGATGGTGCCAACGCGAGGCAGGGCATGTACCTGTCATCCAATTAGCAGCGAGATCTTTCCCTGGCCAATGGAATCCAGCCTCACTTGCCCCTGCTCCCAAAAGGCCAGTGGAAATTTCCACCTCAGGGCAGTAAAACCCAAGTGCTCCATCCATCCATCCATCCTTATCTTTCCTGCCTTTTCTCCTTTAATTTCGCCCTTTCTTGCCGCCTGTGGCTCTGAGGCTGAAAGCTAAGTGCAACTAACTGCTCGCTGATCCACGCCCGTAGAGGATAAACAATGACGTTTTAGAGCCTGCTCAGCCTGCATAAACTTTACACTATATAGCTAGCCTCCTACTCCTATATGAATACAAGTTAAATAAAGCCAGAGTGGGTTGGTACTAAATCATCACAGGTCAGCAGTTTATGCTTGTCGTTTAGCTCCACGTTGATGACGTGCAACTCACGATATTTGTTTAATGGCGTTGTTTATGTGCGGCTTGTATCCACGTGTCAACCTTGGAGGTTGGAGGCTGTGGAAACGAAGGAATCATATGTAGTCCTGTGTTTCCATCGGTTGGCACAACAATTGCTGCCTCCTTCAGTTTCAGTCAGAGTTTTATTTCCTAATACGGAGTACTAACCACTCTAATATCTTAGCAGTACACTAGTAGCACTCAGAAGACTCGGTATCTGCAATAAGTTTCCTCATCAAAGGATTATCCATGCCCGTGCCGACACCTGAGATCACACAACCGACACCCGATATTCGAAATTATCTCCATAGAAAAGTACTGTACCAATCAGGTAGTACCATAACCTAGCCAGAGCATGCGCCTTCAGGTGACCACAGAACATGCTCGTCAGTACACTGTCAAAATGCACTTGCCATTAATTTTTGTATGTAAATGCACCTTGTCAGTAGCCCATTTACAATTACAGTAGCAGGCTAAATGCAACTGGCGCTGGTAGTGCTAATTGAGAATGAAATTGACTGACTTAAACCACATTTAGAACACAAAAAGGTACCGTGGAGATTAAGAGATTAATCGGCCTGGAGGCTGGCCTAACTCCAGTTACCAGTAAAACAGATACGCCAATAACGAAGAAGCTCCTGCAAGCAGGGACGGTCATGTCCTGTCTTGCCTGCCAAACCCTGAGGACGACGAAGACCCGCCGCCGGTGCCGGCGTCGCCGTAGCCGTACCCACCTTGCCCTCCCGTCATCATCTGGTGGTGATGCTGCGGATGTTGGTACCCTGCCGCCGGCGGGGAGCCGTACATGGGCTGCCCCATCATCATGAACATGCCGCCACCCCCTCCTGCCCCGGCGCTACCGTACATGCCGCCGTAGCCGCCGGCTTCACCGCCTCCGCCATTGTTCCTTGGCGTCGACTCCCTCTGCTGCGAGCTGGAGCCGCCGGGGGAGGGCGCCGCGCCTCCGGCACCGGCGCCGATGGCCTTCTCGCCCTCGAGCTCCCGGAACTTGTGCAGGTAGAGCTTGAGCGGCTCCATGTAGTCCTCGAAGCCGAGCGTGGTCATGGCCCAGAGCAGGTCGTCGCCGTTGATGGTCTTGCGCTTCTCGCGCTGGCACTTGTCGGAGGCCTCGCCGGTGATGAAGGAGATGAACTCGGACACGCACTCCTGCACCGTCTCCTTTGCGTCCTTGGAGATCTTGGCGTTGGCCGGCAGTGCCTTCTTCATGATCCGGCTCACGTTGGCGATCGGCAGGAACCTGTCCTGCTCCTTGGGGGACGAGAAGTCCGCGTTGCTCGGCCCGCCGGAGTCGTTGTCGGAGTCCGGCATCCCGACCCGCCCACCGAAGCCAAGAAACAGAGCAGCTCCTCCCTTCTCCGGTCAACTCTACAGCCGATCAAACGACCCGAACAACCCAACACCAGCCAGACCAGGAAGGCTCCGAATCAGCGGCTCCAAGAACAGGAGTGGAAGCGCGTCAATCGCAGGTGGAACCGGCGGGGCGGCGAGAATTTGTAGGAACCGGCGGTAGGAGGGGAGGGGAGGCGCTAGTGGCAAGTGAGGTGGGAGGCGAGGGGGTTTGAGACTTTGACGAGGGGGGAGTGGAGAATGGCAGGGCCCGTCGGAGGGATCGTGGGGATAAGAACGCATCGAGGGGGTGACGTGGCGAGACGGGGGCCGTTTGTTTGTCGATAAGTATTGCTGGGCTGGCGCCCGCGATGCCGTCCGCCGGTGCCACGGTGGCAGCAACCGGGGGAATCCGGTGCATCGATCGGCGCGGGTGGTCCATGCAACCGCGTGGGAGGTCTGCCACGCGGGGTGCCTACGTGGAGCGGCTGGGGCTGACGTGGCTTATTCTTTTATTTTAACTCCGTTGGTCGGCGTAAGAATCTTGCTGTCACTTGCCTCCATTATTTGGGCATGCACCTACTCGCCCTTTTAGCGGCATCCCAATCAAAGTTAATGACAAGATCCTCCATAATGCAATCAAGTGGCATAGCGTACGTTCAAGTTTTATCAGCAAATATCTCATGAGATCATGAGAAACGAGCCTATTGTGATGATACAAAGATATCATGTCCTCCGACTCAAACGTTGATGAGGGGTCCTACAAAAACCGTTGACAAAAGACCCCATAGATTTCATCTCGTCCAATCGTTTGCATTGTTTTCTGTTAAAGAAAAAATTATGAAAAATTCTATTATAAAAATTAATCACAGTCCAAAGGAGACGACACAAATACCTAAAATACCTAACATCAAATTTCGTCACAAGATGAAAAATCCTAACCTTACCGTAAGAAAAAGACAGAAATATACATCGAAGCTTCGTCACCTATATCTAAAGGAACAAACTAAAGGATGATCACAACCCAGAAAACAAACTAGAAGAAGCGCCACCATCCGTCCAAGTGTCGCACGTGGGAGGACTAAAAAACATAACCTAAACTACTAACCATAACGGAGGCACCAGAATTCCCCTCCCCGCCACCGGCTGCTAGAGCGGCAGACAAAGGGGAGGCGAATCCACAGGCTCATCGGTGAAACCCTGGAGGGGGAGAGTTAGGGCTAGCCGCCTATGGTTAAGAAAAAAAAGAAAAGAATGTTTTAATTATTTAACTTGTCTTTGTTAATTTTAGGCCTCGTCACTAGGTATTTATCGCACAAGAGGCAAAAAATGAGTTGTGGATTTTTTTTATTTCTATATAAATACCTTGAAGAGACTGAGCTAATAAATATTATAATTAACAAAGTTGGCATTGACACGTCATAATCGACGGGCATATTATACAACTGAAAGAATACGCTCAAAAACTTACAGTCAATTTCAAAAATATACGATCAGCTATGTCAAGTACTCCCTCTGTTCCTAAATATAAGTCTTTTAAGCGATTTCATTAAGGGACTACATACAAAGCAAAATGAATGAATCTATACTCTAAAGCATGTCTATATACATCCGTATGTAGTCCTTTAATGAAATCGCTAAAAAGACTTATATTATGGAACGGAGGGAGTATAAGACTCCAACGAAAATAGATTGGTTTCATCATAAAATCATCTAAACTAGGCTTAGTCTGTGAGCTATGAATACTTGCAGAGTCTCACTGTCTAATCTAGTATAATAGTAAGACACATTTTATGCGAATTGAAGATGTCTCCATCTAAAATTATACCACGTCACGCCGTGCCATCTAGCAGATCCGATATAAAAACACAATAGCTTTTCGCTAGTGTGCACCAACTACTTTCAAAAGAAATGCTTTTTGAGTGACGCAAAAGCTTGATGACCACGTTGTTACCTATACCAAGTCAAGCCTTTGTGTCTATTGACAAGTGGCATCAAATCGAGTGCCCTTCCAAGTGCCATACTTTTTCAATGCTTCTTTTTTATTTATCTTGCAAGCCACTGTTAGTGCTTAAGCATAAATCATAACTCGACGAAGGTTGCGGCGTAAATCGGCGGGGGCCAATGTTGTCCGGGGTGGTCGGTGTACATAACTTATAATGCACTAAAAAGCCCACTAAATAAGATGAGTTTGAACACCGACGTGTGCCTTCGTTCCCCGTGTGTTTCCAGGCCTGGTAAGCCTGGAGCTACGCATTGCCAACATCGACTCCGTCTGTCTACGCATGCGCGGTGCTGGCAACACCGATGCGTGCCTTCGTCCATGATGTGTCCCCGGGCTTGGCAAACTCAGCGCGACGCATCTCAACTACGTCTTCTTTCTGGCGCACCACTACTTCGACACCGCTGTGCCTATGACTAACTCGACGCCGCCTTGCGCCTGCGGCTCCACGACGACGTCCTCGACACCGGCTACCCCGACTCGACATCGACCACGACATTCTTCGCACGGCTACACCACCCTACGCTCTCGGCTACCTCGACATCGACACAAAGGTATACCACCTTGCTTGAGCAACCTCATCGGTTTCCATTCCAGCCACAATTTCTGCGATGTATCGACCGTTACGACTATGGAGGGATGACCGTCGGCTTACCTTCAGATTCTTCTCCAGTCTCACCGTCTCCGTCGCTACCGTTGTGACTGCCAGGGGGTGTTGAGTATTGTGGTTGTTTAGGAAACCTAGATAGACTAGGATTTGTTCCTACCTTGGCTTGTACTCCAAGATGATCATGTACTCCTATATATATGCACATGAGGCTCAAGCAATACAACAACTATTCCACCAATCCCTCTATCCTCTTTCAACACATATGATTGTTTACCAACTGCATGATCATCATTTATATCGATTCATAGATAACTAGGGGAAGACTAGAGTACAAGCACCTGCTCTAGTGCGAAAATTGAAAAAAAATATGGGGTGTCGGATCTCTCACATCTAGATACTTACATCAATTGTATGATTGAAATGGCGATGCGCGTATGTCGTGTGAGAATGCTATGCAATACTTATCTCCACCCACAAGCTCTCACACGCATGTCGCCCTACGCAGCGGCGGTGCGCAACCCTACCTCCCCTATCCTCTCTCCCCCGTTGCCGTCGTCGGCAACGGTTGCGAGGCGAAGCCCGGATAGCGCTGGCGGCAGCGGCTTGTCTTTCACCGCGTCGATTTTAGTGGAGGCGAAGCTCTTCCTTGTTGGTGACGATGCACCTCGGGCGGTGGCGGCCCGACCGGGCAACGCAGTGCAGTGGTGGCGGCCTGCGACAGAGAGGGGCGATCGGGCATTACGATCCAGATGCGGGCCCATTGGGCCCTAACTGGGTTTGGACGGTCCGGGCTGAAATTTCGCTCGCTCTGCAGCTGGAGGTGGTGACACGGATGGAGGGGACATCGGTGACGGCGGCTATCCTGTTGGAGCATGGCCGCGAGCTTCACCTGCCCGGTCTCGTCCCGGCCGGACCCTATTAGGAGTGATGTGCCCCGCGAGGGCTTTACGAGCCCGCTGGACCCGACTGCACCTCACGGGGATTGGTGTGCTCTACAGCCATGTCTGATCGACTACCGGCTTCAGCGAAGGAGGTTGGTCCCTCCCGCCAGCCATGGTACTATTGACCCCAGGTCATTCTTCTCCTCTCATTCGAATTGCACACCTCGTGGCAGCTACTTCGATGAGACGATGATGGTGGCTTCGGGATTGTTTTGGCACATATTGGTGGGCGGCTAGTCTGGTGGTATCGAGCCTCGTCCTCATGGGGATCATGTGCTATGGATCGTCCGGGGTTGTTGCTGGGATGTATTGGGAGAAATCCTAGTCGGTTCGTCCAACACTGACGTGGTGCCACCTTTGGTGGTATCTTCCCTTCGTGAAGGGCGTCGTGGCTACCCTTCGTTCAGTTCTCGACGGTGTTCCTAGTCATGGCTACCCTTCTTCGTCGTGGAAACCCTAGGACCAGTGGGTTAGTCCGGGCAGCAGCGTGGTGTTCCTTCTTGAAGGTGTTGGTTGTTACTCATCGATTATATGCTAGGAGCGTGGTGGTACCTTGTCGGAGAGGGCGCATCAGTTGCGGGTCATCATCGTTTAGTCGACCCGCCTATGTCTCCATTTTTTTTCTTTTTTTCTTTGGGTGTATGTTTGCTGTTGCCCGAGCATTGCAAGTTTGTTGGTTGTATCAAGTGTTTGTTATATTAATATAATGGAGCTACGGCCTATTTTGTGATGATTGAAATGGCATACAATTAGCACATGAAATTTGATGGAGAGATCTGCTATCTATATAGCTGTTTGTAAGGGGAGTTTGTGAAATGATTATATCCCTCCAACATTTCATGCGCGACCAATCTAGACCATTGATAGGAGATTCATCGTCCCTCATGGGAGACTCACCTTGTACCGTAGACTTCCACCAATAAGAGCATCTAGATCCGGACCCCTCAAATCCGGCCCCTCAAACGCCCCGCGGACGCGCCCGGGCACTAACGCGGATACTGACCGGTCACGCCTCAAATAATGTAGTCTACATACGGATACCTCAAATCCATAAACTATTACATGCAACGTAAACCTAATACTAAGCGGAGCTCGTCCAGCTTCATCGTGCCCATGTATGGCGGCTGGCTGCGCCCCTCATAGTGTCGGTCTGGTCACCGACGAGGTAGAGTAGGACATGGGGCACTAGCCAGCTCACGGGAGTCGAGCTCCCGCCGTATCCCATGCCCTACTCATCCTCGTCAGAGCCCGTAGCCCGAACGGTGCCAGTCGATGACAGATCCTTCCTATAAGGAGCCTACGTCCACCACGACGTGGTTGCGTCGACCGTAGTGATGCTTCCTACGGGGCGCTAGAGAGTGTGATTCTGCCTCTCCAACATCCGCCGCCGCGAGGGCCTTCGCCGCATCCTGGAACCGCTGCATCGCCATGACATCGTCCGAGGTCGGGCATACTTCGTGCTCGGCGCGCCAACGGAGGGGTTGTGCTTCTGCCATGACGTTCGGACGCCAGACGGACCGCACCACCTCCTGTGATGCAGCAACGCCGGATCCAAGCACATGTTATGCGGAAGCAATGGATTTCCGACGTTGCGAGTTCGAGCGTTGCCATCGTGCAACCGACTTCCGGGAGCGGCGGATCGCAAGCTGGACGACCATCTCCCTGCTCGGGGCTGCGTGGGATGAGCTCGTGGTTGACGGATCTAGAGGTGAAGGACTCGGATCCGCTGCCAGCCATGTTGGATGTGAGCTTGGGTGGCGGATGGGAGTGGAGGGGAGTGGAGTGAAGTGGCTAGGGTTTAGTCTCGCAAGCGGATGGGGACAAATATATGTGGGGTAGATGCGGGCCAGGCGGGCATGCCCAGGCACGCCCGGGCTCCATCACATCCGCCCCATATTAGGGCTAGAAATGAGGGATGTCGGTCAAACCGGGCATTTGTGACCGGCATGAGAGACTCGTCTGGGTCTTTTTTTTGACCGGACACTAACCGGGCGGCCTACGCGGGCGTTTGAGGAGGAGTTGATGGGTCCGGCTATAGATGCTCTAACTCGAGTAATGCACATGATGATGGTGTTATTTCTTCAAGGACCTTGATACAAACGCTCACATACACGTGTATACATTTACCCATATATGAACGCACACGTGTATATCCCACCTTTATGAGCACCCTTGGAAGATGGGTCGGCGGGTTTTGAGATTAACTAAGAGCATCTCTAGCAAACCCCGTATAATGCTCCGACCCGCAAAATAACCACCAAAATAAGGGTCTGCGCGGAAAATGCTGCCAGACCACACCCCGCAAACGCGTACGCCCCGCAAACTTTTTTGAGGGGTGCGGCAAAATCCCATCCTCGACCCGTGAAAACACAGGTTTCCGCCTCGCCTATACGGTGCCATGTATCCCACGAAAGCGGTTGGCAGGACGGACACTTCAGCCCGTGCCCTTTCTCCCACCCCCTTCAGCCGCCGCGCCGGCATTGGTTCCCCAGTCCGCCGCTGGTGATTTCTGCCAAATCTGCTGGGTGGATCGCGCCGCTGGGGCGCCACTGCCCTCTTCTGTCGAGCCGATGCACTAGCTCCCCTGGATCCGCCAATCCATGGCGGCGGGAGAGCCACCGCCGGAGATGGACTTGAGCCTATGCGAGAAGTTTCTGCTCGAGGATTTATCCGATTCGGATGACTCAAATGTTGAGACGATGCTTCTCACATTTTGCTAGCATAGTTTGGTGATGGCCCTTGTCGTGAAGGAGCACGAAGACGATCACCGAAAGAGGCAACATGGATCGACTATCGACCGTCTTTGCATTCCTGGAAATCGCCATCTCTACAACGAGATGCTGATGCGAGACTACTTCGCCGCCAATCCAACATACCCGCCCCACCTCTTCCGAAGAAGGTACCGTATGCGCAGAACCCTCTTTGTAAAAATTGTTGAATCTGGCGAGGCCAATTGTCTATATTTTACACAAAGAAGGAATGTCGCGGGCTTGAAGGGATGTAGTGCATATCAAAAAATCTCGACAACTATGCGGGTAATTTCATACGGCGTTCCGGCTGACTATACCGGTGAGTACCTTCGCATTGGGGGAGATAGTACAATTGAGTTAGTGTGTAGGTTTGCCAAAGTGATTATCCATGCCTTTGGTCCTGAATATCTTCGGGCACTGATCGTGGAAGGTACACAAAAATTGATGGCATTTAACGAAAGAAGAGGTTGGCCTGGCATTGCTAGGAAGCATAGATTGTATGCATTGGACATGGAAAAAATTGCCCAAAAGCATGGGATGGAATGTATTGTGGCAAGTCTCGTGATGTAACAATTGTGCTAGAGGCCATAGCTTCACATGATTTGTGGATTTGGCATTGCTTTTTTGGTATGCCGGGTACTAAATGATATCAATGTGTTGCAACGGTCTCGTTTGCTTGCTAGGCTTGCTAGTGATGATGCTCCAGCTTGCAACTACACTATCAATGGACATGAATACACAAAAGGATACTATCTTGCAGATGGTATACACCCTTCTTGGTGCATTGTGAAGAGCATCAAAGACCCCCAAAGTCGGAAAGAGTCTGAATTCGCAAGGACGCAAGAGGCAGCCCGAAAAGACATTGAAAGAGCATTTGGGGTTTTGCGATCTAGGTTTGCTATTGTTTGTGGTACTGCTCGGTTTTGGGACAAGCGATCCTAAAAAAACATGATGGCATGCTGTGTTATTCTTCACAATATGATTCTCGAAGATGAAAGATGCATGAACTTGGAGTTCTTCTATGACAATGTGGGCAGTCGCGTCAAACCAGTTAGAGACCCTGACTGAATTAGAGCTTTTCTTCAGACCTACAAGGAGATTGAAAATGCAAACACCCACTATCAACTTCAGAAAGACTCATTGAGCACCATTTTTTCATTCATTTTCATTTCATTCATGCGTGATTTGTATATGGAACAAGTTTTGTATTCATGTGTGACATTCATTTAGTTTGCTACGGTGATTTGAATAATTATTGTACTTTGGATGATAACTGTATTTGTAATATTGTCATTTTACTTATATTGCACATAATGAGTAATTCTGATTTACGGGGTATTCAGTTTGCGGGTAGACGCGGTGGCGCCCGAACAGACCCCGCATTGACGACCCGTATAATAACATCTTCTGCACATATCCTTTTAGAGGGTCCGTTTGGGAGGTGTCTGCCTTTGTTCGCGCCCGCGCCGGCCCGTAAAAATTATTTTTCACGAACTGTAAACGACTTTTGCGGATCGGCATTATACAGGGTCTGCTAGAGATGCTCTAAGCCACCACATATGTCTCATTGTCAACCCATATGCCGATGACCACCGAAAGATAAATCTGTTAAATTCTAAAATAAATTCAGGAAAATGCAAGAAGATAATACCATGGGGAAGAGTACGTTCCTTTTTTCAAAACGGAGGCAAGAGTATGTCCTTCTGCTACAAAGCATATGCCAGTGGTGAGTGGGCTCACCCACCGTAGATGCGTGTCGAAGTTGTTCACATACACAAGCGTACACTCACTCTTATAAACGCACGCACGCACATCTTACCCTAACGTTAAGTTTGAGACTTAAAATCTGATGGACAGGGATACCAGAGTCCTCCTAACCATCCAATCACAGATTGGTTTGCATTCATGCAAGGAGTTTATTTGGTCATCAGTCTTGCGTATATGAAGTGACCGTGTAGATGTGAGGTATATTTATGTGCATGGCCGGCAACGACGGACTAGTGACGGTCTGGGCCGACCGCGTCGGTTGTGAGGTCGTCCACGCGCTGGCGGCGCCGGCAGATTAGCGCGCCGGCCGGACGGCCGGGTTGCCCGCTCCAGCCGGTAACTCTCCGGCCATGTGCTAGCCGTCAGCTTTCGATTCCCAAAACGACCGTACTGCGTCCACACAGTGATCGATCTAGCTCTAGCAGTTGACTTGCCTGTGCACCACGATTCTTGTTTTCATGCCTTTTGGTTGTTTCCATCCGATCCACGGTACACCTGGCTTAATTGCTCCAGTGACGGCCACCTCAGAAAAGGGTTCGTGTGCCTGTCACGCCGTCTCGCGGCACGTTCATCACATGATCGTAACAATGACACACGGACACGTACGTACGTCCGACCCACCTGCTTCTGTGCAAACATGGCTCCCATTTGGAGAGCTGTTAGATCAAAGTGGGCTAATCATTACTCCATTTTCTGGAGCCATGGGCATGTTGGTCACAGAATACCGTGGTCGCTACATGGTGCTTAAAATGGCGCCGTGTCGGCTATACCCTATAAAGACGACGGTTGACTTGCGTGTAATAGATCCTTGCACTTGTATGCCACCAAGTTCGTGGACCCTAGGCTTTTTACAAGCTATCATCTTTAAGAACAAAATGTATTGTTAGCTGTCGGGTTATCGAGTCTGGAGGATCCATAGAATATATTCTCTCCGGCCCATTATATAAGATGTTTTTACAAGCTGTTTTAGCTTGTAAAAACGTCTTATATTACAATACAGGAAGTATTTTACAAAGAATCATCCTGCTGCCGGCTTTTCTATCTTTTTTTCGTGAATACGTGTAGTGTGTATTATTTCATTGATAGAAGGGGAGGAATTATAGAGTTGCAAGCCTCGTTGAGCGTTCATCGGAAGACGCTCGCGAGGATGCCATTGAGCAGTGGGTGGAGGTGTTGCTCAGCCCCGATTACAAGTGTCAGGTTACAGGGATGATGATACTTAGTCATGTGGCGCCGGCACTAGCCCAAGTGTGAGTCTCTTCCTGGATGTTGCGCAACAAGTGGGCGTGGGAGGGTGTCGCTCCGTCAAATATGCAAGCATTGCGGTGCTTCCAGGTCATCCATGTGGTGAGCACGATGAGGGAGCTGAGGCCCGAGTGGTGGCTCGCCCGGGATGCACTAATAGAGGAGGACCATCACTCGAAGAACTCGGTCGTACCGTCGGGAGATTGCGCGGTGAGGCGACACCAATGAAAGATGTCATCCAGACGGAGCGGGAGACGACGGAGCCAACGAGCAGGTGGTGCATGGTCTCGTCCTCCTGGTCACAAAGGATACAAACCGGGGTGTGCGGTAATCCGTGGCGGGCTAGGCAGGTGGCATTCCAGCAACGGTCGAGGCCGGCCAGCCATAGGAAGATCTTTGCACCCGTAGGGGCCCAGCTTTTCAATGTCTGCCGCCAGTAGGGTGCTCGCACGGATCCGTGGAATAGAGCTAGATATCAAGACTTGGCGGAATAGGCTCCATTGTTAGTCCAAGGCTAGCAAATGGAGTCAGGCTCCGCGCCCAGGAGGACATGTCGGAGGCGCCTCCAGATATCAACATACTCCACCGTGGCCACAGGTCCGAGAGCACCTTGGATATCCTGGATCCACGCTCGTTGTGGGATGGCATCACAAACGAGGTGTCGGTTACGCCGCCAGCGAGGCACGAGGGAGGCAAGCGAGGGAGCGAGCTCAGCGATGGAGGCGCCATCGATCCAGTGGTTGCTACTGCAACAAAAGACCTTCCAACGACGCCAGAAATAGGCACGTCGACGGGAGAATACTTGGCTTGATCTTTCTGCTGCGGCTACGCCTTAAGGGACTTCCTGAGCAAGTATGCAAAGGATTCCCCCGTGGCCTTGGAGCATTGCGTTGGTATTCCCTCGAAGCAGAAAGGGTGATGTAGCGTAGCGGTGGTAAGTATTTCCCTCAGTTTGAGAACCAAGGTATCAATCCAGTGGAGGAGTATCTCAAGATCCTGCACAAACACAAAAGCTTGCTCCCAACGCTATGAAGGGGTTGTCAATCCCTTATAGATTGTTTGCCAAGTGAGAACTGAAAGCAACAAAGTAACAAAGCAAAGTAAAAGCGGAGGTGTAAACGATGGATGTGAATAGACCCGGGGGCCGTAGTGTTTACTAGTGGCTTCTCTCATGAAAGCAAGTAGACGGTGGGTGAACAAATTACTGTCGAGCAATTGATAGAACCGCGCAAAGTCGTGATGATATCTATGCAATGATTATATCTATAGGCATCACATCAAAAACAAGTAGACCGATACTTTTTGCATCTACTACTATTACTCCACACGTCGTCTGCTATCCAGCATGCATCTAGTGTATTAAGTCCATAAGAACAGAGTAACGCCTTAAGCAAGATGACATAATGTAGAGGGATAATCTCAAACCAATGATAAAAACCCCATCTTTTTACCCTTGATGGCAACTACTTGATGTGTGCCTTGCTACCCCTACTGTCACTGGGAAAGGTCACCACATGGTAGAACCCAAAACCAAGCACTTCTCCCATTGCAAGAATCATAGATCTAGTTGGCCAAACAAAACCCAAGACTCAGAGAGACTTACAAGTATATCAAGTCATGCATATAAGAAATCAGCAAAGACTCAAATATATATCATAGATAATCTGATCACAAATCCACAATTCATCGGATCTCGACAAACACACCGCCAAAGAAGATTACATCGGATAGATCTCCATGAAGATCATGGAGAACTTTGTATTGAAGATCCAAGAGAGAGAAGAAACCATCTAGCTACTAACTATGGACCCGTAGGTCTGAAGTGAACTACTCACGAGTCATTGGAGGGACGATGATGATGATGAAGAAGCCCTCCAACTCCAAAGTCCCCTCCGGCAGGGTGCCGGGAAGGGTCTTCAGATGAGATCTTACGGAAACAGAAGCTTGCGGCGGCGGAAAAGTATTTTCGAGGCTCCCCTGATTTTTTGCGGAATATTTGGGAATATATAGGCCAAGGATCTAGGTCAGGGGGCGGCCAGGGAGGCCACAATCCCTGCCACCGCCGCCTCCCCCTGGTGGCGGAGTAGGAGCTTGTGGGCTCCCTGGATCCCACCTGGCTTGGACCAGAGGCCCCCTGATCTTCTTCCATTCGGGAAAAAATCATTTCGGGGTTTTTATTCCGTTTGGACCCCGTTCCAAAATCAGATCTGCAAAGAGTCAAAAACACAGAAAAACCAGGAACTGGCACTTGGCACTGAATTAATAAGTTAGTCCCAAAAAGGATATAAAAGGTACATAAAACATCCAAAGAAGACAAGATAACACCGTGAAACCATCAAAAATTATAGATACGTTTGAGACGTATCAAGCATCCCCAAGCTTAACTCCTGCTCGTCCTCGAGTAGGGAAGTGATAAAGAATGAATTTTTAATGCTTTCATGCTACCTAGCATAGGTGTCCTTTGTAATTCCTCTTATGTGATGTGAATGTTCAGATCCATTAGATTCAAAACAATAGTTTGCTATTGACGTGGAAACAATAATAATTCAAGCAAACTAGCAAGGTAATCATGAACTTTCAAAATAATAAGGCCAAAAGAAAGTTATCCCTACAAAAGCATATAGTCTGGATATGCTCTATCATCATTGCACAACGAATTTAAATCATGCACAACCCCGGTATTGGCCAAGTAATTGTTTCACACCTTTACTATCTCAAACCTTTTCAACTCTCATGCAATACATGAGCGTGAGCCATGGTTATAGCACTATAGATGGTGTGGAATGTGGTGGAGGTTGCAAGACAAAAAAGGAGAAGATAGTCACATTAACTAGGCATATCAATGAGCTGTGGAGATGCTCATCAATAGATATCAATGTGAATGAGTAGGGATTGCCATACAAATGATGCACTAGAGCTACGAGTATGTGAAAGCTCTTAAAGAAAACTAGTGGGTGTGCATCCAACTTGCTTGCTCACGAAGACCTAAGGCAATTTTGAGGAAGCCTATCATTGGAATATACAAGCCAAGTTATATAATGAAAATTTCCCACTAGCTATAAGGTGGTTACAAAACGAGAAACTCTCAATCATGAAGATCATGGTGCTTAATATGCACAAGTGTGGAAAAAGTGGTAGAATTGTCCCTTCTCTCTTTTTCTCTCATTTTTTTATTTGGTGGGCTCTTTGGCCTTTTTTTTGTGGGCTTCTTTGGCCTCTTTTATTTCCTCACATGGGACAATGCTCCATTAATGATGATCATCACACTTTCAACTCAAAACTTAGATAAATTATGACTCTATTTGGAATGCCTTCGGTAGTGTACCGTGGCAAAGATCTAGCATCGCATAGACATCAATGGAAACATCATGCTAGCTATCTTACGATCCTGCAATGGCAATGTAGATGTGATGGCACATGTCATGGTGGTAGTTGCATGGCAATATATCTCGAAATGACTTTGAAAAAGCCGTAGTAGGTAGGTATGGTGGTTGTTTTGAGGGAGGCTAATGGTGGGGTTTGTGTACCGGCGAAAGTTGCATGGCACTAAGAAGATGGTGATGGTGGAATGTGAAAGTGCATCTAAACCATGGACTCAACATTAGTCATGAAGAACTCATATACTTGTTGCAAAAGTTTTATTAGTGATCAAAACAAAGCATTCAACGCATACTCCTAGGGGAAGGGTTGGTAGGTATAAACCATCGCATGATCCCGATCGCCACGCAAAGGATGACAATAAATAGACTAATCATGCTCAGATTTCATCACATAGCGGTTCACCATACGTGCATGCTATGAGAATCACTAACTTCAACACAAGTATTTCTAGACCCACAACACCTTACTAGCATAACTTCAATACTACCATAACCACAACTCAAAACTAATTGAGATGAATCAAACTTCTTTAACTATTCAATGCACATGAAGGTGGAAGTTTTCGTATCCCTTTGGATAACTACCCCTTTTGAGACTACTTTCAAAGCATAGATCAACTACCAAGCCACGCACTGCTGTGCTCAAAAGATATAAGTGAAGCACAAAGAGCAAAAGTATCTAGCTCAAAAGATATAAGTGAAGCACATGTGAGCTGAATTGTCTACCAAAAGATATAAGTGAAGCTCGACAAAATCACGGTGAGTGCATGTCTCTCTCTCTAGGTGTGCAGCAAGGATGATTGTGACACAAAAAAAATAAAAGACTCCTACGATACAAGACGCTCCAAACAAAAACACATAACATGTGGTGAATAAAAATATAGCCCCAAGTAACGTTACCGATGGATTGAAGACGAGAGAGGGGATGCCTTCCCGGGGCATCCCCAAGCTTAGGATTTTACGGCATCCTTGAATCTCTTGGTGTGCCTTGGGCATCCCCAAGCTTGAGCTCTTTCCACTCTTTATCTCTTTGTCGATAAGAACTTCACCCAAAACTTGAAAACTTCACAACACGAAACTTAAACAGAAACTCGTGATAACATTAGTATGAGAAAGCAAACCACCACTTCCTTAGGTACTGTAGCAAACTTAAATTCTACTTATGCTGATGTTGGGCTACTGTATTTTCAATCTTCCATGGCTAATACCCCCCGATACTATCCATAGTTTCATCAAAATAAGCAACCAACACAAAAAAAAACAGAATCTGTTAACAGCAGACCAGTCTGTAGGAATCTGTATATTTCGTATACTTCTGGTACTTCAGAAATTCTGAAAAATTACAACAGTCTGAAGAATTTGCGTAGCAATCAGCAGAAAAAAGAATCAACTCAAAATCTCTTACAGAAAACAAATGAAAATTCTTTTCGTGAGCAGAAAGTTTCTGTCTTTTCCAGCATGACCAAACGATCATCCCCAGGACTAATCATAACGGTTTTTCTAGGCACAAACGCAAAAAGAAACACGAAAAACACAATCATAACAGAATTATGAAAGTGTGGAAGACACAAAACAGAAAGAAAAATGATAGATTCGTTGGGTTGCCTCCCAACAAGCGCTTTTGTTTTAACGCCCTTAGCTAGGCATAAGGTGATGGAATCTAAGTCTAACATACTTCCTATGCATAGGCATTTTATAGGAAAACAAATTGGTAAGACAACCAATAGTTACCAAATGCAAGGAAGAAGAAAGAGACAATAGCAATCTCTACCTAACGAGAGGTAATTTGGTAACATGAGAGTTTCTACCACAATATTTTCATCTCTCATAGCAATTACATGAGGGATCATATTCAAATTCAACAATATAGCTATCCCATAGGATATTCTTTTCATGATCCACATGCATGCAAAGTTGACGCTCTTCAAAAATAGTGGGATTATCATCAAATAAAGTCATGACTTCTCCAATCCCACTTTCAGTATTGTTGCAAATATCATATTCATCATGAGATTTGAACAAATTTTCAAGATCATAAGAAAGATCATCACCCCAATCATGATTATTGCAACAAGAAGTGGACAAAGCAAAACTAGCGTCCCCAAGCTTAGGGTTTTGCATAATTTTAGCATGATTATCACTAATAGAATTTATAGTGAAACCATTGCAATCATGCTTTTCATCCAAGGAGACCTCGTGAATCACTTCATAAATTTCTTCCTCACAATTTTGAGATTCACGCATCTCAAGCAAAACTCCATAAAGATAGTCAAGTGCACTCAACTCACTAGCAATTCGTTCCACATAAGTGGGTCTCTTAAAGAGATTAACTAGTGGATGAGGATCCATATCAATAGATTTTCAGCAAGCGAAGATGCAAGCATATTGAAGGCACATGGCACTCAAGCAAAGGAAAGGCAAACGAAAAAGGCAAAGGAGGAAGGCAAATGTGAAGTGGGGGAGAGGAAAACGAGAGGCAAGTGGCAAAACAGTAAATGCAAGAGATGAGTTTGTGAGACCTACTTGGATAGATCTTGATTTCTCCTCCCCGGCAACGGCGCTAGAAATACTTCTGCTACTGCAACAAAAGACCTTCCAACGGCGCCAGAAATAGGCACGTCGACGGGAGAATACTTGGCTTGATCTTTGTGCTGCGGCTACGCCTTAAGGGACTTCCTGAGCAAGTATGCAAAGGATTTCCCCCGTGGCCTTGGAGCATTGCGTTGGTATTCCCTGGAAGCAGAAAGGGTGATGTAGCGTAGCGGTGGTAAGTATTTCCCTCAGTTTGAGAACCAAGGTATCAATCCAGTGGAGGAGTATCTCAAGATCCTTCACAAACACAAAAGCTTGCTCCCAACGCTATGAAGGGGTTGTCAATCCCTTATAGATTGTTTGCCAAGTGAGAACTGAAAGCAACAAAGTAACAAAGCAAAGTAAAAGCGGAGGTGTAAACGATGGATGTGAATAGACCCGGGGGCCGTAGTGTTTACTAGTGGATTCTCTCATGAAAGCAAGTAGACAGTGGGTGAACAAATTACTGTCGAGCAATTGATAGAACCACACAAAGTCGTGACGATATCTATGCAATGATTATATCTATAGGCATCACGTCCAAAACAAGTAGACCGTTACTTTCTGCATCTACTACTATTACTCCACACGTCGACCGCTATCCAGCATGCATCTAGTGTATTAAGTCCATAAGAACAGAGTAATGCCTTAAGCAAGATGACATGATGTAGAGGGATAATCTCAAATCAATGATAAAAAACCCGTCTTTTTACCCTTGATGGCAACTACTTGATGTGTGCCTTTCTGCCCCTACTGTCACTGGGAAAGGTCACCACATGGTAGAACCCAAAACCAAGCACTTCTCCCATTGCAAGAATCATAGATCTAGTTGGCCAAACAAAACCCAAGACTCAGAGAGACTTACAAGGATATCAAATCATGCATATAAGAAATTAGCAAAGACTCAAATATATATCATAGATAATCTGATCACAAATCCACAATTCATCGGATCTCAACAAACACACCGGCGCCTAGGTCAGGGGGCGGCCAGGGAGGCCACAAGCCCTGCCATCGCCGCCTCCCCCTGGTGGCAGAGTGGGAGCTTGTGGGATCCCTGGAGCCCACCTGGCTTGGCCCAGAGGCCCGTGATCTTCTTCCGTTCGGGAAAAAATCATTTCGGAATTTTTATTCCGTTTGGACTCCGTTCCAAAATCAGATCTGAAAAGAGTCAAAAACACAGAAAAAACAGGAACTGGCACTTGGCACTGAATTAATAAGTTAGTCCCAAAAAGGATATAAAAGGTACATAAAACATCCAAAGAAGACATGATAACAGCGTGAAACCATCAAAAATTATAGATACGTTTGAGACGTATCAGTGGTCGGTCCAAAACTCGTAGCTCCGCCTGTCCCCGGGGGTCCAGAAGGTGGAAGCACGAAAGATTTTCTTGACCTCGGGTTCGCATGGCATTTGCAGATGGACCCAAGCACACTGCGGGTCAGTGGTCTGAAGCCACAGCTAACGAACGCGCAAGGCGAGGCCAGCTTGATGTAGATCACGAATGCCTAGCCCGCCAAGCTCCATAGGGCGACTAACACGCTGCCCATTCATTGGGAAGTTCCCAGGTTTGGCCTCCTTCCGTACATGTCAAAGGAAGTCTCGCATGATGCGGGTAGCTTGCTTGAGGATGGTGGGCCAGATTGACATGGCGAGCAGAAGGTGTGTCGACATCGCGGTGAGAACGTGGCGCACCAGGGTGAGCCGTTCGCCATGGGTCAAGATGACAGTTTCTTGACGAGCTTCTCAATCAGAGGCAGAAGGGCAGATGAGTGAACCTTGCGGACGAAGAGGGGCAATCACACGTATTTGATGGGGAAGCTAGTCACCAAGGAGGAGATGGTCATACCCATGTGAGGGAGTCTGGGATTAAGGGCCCCTCGGGTAGTCGTCTCGCTTCATAGAAGTCGACCTAATGGGCCGTATTAATTGAAGGTCGGACTGCGTGGTCATCTCATATTCAAGGAGGAAAGCACCAAAGACTGGCGTGACGTCCAAGTAAGGTAGACTATATCGGCCCATCCGCCCCCGGCCGAAGGTCGGTTGTGTGTAACCCTAGATCCCCTGGTGGCTATATAAAACCAGGGGTCCTCATCCATGTAGGCAGATTGACTCATCTAGGGTTTAGCTCATACGATCTCGAGGTAGATCAACTCTGTAATCATCATCCACATCAATATAATCAAGCACGGCGTGGGGTTTTACCTCCTCAAGAGGGCCCAAACCTGGTTAAATATTGTCACCCCTTTTCTTGTGCAATCCATCGATCCAAGGTCCATAGTTCACGACCCCCTACCCAAGGTCTGCCAGCTTTGACACCGAGATTGGTTCTTTCATTAAGAGTTCCGTTGATTGGATCGCCGGAAGGATCGATAGCATGCTTAGTCATCAACGAGGAGATCCGCAACAAGTATGTTTTCGTACCTGGACAGATCTTCACATTTCGAAGCATCGTTTGACACGCCAATCCAGTCGGCCACCTTGCCAGGTCGGGAATTTTATCCCCGATCAGGAAGTCGGGTTCGGGAGCCTAGAGTTCACCACTGACCCTCGGGGAGACTTTGTGTTAACAAGACTTTTAGCTCCTTTCAAGGAACCCGCGGGTCCCGATGCTTCGGCTTCGGAAACCGTGGATCTCGCCACTGGGACGACCTGCACCCCTCATCAAGCCTTAAAGCCTGACGTGTTCAACACGCCCGAACTAGTCTGAGCCGAATACACCCCGGAGGCAACCTTGAGCACCGCCGGGGCATTAGTAACACAAGCTAACCCCGAACTCACGAACGGTACGAACTCTGCCGAAACCCCGGTACTAAACAAACTACTCGACCGGATCCAAGCCATGGGCATGATGAACAATCAAGCTACGATCTACAATTAGATCGGACTCACACCTGAAGACAGGGAAATTCACACCCCGCCCATCATGCATCCGATCAACACTATCGAGTGCCCAGTTAAAGGCTCCCCGCACCAACTACCGGAGTTAAGGATAGTATACGTCCCGATCACTGATCATCCAGACTTACCCGATAATCCGGAGTATCTAACTCGCCCAACCAATATTTTGGGGCGAGTGGCTGCTCTGGTACGCGACCCAGCTGGGGACGCGGCCACCGAGATATCAAACCCACAACTCATGGGAACTCAAAATCTTATCCCACCCACCACCCAACTCGAGCATAAAGAGAAAGAGTTTGGTTTATCAGACCCACGTGAACTCACGCAGTGCCTAGGCGAATCAGTACACCACTTCTGGTCTAGATTCCTCCTCAACAAGAGGACAGAGGGCCACAGTGAACAGGAGCTTGTCAGAGCCTTCCGGCATCATTGTCGTTATGAGGGAATCCTCAATGCCCTCTCTCGTCACCGGATTCAAACCCTCGCCAAGCTGTCAAGCCTGGTGCTCAAGTAGTGTGCCATGGAAAGCACTTGGCAAATAGAGCGAATGTGCAATGATCCCAGCCTTACTAAGAAAACGAGACAAATCCGGACAAGGCGCACACCCCCACTCACGGAACCGATTACCTCCGGGCACCCAACAAAGAGAACACGGACAAGGGCCAGGCCGGTCCTCGACGTACTATTGGACAAGCCATGCCCCATACACTGCCCCGCCTGAATCAAGTTCCACCCATAGCCTTCGAGCATGTTGGGTGATACGTCCCAAACGTATCTATAATTTATGCTTGTTCCATGATCTCTTGAGTGACATTGCTATATGTTTTGCTACACTTTTATATCTTTTTACACATATTTGGACTAACCTACTAACTCGGTGCATCCAGTGTCAATTTTTGTGTGCTGATGTCTTTTTTGCAGGGTCTTTTACCCAATTTTCCGGAGCCCCAAAAATCCTGAGAATAATATATAAAAATCAGCACACCAGAAACTTCACGAAGCACGAAAGGGGGCCAGGGGCCGCCCAGGAAACCTGTGGGCGCGACCCACCCCAGTCCGTGCCGGGAGGCCGCCTGGGTTGGTCCCACACCCTCTGGTGCCCTCCTTTAGCCTATATTTACCCCTTGATGATAAAAACCCTATATGGGATCCAGAATCGCAAATTTCTCCATTGTTCCACCGCCACAGCGCTTCTGAGGTCGGGAGCGTCACGAGACCTCTTCCCGGCACCATGTCGGAGGGAGGATTGACCTGTGGGAGCTTCTCCACCGCCATTGACGCTTCCCGGACGTGCTGTGAGTATTCCTCCTTGGACCATGAGTCCATGACCACTAGCTATGTGATGTCTTCTCTCCAATCTTGTGCTTCCATGATTAGTCCTTGTGAACTGCCCTACATGATCAAGACATCTATGTAATTTTCATACTATTGCTATGCTCGGTTTGTTGGGATCCGATGGATTATGAGATTATGTTCAGATTGTTATGAGTTATATATTTGATTATCCTTTTATATTATTGATACATCCATTTTGCATCATGCTTTCATGTTCATATTTATCGCTTTATGGACTGTTATTATACTTTGTGGTACCATACTTATGCCTTTTCTCTCTTATTTTGCAAGGTTTATTTGAAGAGGGAGAATACCGGCAGCTGGAATTCTGGACTAGAAAAGGAGCAAATCTGAGTCCTCTATTCTGCGCAACTCCAAATGCCGTGAAAATCAACGTGGAATTTTTTGGGAATATATAAAAAATACTGGGCGAAAGAAGTGCCAGAGGGGAGCTGCCAGGGGCCCACAAGCCTGGTAGCCGCGACTACAGGGCTTGTGGGCACCCTGGTGGCCCACTGCCCCCTCTTCTGCTATATGAAGGGTTTCGTCCGGAAAAAAATGAGGGCGGAGCTTTTTCTTGGATTCGCCGCCGCCACGAGGCGGAACTTGCGCAGAACCAATCTAGAGCTCCGGTAGGACGATCCTGCCGGGGAAACTTCCCTCCCAGAGGGGGAAATCGTCGCCATCGTCATGACCAACACTCCTCTCGTCGGAGGGGAGTCATCTCCATCAACATCTTCATCAGCACCATCTCATCTCCAAACCCTAGTTCATCACTTGTAACCAATCTCCGTCTCGCGACTCCGATTGGTACTTGTAAGGTTGCTAGTAGTGTTGATTACTCTTTGTAGTTGATGCTAGTTGGATTACTTGGTGGAAGAGTTTATGTTCAGATCCTTGATGCTACTCATTACCTCTCTAGTCATGAATATGATTATGCTTTGTGAGTAGTTACTTTTGTTCCTGAGGACATGGGATAAGTCATGCTAATAATAGTCATGTGAATTTGGTATTCGTTCGGTATTTTGATGTGTTGTATGTTGTTTTTCCTCTAGTGATGTTATGTGAACGTCGACTACATAACACTTCACCATTATTTGGGCCTAGAGGAAGGCATTGGGGAGTAGTAAGTAGATGATGGGTTGCTAGAGTGACCGAAGCTTAAACCCGAGTCTATGCGTTGCTTCGTAAGGGGCTGATTTGGATCCACTAGTTTAATGCTACGGTTAGACGTTGTCTTAATTCTTATTTCGTAGTTGCGGATGCTTGTGAGAGGGGTTAATCATAAGTGGGATTCTTTTCCAAGTAAGGGCAGTACCCAAGTGCCGGTCCACCCACATATCAAACTATCAAAGTAACGAACGCGAATCATATGAACATGATGAAACTAGCATGACAGAAATTCCCGTGTGTCCTTGGGAGTGTTTTTCCTTCTATAAGACTTTGCTCAGGCTTGTCCCTTGCTAGAAAAGGGATTGGGCCACTTTGTTGCACCATTTCTACTCTTGTTACTTGTTACTTTTCACCTGCTACGTTTCACCTCACTACACCATCACATGTTACCGCTACTTTCAGTGCTTGCAGTTATTACCTTGGTGAAAACTGTTTATCAGAGCCTTCTGCTCCTCGTTGGGTTCGACACTCTTACTTATCGAAAGGACTAGGATTGATCCCCTATACTTGTGGGTCATCAAGACTCTTTTCTGGCGCCGTTGCCGGGGAGTGAAGCGCCTTTGGTAAGTGGAATTTGGTAAGGAAATATTTATATACTGTGCTGAAATTTATTGTCACTTGTCACTATGGAAACTGTTCCTTTGAGGAATTTGTTCGGGGTATCTTCACCATGAACGGAAGCACGAGGATTTGCTCCTCAACCTAAGGTACCTACTGAAAATATCTTTTATGAAATTCCTTCGGGTATGCTTGAGAAACTGCTGGCTAATCCTTTTACTGGAGATGGATCATCACATCCAGACTTGCATCTAATCTATGTAGATGAAGTTTGTGGTTTATTTAAGCTTGCAGGTTTTCCCGAGGATGAGGTAAAGAAGAAAGTCTTTCCTTTATCTTTGAGGGATAAGGCGTTGACATGGTATAGGCTATGTGATGATACTGGATCATGGGACTACAATCGGTTGAAATTGGAATTTCATCAAAAGTTTTATCCTATGCATTTAGTACATCGTGATCGGAATTATATTTATAACTTTTGGCCTCGTGACAGGGAAAGCATAGCTCAAGCTTGGGGGAGGCTTAAATCAATGCTATATTCATGCCCCAATCATGAGCTCTCGAGAGAAATTATCACTCAAAACTTTTATGCTCGGCTTTCTCATGAAGATCGTACCATGCTTGACACTTCTTGTACCGGTTCTTTTATGAAGAAGGATATTGACCACAAGTGGAATTTATTGGAAAGAATCAAACGTAACTCTGAAGATTGGGAGCTTGAAGAAGGTAAGGAGTCAGGTATGAATTTCCAGTTTGATTGCGTTAAATCTTTTGTTGAAACAAACACTTCTAGAGATTTTAGCGCTAAGTATGGACTTGACTCTGAGATAGTAGCTTCTCTATGTGAATCTTTTGCTTCTCATATTGATCTTCCCAAAGAGAAGTGGTTTAAGTATCATCCTCCTGTAGAAGTCAACATAGTTAAACCCAATCTAGTTGAAGACAAAGTCATTGCCTACAATGATCCTATTGTTCCTTGTGCCTACACTGAAACACCAACTTACGCTGCTAGGAAAAAGGATTATTCTAAAGCTCCAACTGTGATACATAGGGGTTACATTAGACCACTTGCACCCCCTGAGGAAATTAGAGTTGAACCTAGTGTTGCTATTATCAAATATCTCTTAGCCGAAGACACAGACGGGCATGTTATCAAATTCAGTTAGGACTCCGCTAGAATTGCTAAACCTCACGCGAAAGACAAATACGGACCTGTAGTTGGCCTGCCCGTTGTTTCTGTCAAGATAGGAGATCACTGTTATCATGGTTTATGTGATATGGGTGCTAGTGTTAGTGCAATACCCCGGTCCCTATATGATGAAATCAAAGATGAAATTGCACCTGCTGAGTTAGAACCCATTGATGTCACTATTACGCTAGCTAATAGAGACACTATCTGCCCTGTGGGAATTGTGAGAGACGTAGAAGTCCTGTGTGGTAAGACGAAGTATCCTACTGATTTCCTCGTCCTTGCTACTGCACAAGATAGCTTTTGTACCATCATATTTGGTAGACCCTTTCTCAACATTGTCAATGCTCATATTGATTGCGTTAAACAGACTGTCACTGTTAGTTTCGAGGGTGTGTCTCATGAATTTAACTTCTCCAAGTTTGTAAGACAACCCCATGAAAAAGAGTCGTCTGGTAGGGATGAAATCATTGCTCTTGCCTCTATTGCCGTGCCTCCTATGAATCCTTTAGAGCAATATCTACTTGAGCATGAAAATGATATGCATATGGATGAAAGAGATGAGATAGATAAAATTGTTTTAGAACAATATCCTATTCTTAAGAATAATCTGCCTGTTGAACCGCTTGGGGATCCTCCCCCACCAAAGGGTGATCCTGTGTTTGAGCTAAAACAGTTACCAGATACACTTAAGTATGCCTATCTTGATGAGAAGGAGATATATCCTGTTATTATTAGTGCTCACCTCTCGAATCACAAAGAGAAGAAGTTATTAAAAACTTTGAGGAAGCACCGTGCTGCTATTGGATATACTCTTGATGATCTTAAGGGTATTAGTCCCACTCTATGTTAGCACAAGATTAAAACCGATCCTGATTCTAAGCCAGTTGCTGATCATCAACGGAGATTAAATCCTAGGATGAAAGAGGTCATGAGAAAAGAATTATTAAAGCTTCTGGAAGCAGGAATCATTTATCATGTTGCTCATAGCGATTGGGTAAGTCCAGTGCATTGCGTACCCAAGAAGGGAGGTATCACCGTCGTTCCTAATGATAAGAATGAACTAATCCCACAGAGGATTATTACTGGCTATAGGATGGTGATAGACTTCCGGAAACAGAACAAGGCAACCAGGAAAGACCATTATCCTTTGTCGTTTATCGACCAAGTGCTAGAAAGGCTATCTAAACACACACACTTATGCTTTCTAGACGGTTATTCAGGTTTCTCGCAAATACCTGTTGCACAATCTGATCAGGAGAAAACCACTTTCACCTGCCCTTTCGGCACCTTTGCTTATAGACGTATGCCTTTTGGCTTATGCAATGCACGTGCCACCTTTCAAAGATGTATGATGGCTATATTCTCTGACTTCTGTGAAAAGATTGTTGAGGTTTTCATGGATGATTTCTCCGTTTACGGTTCTTCCTTTGACGATTGCCTCAGCAACCTTGATCGAGTCTTACAGAGATGCAAATATACCAACCTCGTCTTGAACTAGGAGAAGTGCCACTTCATGGTTAATGAAGGCATCATCTTAGGACACAAAATCTCTGAGAAAGGCATTGAAGTTGATAAGGTTAAGGTTGATGCAATTGAGAAAATGCCTTGCCCCACAGATATCAGAGGTATACGAAGTTTCCTAGGTCATGCTGGTTTCTATAGAAGGTTCATTAAAGACTTCTCTAAGATTTCTAGGCCTCTTACCAACCTCTTGCAGAAGGATGTTCCTTTCGTTTTTGATGAGGATTGTGAGGAAGCTTTCGAAATACTTAAGAGGGCTTTGATAACCGCACCTATTTTTCAACCACCTGATTGGAACTTGCCCTTTGAAATCATGTGTGACGCTAGTGATTATGCTGTTGGTGCTGTTCTAGGACAAAGAGTTGACAAGAAGTTGAATGTTATTCACCACACTAGTAAAACTCTAGACAGTGCCCAAAGAAACTATGCTACTACGGAGAAGGAATTTTTAGCAGTCGTGTTTGCATGTGAAAAGTTCAGATCTTATATAGTTGACTCCAAAGTCATTATTCACTCTGATCATGCTGCTATTAAGTACCTTATGGAGAAGAAGGATGCTAAGCCTAGGCTAATCAGATGGGTTCTCCTGCTACAGGAATTTGATTTGCACGTTGTTGACCGAAAGGGTGCTGATAACCCTGTAGCAGATAACTTGTCCAGGCTAGAGAATGTCCTTGATGACCCATGACCTATTGATGATAGCTTTCCAGATGAGCAACTGAATGTCATCCGTACTTCACATAGTGCACCGTGGTATGCCGATTACGCAAACTATATCGTAGCCAAATACATACCACCCAGTTTCACCTACCAGCAAAAGAAAAAATTCTTCTTTGATTTGAGACACTACTTTTGGGATGATCCTCACCTTTATAAGGAAGGAGTAGATGGTGTTATTAGACGTTGTGTGCCTGAACATGAACAGGGACAGATCCTGCAGAAGTGTCATTCCGAAGCCTACGGAGGACACCATGCTGGAGATAGAACTGCTCATAAGGTATTGCAATCAGGTTTCTATTGGCCCACTCTCTTCAAGGATGCCCGTAAGTTTGTCTTGTCTTGTGACGAATGCCAAAGAATAGGGAACATCAGTAAACGTCAGGAAATGCCTATGAACTATTCGCTTGACATTGAACCATTTGATGTCTGGGGCTTTGATTATATGGGACCCTTCCCGAGTTCCAATGGGTATACTCACATCTTAGTTGCTGTTGATTATGTCACTAAGTGGGTAGAAGCTATCCCCACTAGAAATGCTGATCACCACACCTCTATTAAGATGCTTAAAGAAGTCATTTTCCCAAGATTTGGAGTCCCTAGATATCTGATGACTGATGGCGGTTCACACTTCACTCATGGTGTTTTCCTCAAGATGCTCGCTAAGTATGATGTCAACCATAGAGTTGCATCTCTTATCATCCTCAGTCTAGTGGTCAAGTGGAGTTGAGTAATAGGGAGATCAAATTGATCTTACAAAAGTCTGTCAATAGATCTCGAAAGAATTGGTCTAGCAAACTTTACGATGCACTATGGGCTTATAGGACTGCTTATAAGAATCCCATTGGCATGTCGCCGTATAAAATGGTTTACGGTAAGGCCTGTCATTTACCTCTTGAGCTAGAACACAAAGCTTATTGGGCAATCAAAGAGCTCAACTTCGATTTCAAACTTGCCGGTGAGAAGCAGTTGTTTGATATCAACTCATTAGATGAATGGAGGGCCCAGGCATATGAGAATGCCAAGTTGTTCAAGGAAAAGGTTAAGAGATGGCATGATAAAAGAATACAAAAACGTGAGTTCAATGTAGGTGATTATGTCATGCTATACAATTCTCGCTTAAGATTCTTCGCAGGCAAGCTTCTCTCTAAATGGGAAGGTCCCTACGTTGTTGAGGAAGTATATCGTTTTGATGCCATCAAAATCAACAACATGGAAGGTAATTTTTAGAGAGTGGTAAATGGGCAAAGAATCAAGCATTATATCTGTGGTACTCCCATAAATGTTGAGACCAATATCATCAATATCATAACTCCAGAGGAGTACATAAGGGATGTTTATCAGCCTGTTTTAGACTCTGAAAACGAAGAGGTATGTGTTTCGGTAAGTAATTGGAGTCCAAAACTTTTCCAGTAGGAAATTTTCTCCATTTTGGAATTTATGGAAAAATAGAAAAATAAGAAGCAGTCCGGAGAGCGCACGAGGTGGCCACAAGCTTGGTAGCCGCGGCCTCCCCCTGGTCGCGGCTACAGGGCTTGTGGGCACCTCGTGTGCCTCTCGGGCTCCGTTTTCTTGCGAATCACTCCTTCTGGTCCAGAAAAAAATCATTATATATACGCCCGAGGGTTTTGATCTCTGTATCACGCAATTTTCCTCTGTTTTCGTTTCGAGCCTGTTTTCTGCCGCAGATCTAGGTCAAGATGTCTTCTCAGGATTCAGAGTGGGAGACCTATGTGGCTGATTACCTTGCTAATCCCAAGGTCTATGGGGACTTGGAACCATATGGCTGGACCACTGATGAGGAAGAGGACTATGATCCCAAGGGGAAGGAACAAACGAGTTCCCATGAAGAGGAGGCTCCTCTACCTCAACATGGACGCACTCATGTGGAGTTCAAGAAGTCGAGTCTCCCTGACTCAAGGAAGAAGCCTAAGAACTTGTTTATCCCTTCTCGTTTCTTGTAGGAGAGTAAGGAGGAACTTTGTCAAAGGGTGTTGAAGCTTGAGGAGGAAAATGATGATCTGAGAGAGCAGAATTTTATGCTCAAGTGGAAATTAGACAAGCTCAAGACCTCTGCAACAACTCCTCCACCACCACCAAAGGAAGACAACTAAGCATTTCTATGGGCAACTCCCTTGGCTTGCGCCAAGCTTGGGGGAGTTGCCCTGGTATCGTATCACCTTTATATCTTTTGCTTTTACCTTTGTTTTAGTTCTTTCCTTTTCAATTTTTATTTCTTCTCTTAGTGGGATAAGTCTTTAGTGTTTAGTTTGAGTCTTTTGCCTTGTGTCTCCCCCGATGTATTCGATCTTGCGAGCTATATAATAAAGAGTATCTTATTCAAGGGCTTTGTTTTGTGCCGTTATCAAAAGTATGAAAAGAACGATAGCATGAAAGATCATGAGATGATCTTATGGAAAGTGATAGCTTCACTTATAACAAGTATGATGATTGAAACTTGTTGAGAATAGACCAACATAGACCCCGGTCATTGTTGCAAATAATAAGAAGTAATAAGGAAAGAGAGGTTCACATATAAATATATCATCTTAGACACTTTTTACAATTGTGAGCACTCACCAAACTATTACATGCTTAGAAGTAGATGTTGGACAAGCAAGACAACATAATGAATTGTGTTTGCTTGATTCCAAACAATGTTATAAGTTTAGAGATCCCTTAGCATGTGACGATTGCTTCCACCTCTTATTAGCCAAAACTCCCGCACCAAGTAGAGATACTACTAGTGCATCCATAAACCTTCAAACCAGTCTTGCCATGAGTGCCCACCATACCTACCTATGGATTTAATAAGATCCCTCAAGTAAGTTGTCATCGGTGCAAGCAATAAAAATTGCTCTCTAATATGTATGATCTATTAGTGTGTGGAAAATAAGCTTTATACGAACCTGTGATGAGGAAGACATAAAAGCGACAGACTGCATAATAAAGTTCTTTATCACACGAGGCAATATAAAGTGACGTTCCTCCGCACTAAGAGGACACACATCCAAACCTCAAAAGCACATGACAACCTCTGCTTCCCTCCGCGAAGGGCCTATCTTGTACCTTTACTTTTGACCTTGTGAAAGTCATGGTGATCAACACCAATTCCCTATTCAATCTTCATCTTGGTGAACGTCATATGCTAGGGAAAGATCTATATTCATATATCAACTTGGAGATGAGTACTTATGCTTTATTATTGTGGACTTTACACTTGAGGTAAATGGTTGGGAGGCAAAATTATAAGCCCCTATCTTTCTCTGTGTCCAACTGAAACTTTGATACCATGAGTACCACGTAAGTTGTAACAATTGTCGAAAACAAAAGAGATGATCGAGTATGTTGATTTGCTTTACAAGCTCTTATTTGACTCTTTCTGATGTTATGATAAATTTCAATTGCTTCAATGCCTATGGACTGTTGTTGGCTACTTCTCAGTAAGGTTTTTGATTCATAATTTGCTTTGTGAAGGAATTGTTACTTTCCCATAAGAATCTTTATGATGTATTGTTGTTCTATGTGTGGCCCACTGGCCCCCCTCTTCTGCTATATGAAGGGTTTCGTCCAGAAAAAAAATGAGGGCGGAGCTTTTTCGTGGATTCGCCGCCGCCACGAGGCGGAACTTGAGCAGAACCAATCTAGAGCTCCGGCAGGACGATCCTGCCGGGGAAACTTCCCTCCCGGAGGGGGAAATCGTCGCCATCGTCATCACGAACACTCCTCTCGTCGGAGGGCAGTCATCTCCATCAACATCTTCATCAGCACCATCTCATCTCCAAACCCTAGTTCATCACTTGTAACCAATCTCCGTCTCGCGACTCCGATTGGTACTTGTAAGGTTGCTAGTAGTGTTGATTACTCTTTGTAGTTGATGCTAGTTGGATTACTTGGTGGAAGAGTTTATGTTCAGATCCTTGATGCTACTCATTACCTCTCTGGTCATGAATATGATTATGCTTTGTGAGTAGTTACTTTTGTTCCTGAGGACATGAAATAAGTCATGCTAATAATAGTCATGTGAAGTTGGTATTCGTTCGGTATTTTGATGTGTTGTATGTTGTTTTTCCTCTAGTGGTGTTATGTGAACGTCGACTACATAACACTTCACCATTATTTGGGCCTAGAGGAAGGCATTGGGGAGTAGTAAGTAGATGATGGGTTGCTAGAGTGACAGAAGCTTAAACCCCAGTCTATGCGTTGCTTCGTAAGGGGCTGATTTGGATCCACTAGTTTAATGCTATGGTTATACGTTGTCTTAATTCTTCTTTTGTAGTTGCGGATGCTTGCGAGAGGGGTTAATCATAAGTGGGATTCTTGTCCAAGTAAGGGCAGTACCCAAGCGCCGGTCCACCCACATATCAAACTATCAAAGTAACGAACGCGAATCATATGAACATGATGAACGTAGCATGACAGAAATTCCCGTGTGTCCTCAGGAGCGTTTTTCCTCCTATAAGACTATGTTCAGGCTTGTCCCTTGGTACAAAAGGGATTGGTCCACTTTGCTACACCGTTGCTACTCTTGTTACTTGTTACTTTTCACCTGCTACGTTTCACCTCACTACACCATCACTTGTTACCGCTACTTTTAGTGCTTGCAGTTATTACCTTGCTGAAAACCGTTTATCAGAGCCTTCTGCTCCTCGTTGGGTTCGACACTCTTACTTATAGAAAGGACTATGATTGATCACCTATACTTGTGGGTCATCAATTATGTTCTTTAGTGATTCATGCATGTTCTCCATTGCTCTTTATTGATTTGGCCAAGTAGTAGATTGTTACTCCAAGAGGGAGCGTTGTGCATGATTGTGGGTTCATGCCCCCTGATGTCTAGCTTGAGTGACAGAAACGTGAGACTAGGGGATGTGATGTTGCCACCAGGGATAAAACAATGATGCTTGTGACCACGGTTGCAAGGATTGTTTACCTTACGCATAGTTCGTTAATGCAGTTGTTCGTTGCTTTGAGTTTACACTTTGGTTGGGGCTCGCAATTTATTACCAGTGAGATGTTCTGGATAGATATCTCAAGGTGGATGATTAGTAAGTAGATGTTGACGAATAAACGGTCTACTTGTCTTGGCGTACTGCCCATTACTATTGAGCCTCTAACTTTCAAGTAGCATAATTAGCATTGCGGTGCGTTCATAATTCTATCAATTGCCCAACTGTAATTTGTTTACCCAAGCATAGTTGTTTATTGTCTTTTGGGAGAGAGACACCACTAGTGAACATCATGTGACTCCGGTCCATATCACCACCATTGCTTACACCTCCATCATTTACTTCTTTCATTTACTTTTCCATTGCAATCACTATCCCTTTTCCCGCTTGTGTTTTGATCCTTTGCAAAATACAAGGCGAGAGAGATTGACAACCTCTCTGTACTTGTTGGGAGCAAAGTTATTTGTGTGTGTGCAGGTCCATGTCTTCTGCTTGCGCCAAGGCAGGGGACACATACTTGTTGATCCTAGGAGACCTCCTGGTTCGAAAACCTTACAGTCTCCGTGTAAGGGAAAATTTGCTGCTGACTACATCTCAACCTTCCACTTGGGGTAACCAACGAGGAGCGAGAAGTACATACATCATCTCGTCATCAAGCAAGTTTTGTGGCGACGTTGCCGGGGATTCTAGTCTTCAAGATAGGGGAGTTGCACACTATCTTTTACCTTTTCTTTTTAGTCTTGTTAGTTTGCTTTTCATGATTGGCATGACTAGTTAGGCTTATGGAAAACTGCACTCTTAGTTCGCTGCTTATGGGGAACAGCCCCACCGCTGTTGTCTAGAGAAGCCTCCCCCACATACGGAAATTGTGCCCTTTAAAATACCAACTAGTATTATTGATTGTGTCTTGGCTAATCGATATGGAGGAGATAGACATCCAGGCAAACACTTGTTATATCTTTCACAACTATGCTCCTTATTTAAGCTTGCAGGTATATCGATGGATTTTGTTATGAGAAAGCTAGTCTCTCTATCATTAAAAGATAAGGCTTTGGATTGGTATAGGCTTCTTGATAACTCTCATTTGCTAAATTGGCAAGATCTTATGCCTCTTTTTTATGCAAAGTTTTATCCTCTTCACGAAATAGAGAGGAACTATATTTATAACTTCTGGTCTTGTGACGGATAAAGCATAGCTCAAGCTTGGGGGAGACTGAAAACTTTAATGCTAAAATGTCCTAACCATGGGCTCCCCAAAGATTATGCTTATGTGGAGAGTAAGAGTACCTTTTTGCATGTGGATCATGGTAACAATGCTTTATGTGATATTTATATTGTGGAGTTTATTCATGAACCCACTGAAAATTATTACGAGAAGGGAACATATGCTTATAGATATTTCAATAATATCAAGTTCCCTATCTTTATGTTGAAGGTTTTGAAGTTGCACTTGTTTTGCCTTCCTATGCTTATTGCTTTGTGCTACAATAGATTATTCTATTGCAATATTCCTATGCATAGGAAGCATGTTAGACTTAAATGTGTTTGGTATTTTCTTCTCGATGCTCTCTTTTGTTCTACAACTCTTATTCCTACGAGAGCATCATTACAATCTTAAACCTATCTTTATGGCTATAAAGAAAGAGCTCTAGGGAGACAACCCTTGTTATCTTTACTTTGAGTTTTTTTACTTTAGGTTTTAGTGGTCTTTATGCTTGTTACTACTGTAGCAACATCATTGTATCTTTATTTTCAAGCTGTGTGCCAATTTTTAGCCTCTGATTACAAGAAAGTTCAAAAGTTGTGACATGCTGTCCAGAAACAGATTTTGTCCGCTTGACGGAAAAATTCGCCAAAAATCACCAGACCATCTTTTTAAGCTGAATTGTTTTTAAAGCATTCTCTATATAATTGTCTTTCTGGCATCTGTTCTGAGTTCTTTGATTTGAGTTGCAGAAGTACCTCAAAAAAATTATTTACTACCTGTTGTTCTGTTTTCACAGATTCTGCCACGTTTTGCGTTTTCGTCATTTTGCAAATCTTAAGCTTGCTTTTACTTTGCAAAAACCTTTTGGCAATCATGAGAAACAGTAGCTTTTCATGAAAATCATTATTTCCAGTAGGTAATGAATTATTTTATCATGGGTACTAAACACTCTTATCACCTTATGATGAGTTTCGTATGAAGGGAGTTTTCAAGTATGTGATGGAAGATGATCAAAGAAGATCCAGGAGTGTCAAGCGCTCAATATTGGGGATGCCCCCATGCACCCCAAGAAATATTCAAGGAGACTCAAGCATCTAAGCTTAGGGATGCCCCCGTGCATCCCCTTCTCTATCAACAATCATGAGTTCGTCCATCTCCATGCTATATTTTTATCACTTCATATGTTATGTGCTATACTTGGAGCATCCCACTGTTTACTTTGTAGTTTGTTTTAGTCTTGCTTGCTGGTCATAACAAGTCTAAACCTAGCCTACCTTTTTTGGGAGAGAAACACGCTCCATTCCACTCTAGAACACAACATAGGTTTTCATGCTTATCTTTTTTACGTGTTCTCTATCTTTACATAGCTACTGTCATGCCTAGCTCTTATTTTTCATGCTATATCTTTCTAAGAGCTATTATTTAGGTTGCTTTTCAAACTCTCTTGAGTTATCATGCTTATCTTGTTTAGAGAGTTGGCTCGTTGCACCGAGTTGTGTGTCTTGCATGAGTAGGTAATTGAGGTTGCTATTTAAGTATAGTAGTAACTTGCAATAGTTTTGAGGTATTGATTTGAGTAATGTTTGGACTATTGGTGCCAAGAGCTTGAGCCTATTAGTGATAGGTGTCGTATTTTGGGGAATCCGTGTATTTTTAAAAACTAAAAGTTAGTTGAGAACTCTAGCTACTAGATTGATCGCTAACCTCTGGAGGGGTTGGAATATATAGAGTACCCTCACATTACCATGGGTCGAGGATGCGCAAGGATAACCAAACCCCCAAATATTCCTCCTCGTGGTACTAATCTCTTTGTGAATTTCCTAACTAGATAGTGAGTTACCGATAATAAGTTTATGAGATCTTCAGACTAATGTGAGTATTGAATTGTTGACAATTCCACCATCCATATTTTGCTAGCCTCTTGGGTACCATGCATTGCCCTTTCCCATCTTGAGAGTTGGTGCAAACTTCACCGGTGCATTTAAACCCTTGGCATGATACGCTCTATCATCATAAGCCTCATTATATCTTTCCTCAAAACAACCACCATACCTACCTATTAAGGCATTTCCCTAGCTTTTCCAAGATACATTGCCATGCAACATCCACCATATCATGAATTGATCTTCATGTTATACATGCTTTTGCTTGATCGAGGAGTCGCATGATAGTTGGGCCTTGCCCTTATTATTGCTACATGACGCGCTAGTTTCATTGCATATCCTACTACACTGGCAGAGGCATACATTTGTATACATCATTATAGTTTTCACTTGTCTTTATGTTGAGTACTTCTTATAAAGTGTGATGATCTTATTTTGTTCTTGTAAAACATAGAGTGCTGCCCTTAAGTGAGGAAAAGATCCCAAAGAGGACAAATTAAAAGATCCCAAAGAGGACAAATGAGAGATAAAAAGAAAGAGCCAAAGCGGCCACAAAAAATAAAACAAGAAAAAGAAAAAAAAATGAAAAAAGAGAGAAGGGGGCAACACTACAATTCCTTTTGAAAGATCCACACTCGTACTCCTTTGCTATATTTGTACTACATAGAGATAATCATTCATGCATAACTATGTGGGGACCCTTACACTATAGAACTTGGCCTGCATATTCCAACGATGAGCTTCCTCAAATGAGCTTGATAGGTCTCCAACGTATCTATAATTTTTGATGGTTTCATGCTATTATCTTGTCAAACTTTGGATGTTTGCATGCCTTTTATATTTTTTTGGGACTAACTTATTAAATCAGTGCCAATTGCCAGTTCCTGTTTTTCCATGTTTTTGACCCCTTTCAGAGGAGATTTTGAAACAGAGTCCAAACGGAAGAAAATCCCCGAAAAGATGTTTTTGGAACGGAAGAAGATCGGGGAACTTGGGAGCCAAGCCAGAGGAGCTCCAGGGGCCCCACCCCCACCCCGCGGCCAGGGGCACCATCTAGGCTTGCGGGCCCCCTGGAGGTCCCCTGACCTAGGTCTTTCGCCTATATAATCCCATAAATTCCAGAAAAAATCAGGAGATCATCGCAATCGCTTTTCCGACGCCACAAGCTTCTGTCTCCGCAAGATATCATCTGGGGCACGTCCTGGTGCCCTGCTAGAGGGGGGATTCGGACACAGAGGGCTTCTTCATCAACACCATGACCTCTCCGATGATGCGTGAGTAGTTCACCATAGACCTATGGGTCCATAGCTAGTAACTAGATGGCTTCTCCTCTCTCTTGGATCTTCAATACAAAGTTCTCCATGATCTTCATGGAGATCTATCCGATGTAATCTTGTTTTGCGGTGTGTTTGTCGAGATCCGATGAATTGTGGATTTATGATCAGATTATCTATGAATCTTATTTGAGTTTCTTCTGGTCTCTCTTATGCATGATTTCATATCCTTGTAATTATCTTCGAGTTGTGGGTTTTGTTTGGCCAACTAGATCTATGATTCTTGCAATGGGAGAAGTGCTTGGTTTTGGGTTCATACCGTGCGGTGACCTCACCCAGTGACAGAAGGGGTAGCGAGGCACGCATCATGTTGTTGCCATCAAGGGTAAAAAGATGGGGTTTTCATCATTGGTTTGAGATTATCCCTCTACATCATGTCATCTTGCTTAAAGCGTTACTCTGTTCGTCATGAACTCAATACACTAGATGCATGCTGGATAGCGGTCGATGTGTGGAGTAATAGTAGTAGATGCAGAAAGTATCGGTCTACTTGTCTCGGACGTGATGCCTATATGCATGATCATTGCCTTAGATATCGTCATGACTTTGTGCGGTTCTATCAATTTCTCGACAGTAATTTGTTCACCCACCGTAATACTTGCTATTTTGAGAGAAGCCTCTGGTGAACACTATGGCCCCGAGGGTCTACTCCACACCATATTTTCAGCCTTACACTTTTTACTTCGTTGCTCTTTCCACCTTCAGATCTCACTTTACAAACAATCTTGAAGGGATTGACAACCCCTTTGAAGCGTTGGGTGCAAGCTTGTTTGTGTTTGCGCAGGTACTTTGGACTTGACGAGGCCCTCCTTCTGGATCGATACCTTGGTTCTCAAACTGAGGGAAATACTTACTGCTCCTGTGCTGCATCACCCTTTCCCCTTCAAGGGAAAAATCGACGCAAACCAGAGAAGTAACAAGAAGAATTCCTAAGCGCCAGGGAACGACTTTTGTTGCCGTAGGAGAAGAATTTCTGGCGCCGTTGCCGGGGAGAAAGATCAAGTCAAGAACTCATCCAAGTAGGTGTCGCAAACTCATCTCTTGCATTTACTTTGTTTGCCAGTTGCCTCTCGTTTTCCTCTCGCCCACTTCACCAATTTGCCTTTTTCGTTTGCCTTTTTCGTTTGCCCTTTTCTTTCGTTAGCTTTCTGTTGCTTGTGTTCTATGTGCCTTCAATATGCTTGCATCTTCTCTTGCTGAAAATCTAGTGATATGGATCCTCACCCACTTGTTAATCTCTTTAAGAGATCCAATTATGTTGATCCAATTGCTAGTGAGTTGAGTGCACTTGACTTTCTCTATGGAGTTTTGCTTGAGATGCGTGAATCTGAAAATCATGATGAAGAAATTCATGAAGTGATTCACGAGGGATCCTTGAATGAAAAGCATGATTGCAATGGTTTCACTATGAGTTCTATTAGTGACAATCATGCTAAAAATATGCAAAACCCTAAGCTTGGGGATGCTAGTTTTGCTATGTCCACTACTTATTGCAATGATCATGATTGGGGTAATGATTTTTCTTATGATCTTGGAAATTTCTTTAAGCCTCATGATGAATATGATATTTGCAATAATATTGAAAGTTGGTTTGGAGACGTCATGACTTTAGTTGATGATAATCCCACCATTTTTGAAGAGCGTCAACTTTGCATGCATGTGGATCATGAAAAGAATATCCTTTGTGATAGCTATATTGTTGAATTTGAATATGATCCCACATGTAATTGCTATTAGAGAGGAAAATATTGTGGTAGAAACTTTCATGTTACCAATTTACCTCTCGTTATGTTGAGATTGCTATTGTCTCTTTCTTCTTCCTTGCATTTGGTAACTATTGGTTGTCTTGCCAATTTGCTTTCCTATAAAATTCCTATGCATAGGAAGTATGTTAGACTTAGATGTGATTTTCACATGCTTTATGATGCTCTCGTTGTGCTTCAATTCTTATCTTTTGTGTGAGCATCATTGATTTATCAATGCCTAGCTAAGGGCGTTAAACAATGGCGCTTGTTGGGAGGCAACCCAATGAATTTATCTTTTTCTTTCTGTTTTGTTGCATCCAAACTTTCATAATTCTGTTGTGATTGTGTTTTTTTGTTTCTTTTTTGTTTGAGCCAAGCAAAACCTTTATGAATAGTCTTGGTAATGGTTGTTTGATCCTGCTAGAAAAAGACAGAAATGTTTCGCTCACGAGATGATTTTTAATTTTTATTCAGAAAGAGCTTTTGAGTTGATTCTTTTTGCTGCTGGTTCATATGCCTTTTTCCCAAGCAGTCGTAATGTTTCAGAATTTTTGAGGTAACAGAAGTATACGAAGTATACATATTGCTACAGAATGGTCTGTTTTTGACAGATTCTGTTTTTGTTGAGTTGGTTGCTTGTTTTGATGAAACTATGGTTAGTATCGGGGGGTACTAGCCATGGAAAAGTGAGAATATAGTAGCCCAGCACCAATATAGATAGAATTCAAGTTTGCTATAGTACCAAAAGAGGTGGTAGTTTGTTTTCTTGTGCTAATGTTATCACGAGTTTCTGTTTAAGTTTTGTGTTGTGAAGTTTTCAGGTTTTGGGTGACGTTCTCATGGACAAAGAGATAAAGAGTGGAAAGAGCTCAAGCTTGGGGATGCACAAGGCATCCCAAGCCAAACTCAAGGACATCAAAAAGCCTAAGCTTGGGGATGCCCCTGGAAGGCATCCCCTCTTTCGTCTTCAATCCATCGGTAACATTACTTGGAGCTATATTTTTATTCACCACATGATATGTGTTTTGCTTGGAGAGAATTGTATCTTAGGAGTCTTTTCTTTTTGTTGTGTCACAATCATCCTTGCTGCACACCTTTTTAAGAGAGAGAGACATGCTCTCATTGTGATTTTGCTAGAATGCTCATAGTGCTTCACTTATATCTTTTGAGCTAGATACTTTTGCTCTAGTGCTTCACTTATATCTTTTGAGCTAGATACTTTTGCTCTTGTGCTTCACTTATATCTTTAGAGCACGCCGGTGCATGACTTGGCAGTTGGCTTATGCTATGAAAGAAGTCCCAAATGTGCTAGGTACCCAAAGAGGATGAAAAACCTCCATCTTCATGTGCATTGAGTAGAAAGAGAAGTTTCGATTCCTCTCAATTAGTTTTGAGATGTGGATTCGGTAATATTGAGAGTTATGTTAGTAGGGTGTTGTGAATCCACAAATACTTGTGTTCAAGTTAGTGATTCCCGTAGCATGCACGTATGGTGAACTTCTATGTTAGGAAGTCGGAGCATAATTGATCTATTGATTGTCATCCTTTTTGTTGAGGTCGGGATCGCGCGATGGTTAACACCTACCAACCCTTCCCCTCGGAGTATGCGTTTAGCACTTTGTTTCGATTACTAATAAAAACTTTCGCAATAAGTATGTTAGTTCTTCATGACTAATGTGAGTCCATGGTATAGATGCACTTTCACCTTCCACCATTGCTAGCCTCTCTAGTGCCGCACAATTCTCGCCGGTGCACAAACCCACCAAATTCCTTCCTCAAAACAGCCACCATACCTACCTATGATGGCATTTTCATAGCCATTCTGAGATATATTGCCATGCAACTACCACCGTTCCATCTCATGACTTGTGCCATCACCCTCATATTGCCATTGCATGATCGTAAGATAGCTAGCGAGATGTTTCAACGTTATACGCCATGCTAGATCGTTGCACATACCGGTACACTGCCGGAGGCATTTCCTATGGAGTCATCATCATTGTGATCTTTGAGCTGTAGGTAAAAAAAGTGTGATGATCATCATTATTAGAGCATTGTCCCATGTGAGGAAATAAAAAAAGAGGCTTAAGAGCCCAAAAACAAAAAAAAGAGAAAAGAAAAGAAAAGAAAAAAGAGAGGCCTAAGAGCCCAAATGAAAAAAGAGAGAGAAAAAGAGAGAAGGGACAATGCTACTATCTTTTTCCACACTTGTGCTTCATGATAGCACCATGTTCTTCATGATTGAGAGCTTTTTGCTTTGTCACTACCATATGCTAGTAGGAATCTTCGTTTTATAACTTGGCTTGTATATTCGAATGATGGGCTTCCTCAAAATTGCCCTAGGTCTTCGTGAGCAAGCAAGTTGGATGCACACCCACTAGTTTTCCTTTTGACCTTTCACATACTTATAGCTCTAGTGCATCTCTTGTATGGCAATCCCTACTCATTCACATTGATATCTATTAATGGGAATCTCCATAGCCTATCGATATGCCGAGTCACTGTGACCATCTCCTCCTTTTTGTCTCACAACCACCACCACACTCTATTCCACATATAATGCTATATCCATGGCTCGCGCTCATGTATTGTGTGATAGTTATAAAAGGTTTGACAAAGTAAGAGTGCAAAAACAATTACTTGGCCAATTCCGGGGTTGTGCATGATTTACATTAGTTGTGTGAGGATGATGGAGCATAGCCAGACTATATGATTTTGTAGGGATAACTTTCTTTGGCCTTGTTATTTTGAAAGTTCATGATTACTTTACTAGTTTGCTTGAAGTATTACTGTTTTCATGTCAATAGAAAACTATTGTTTTGAATCTTACGTATCTGAACATTCATGTCACGTGAAAGAAGTTGCCAAGGACAACCATGCTAGGTAGCATTCCATATCAAAAATTCATTCTTTATCACTTCCCTACTCGAGGACGAGCAGGAGTTAAGCTTGGGGATGCTTGATACGTCTCCAACGTACCTATAATTTATGATGGTTTCATGCTATTATCTTGTCAAACTTTGGATGTTTTGCATGCCTTTTATATATTTTTTGGGACTAACTTATTAACTCAGTGGCAAGTGCCAGTTCCTATTTTTTTCCATGTTTTTGACCCCTTTCAGAGAAGATTTTGAAACGCAGTCCAAACGGAAGAAAATCACCGAAAAGATTTTTTTGGAACGGAGCCAAGACAGAGGATCTCTAGGGGCCCCACAAGCTCCCACCCCGCGACCAGGGGTGCGCCATCCAGGCTTGTGGGCCCCCTGGAGGTCCCCTGACCTAGGTCTTTCGCCTATATAATCCCATAAATTCCAGAAAAAATCAGGAGATCATCGCAATCGCTTTTCCGACGCCACAAGCTTCTGTCTCCGCACGATATCATCTGGGGCACGTCCTGGTGCCCTGCTAGAGGGGGGATTCGGACACAGAGGGCTTCTTCATCAACACCATGACCTCTCCGATGATGCGTGAGTAGTTCACCATAGACCTATGGGTCCATAGCTAGTAACTAGATGGCTTCTTCTCTCTCTTGGATCTTCAATACAAAGTTCTCCATGATCTTCATGGAGATCTATCCGATGTAATCTTGTTTTGCGGTGTGTTTGTCGAGATCCGATGAATTGTGGATTTATGATCAGATTATCTATGAATCTTATTTGAGTTTCTTCTGGTCTCTCTTATGCATGATTTCATATCCTTGTAATTATCTTCGAGTTGTGGGTTTTGTTTGGCCAACTAGATCTATGATTCTTGCAATGGGAGAAGTGCTTGGTTTTGGGTTCATACCGTGCGGTGACCTCACCCAGTGACAGAAGGGGTAGCGAGGCACGCATCATGTTGTTGCCATCAAGGGTAAAAAGATGGGGTTTTCATCATTGGTTTGAGATTATCCCTCTACATCATGTCATCTTGCTTAAAGCGTTACTCTGTTCGTCATGAACTCAATACACTAGATGCATGCTGGATAGCGGTCGATGTGTGGAGTAATAGTAGTAGATGCAGAAAGTATCGGTCTACTTGTCTCGGACGTGATGCCTATATGCATGATCATTGCCTTAGATATCGTCATGACTTTGTGCGGTTCTATCAATTTCTCGACAGTAATTTGTTCACCCACCGTAATACTTGCTATTTTGAGAGAAGCCTCTGGTGAACACTATGGCCCCGAGGGTCTACTCCACACCATATTTTCAGCCTTACACTTTTTACTTCGTTGCTCTTTCCACCTTCAGATCTCACTTTACAAACAATCTTGAAGGGATTGACAACCCCTTTGAAGCGTTGGGTGCAAGCTTGTTTGTGTTTGCGCAGGTACTTTGGACTTGACGAGGCCCTCCTTCTGGATCGATACCTTGGTTCTCAAACTGAGGGAAATACTTACTGCTCCTGTGCTGCATCACCCTTTCCCCTTCAAGGGAAAAATCGACGCAAACCAGAGAAGTAACAAGAAGAATTCCTAAGCGTCAGGAAACGACTTTTGTTGCCATAGCAGAGCTCTAGGTCTTAATGAGCAAGCAAGTTGGATGCACCCCCACTAGTTCCATTGGAGAGCTTACTTTAGCTCATATGTGCATCCGTTGCATGGCAATCCCTACTTCTCACATCATATCTATCATTTGGCTTTCTCTCGCCTATGGTTGTCCTTATTGATGTGAGCCTTTCAAACCTTTTTGTCTTCCTTCCCCATCATCATTCTATTTGCCATCCTAAGTGCCAACATATCTTTCTTACTCTCATCCATTGCATGAGTGCTCAAAGTTGAAAGGGAGAGGATCATTTTGACTTGTGCCTGACTAGTGGTCTGGGGATGAGTCAAAATAAGATTCCAAAGGAGACCAAGTGTGAGGTTTAGTAGATTGAGTTCTCAATTAAAAAATATTATATGCTCTACACCCATCTCCCACTTCTTGCACGCGAACACCATTTGGCGATATTCGAGTCACGGACAGCAAGAGCTCTTGCACCTTTATGTTCCTAGTTTGCTAAACTCAATACTAGATATAGACTCTTGCTTGTTATTGTCTTGACTTGAATTGCATATCTCACTTGCTTTACTTTGAAGTTCTTATATGTGTGTTATCATGTAACCACAGAAATTATTTGTGTTATCATTTACCTACTCGACGACGAGCAGGGATTTAGCTTGGGGATGTTGATACGTCCCAGGCATATCTATAATTTATGCTTGTTCCATGATCTCTTGGGTGACATTGTTATATGTTTTGCTACACTTTTATATATTTTTACACATATTTGGACTAACCTACTAACTCAGTGCACCGAGTGCCAGTTTCTGTCTGCTGATGTTTTTTTGCACGGACTTTTACCCAATTTTCTGGAGCCCCAAAAATCCCGAGAAAAATATATAAAAATCACCGCACTAGAAGCTTCACGAAGCATGAAAGGGGGCCAGAGGGGGGCAGGGGCCGCCCAGGCGACCTGTGGGCACAACCCACCCCCTGGCCGCGCCGGGAGGCTGCCTGGGTGGGTCCCATGCCCTCTGGTGCCCTCCTTTCGCCTATATTTACCCCTCGACGAGAAAAACTGTATAGGGATCCAAAATCGCATATTTCTCCATCGTTCCGCCGCCGCAGCGCTTCCGACACCCTACCGTAGGGAGTATTGACCTCTGAGAGCTTCTCCACCGCCACGGACACTTCCCGGACGTGCCGTGAGGAGTCCTCCTTGGACCTTGAGTCCATGACGAGTAGCTATGTGATGTCTTATCTGCAATCTTGTGCTTCCATGATTAGTCCTTGTGAGCTGCCCTACATGATCAAGGCACCTATGCAATTTTCATGCTATATTGCTATTGCTATGCTCGGTTTGTTGGGATTCGATGGATTATGAGATTATGTTCAGATTGTTATGAGTTATATATTTGATTATCCTTTTATATTATGTTCTTTAGTGATTCATGCATGTTCTCCGTTGCTCTTTATTGCTTTGGCCGAGTAGTAGATTGTAACTCCAAGTGGGAGCGTTATGCATGAATGTGGGTTCATGCCCCCTGATGTCTAGATTGAGTGACAAAAACATGAGACTAGGGGATGTGTTGTTGCCACCAGGGTTAAAACAATGGTGCTTGTGACCACGGTTGCAAGGATTGTTTACCCTGCTTATAGTTCGTTAATGCAGTTGTCCGTTGATTTGAATTTACACTTTGGTTGGGGCTCGCAACTTAATACCAGCGAGATGTTCTGGATAGATATCTCAAGGTGGATGATTAGTAAGTAGATGTTGATGAATAAATGGTCTACTTGTCTTGGCGTACTGCCCATTACTATTGAGCCTCTAACTTTCAAGTAACATAATTAGCATTGCGGTGCGTTCATAATTCTATCAATTGCCCAGCTGTAATTTGTTTACCCAAGCATAGTTGTTTATTGTATTTTGGGAGAGAGACACCACTAGTGAACATCATGTGACTCCGGTCCATATCACCACCATTGCTTACACCTCCATCATTTACTGCTTTCATTTACTTTTCCATTGCAATCACTATCACTTTTCCCGCTTGTGTTTTGATCCTTTGCAAAATACAAGGCGAGAGAGATTGACAACCTCTGTGTACTCGTTGGGAGCAAAGTTATTTGTGTGTGTGCAGGTCCACATCTTCTGCTTGCGCCAGGGCAGGGACACCTAGTTGTTGATCCTAGGAGTCCTCCTGGTTCGATAAACCTTACAGTCTCTTTGTAAGGGAAAACTTGCTGCTGACTACACCTCAACCTTCCACTTGGGGTAACCAACGAGGAGCGAGAAGTATATACATCATCTCGTCATCACTGGGTCATCACGCAAGTTGCAAAAGGAGGGGAATGCATCCTCAAGGCAACACCCGCGGAGGACCGGTCAGGAGATCCGCTGGATAACAACACTGAGATCTTAACGATCTACGGAACATTTACCTCAAAGAATCAGACAAAGAGAGCCTTTCGGGAGCTCCATCAAATACACCATGTAGTGGCGGCAAACCCATGGTCAAACACACCCATTACTTTCGACCAGGGAGACGAGTCGATGACTAGCAGAGGCCGTACACGTGCCGCCCTAGTCCCGAACCCCACAGTCGACAGCTTCAAACTCAACAAGGTGTTAATGGACGGGGCAGCGGCCTCAACCTCATCTACAAGGACACACTTGACAAAATGCAGTTCGACCGATCTCAAATCAAGCAAAGCACAACCACCTCCTGAGGTATTGTCCCCGTGAGAGAGGCCCGTTGCACCGGAGGAGTAACGGTTGACGTACTATTTGGTACACCAGAGAACTACCAATCCGAAGAGCTCCTATTTCATATCGTCTCGTTTCATGTTGGTTGCCATGCCTTGGTGGGACACGAAGCCTTCACAAGACTCCAGGCCATACCGCACTATGGGTACATGAAGCTCAAAATGCCGGGGCCAAAAGACATGATCACAGTGATCAGCGACCCCAACAGAGCCCTCCGAGATGAAAACAAAATGACATCCCTAGCCCTGGAGGTACTAGCGGAGACCCTCGCCGCAAAGGAACTCAACGTGCTATGTGTGGTAGTGGACAAAGATGATGTGACCCTCGGCAAGTGGCCCAAGTCCACATCCTTCAAACATGAGCACGAGATCATTAAGTTCCAGGTACACCTAACGGATCCTAGTAAGATCGCGTCCATCAGAGCCCAACTCGAGCCCGCAATCGATGAAGCATTACGTGCCTTTTTGCGTGAAAATTGGGAAATATTTACCTGGCAACCCGCATAAATGCCAGGAATTCCTCGGGGGCTGGCGGAACACGTCGTGAACATAATTGTATGCTTCGAGCGTGTCAAATTGGCCGTGCGTCGTTTTTTCGAACCAAAACGTCAAGCTATGGGTGAAGAACTTGCCAAGATATGGGAAGCCGGGTTCATTAGAGACATTAAACATCCCGACTGGTTGGCAAACCTTGTCATGCTACCAAAGAAGGACAAATCTTGGCGGCTATGTGTCGATTTCAAGGACCCAAACAAGGCATGCCCTAAGGATCCTTTTCCCTTACCTCGAATAGACCAAATTATCGATACAACTGTCGGACACGACTCTCTTTGTTTCTTTCATGCTTACTCTGGACACCACCAGATCAAAATGAAGATATCCGATCAGGCCGCAACCCCCTTTATAACACCCCATGGGCCATTCTACTTCAACGCACTGTCGTTCGGGTTAAAAACACGGGTGCCACTTACCAACGCATGATCCAGACATGCTTGTGGAAACAGATCGACAAAACTGTGGAGGCATACATGGTCGATGTGGACGTTAAGACCTGACACGTCAGCCAGCTGGTAGATTACCTTAGGGAAACCTTTGCCAACCTACACGCATATGATATATGTAACACCCCGAAAATTGAGTTATCGATTTTTGCGATGTGATTCCTTCCTAGCTTTTCTCTCCCAAATTTTTACTCTAGAATTTGGCAAGTGACCAGGAGAATCCAGACCATCCTCAACCTCTCAGTGCCTTCCCATGCTCTTGTGCCAGTCAACGTTCCGTCAGTAAGCCCCGAATCTCATTCAAACCCTAGTTTCAACATATTGGAACTGGAAATCCTGCCTTGGTGTTTACAAAGGAGCTATCATTTCCCTCGCTTTGTTAATCCTCCCAAAATTTCCAGAGATCGATCCTCCTTCCCTCATAAACCCTAGATGTGAAAAAATATTGCCAAGTCATATGCAATATTTCTCATCTAGAATTAACTCCTTTTTCTGCCTTTTTGAGGAATTAAACCCAGGAAAATATCTACCATCTCCAAACTTCATGAAAACTTGTGGAGATATTCTTGGTCATCATATTAAGCTCTCATAAAAATATTGGCCATAATTAAATAGTGCAAATTGCATTTTCCTATTTAAAGCCAATATTTCAATTTGGGGCCTTTCCAAAGGAACTACCATTTTGGTAGCTAGGAAAAATCCCAAATAATCCATGGAGCTTCTCATATCCATATATTCACCATTTCCATAAAAATATCAAGTTCCACAATTCAAAAGTCGAGCACCACATCCCTTTGCAAATTATGTTCAGATTTCCTGTTTTGCAAAGGAAGTGCTTGATTCCTTGATATCCTTGGGCTGAAATTTTGCAGGGTGATATAGTATGAGATATTACCCTTGGACACCAAAAATAAGCCCATTCCCTCTAACCAATATTCCTCAACAAATTATCCAAGTTTCTGTCAAGATTGGAGCATTGTGAAGGAAGTACCATTTTTACTTATGCAAATGGTATGAAATTTTTACAGTGCCTTCATATGCCTAAATCATTGGTCTCTACTCAATTTGGGCCATTTTACTCTAGCCATTTGATCCGAGCATCTTCATCTTCATTCCTGGTCAGATTGCGAGTTTGCAAAGGAAGCACCATCTAGAGTTGCTTGTTTGAGCTGAGATTTTGCCAAGTTAGTCACCTTAGTAGATGTTTAACCCCTGCCCAAGATCTTGCCAAGAGGTGCACTGTGGTGGCCACACCACAACACAAACAGGTTGCTGCTGGCAACTATTTGACCTTGGCCCAGTCACCTCAGACCCTTCTAGAGCTATTGAGAGGCATATATCAACTCAGAGAAGCGTGGAGAAGACCTTAGACACCTTTTGACATCAAGCGCAGCGTCGCATTGCCGTGGCCACGCGGTGACCACGGGCAGAGCATGCCAAAACCGCGCCCAGTGTGCTAGAGTCTTTGAGAGCCCTTCCTGGCACACCATGGCTTGTCCGGGAGCGTCGGAGAGCTTCCCAGCGCGTGCGTGCACCCTCTGGAGCCCTCTCCCCTTCGTCCCGTAGTCTGTGTCTGCTTCTGCAGATCTCCGATACTCCATCGGAGTGTCGCCACGACGCCGGTCGTCTCGGAGCTTCGGCCACCGTCACGAAGAGCCCTCCTCGTGCCTATTTAAGGAGTCCCCCAAGCCCTCCTTCCCATTAGCAAGCCCCGACTCTTCCTCTCGAGCTCTAGGAGCTACCCTCCTCTTCCCCATGGGGGAGAGCCACCGCCGATCCCCTCGGCCAATCCCCGCACCCTCGCCCATCCCCTTCTCTCAACTCTCGCCCTCCGCCTTCCCAGGAGATTGTGGAGCCGCCGACGTACTTGGGTCAGCCGAGAGAATCTAGCCGATGCGGCCGTACTGGAGCCTTGCCTCCGTCGTGTCTCGGTCGAGGGCAGCGGCGCTGACGGCCACCGCGGGAGGCGCCGAGACCACCACTGGAGGCGACGCAGGCTGCGGTTCCCGTCCCGCTCACTCGCACATCCTCAGGAACGGTCAGGCGACCACTACGCCGGCGGCCGGAAGCCCGTGTCTCCTTCGCTGTTTCGGGACAGAGGGAGAAGATGAGGGAAGAGAGAGGAGGTGAGGTGGGTGATTTCTACTACGCAACCTTCTCCTTGTAGACGTTGTTGGGCCTCCAAATGCAGAGGTTTGTAGGACAGTAGCAATTTTCCCTCAAGTGGGTGACCTAAGGTTTATCAATCCGTGGGAGGTGTAGGATGAAGATGCTCTCTCTCAAGCAACCTTGCAATCAAATAACAAAGAGTCTCTTGTGTCCCGAACACACCCAATACAATGGTAAGTTGTATAGGTGCACTAGTTCGGCGAAGAGATGGTGAAACAATTGCAGTATGGATGGTAGATATAGGTTTTCGTAATCTGAAATTAGAAAAACAGCAAGGTAACTAGTAACAAAAGTGAGCACGAATGGTATTGCAATGCGTGGAAACAATGCCTGGGGTTCATACTTTCACTAGTGAAGTTCTCTCAACAATGATAACATAATTGGATCATATAACTAGCCCTCAACATGCAACAAAGAGTCACTCCAAAGTCACTAATAGCGGAGAACAAATGAAGAGATTATTGTCGGGTATGAAACGACCACAAAGTTATTCTTTCTAATCGATCTATCCTAGAGTCCGTACTACAATAACACCTAAAGACACACATCAACCAAGACCCTAATGTCACCTAGATACTCCATTGTCACCTCAAGTATCCGTGGGCATGATTATACGATATGCATCACACAATCTTAGAATCATCTATTCAACCAACACATAGAACTTCAAAGAGTGCCCCAAAGTTTCTACCGGAGAGTCAAAGCGTGTGCCAACCCATATGCATAGGTTCCCGATGTCACGAACCCGCAAGTTGATCACCAAAACATACATCAAGTAGTCACATGAATATCCCATTGTCACCACAGATAGACACGTGCAAGACATACATCAAGTGTTCTTAAAGACTCAATCCGATAAGATAACTTCAAAGGGGAAACTCAATTCATTACAAGAAGGGAGAGGGGGAAGAACATCATAGGATCCAACTATAGTAGCAAAGCCCGCGGTACATCGAGATCATGACATCTCAAGAACACGAGAGAGAGAGAGAGATCAAACACATAGCTACTGGTACATACCCTCAGCCCCGAGGGAGAACTACTCCCTCCTCGTCATGGAGATTGTCGGGATCATGAAGATGGCCACCGGAGATGGATTCCCTCTCCGACAGGGTGCCGGAACGGGCTCCCGATTGGTGTTTGGTGGCTACAGAGGCTTGTGGCGGCGGAACTCCCGATCTAGGTTTATTTCTGGAGGTTTCTGTATTTATAAGACCACATGGCGTTGAGAACAAGTCAGGGGGACCCACGAGGGAGTCACGAGGCCCCCAGGCGCGCCCGGGGGGGTGGGCGCGCCTCCCTAGCTCGTGGCTTCCTCGGAACTCCCCTTTGGTATCTTTTTCTTCTGGTATTTTTGATATTTTCCATAAAAATCACGGTGAAAGTTTTATTCTGTTTGGACTCCGTTTGATATTCCTATCTTAAAATGGTCGAAAACAAGGAAAAAACACGAACAGGCACTGGGCTCTAGGTCAATAGGTTAGTCCCAAAAATAATATAAAATAGCATATTCATGCATATAAAACATCCAAAGTTGATAATATAATAGCATGGAAAGATAAAAAATTATAGATACGTTGGAGACGTATCAAGCATCCCCAAGCTTAATTCCTGCTCGTCCTCGAGCAGGTAAATGATAAAAACAGAATTTTTGATGTGGAATGCTACCTAACATATATTGTAACATGAATATTCAGATCCATATGATTCAAAGCAAAAAGTTTAATATTGACATAAGAACAATAATACTTCAAGCATACTATGAAAGCAATCATGTCTTCTCGAAATAACATGGCCAAAGAAAGTTATCCCTACAATATCATATAGTTTGGCTATGCTCCATCTTCCCCAGACAATGTATTTAAATCATGCACAACCCCGGTATTAGTCAAGCAATTGTTTTCACACTTTTACTTCCTCAAACCTTTTCAACTCTCATGCAATACATGAGCGTGAGCCATGGACATAGCACTATAGGTGGAATAGAATATGGTGGAGGTTTTGAGGCAAAAAGGAGGAGATGGTCACATTAACTAGGCGTATCAACGGGCTATGGAGATCTCCATCAATAGATATCAATGTGAGTGAGTAGGGATTGCCATGCAACGGATGCACTAGAGCTATGAGTGTATGAAAGCTCGAAAAGAAACTAAGTGGGTGTGCATCCAACTTGCTTGCTCACGAAGACCTAGGGCAATTTGAGGAAGCACATCATTGGAATATACAAGCCAAGTTTTATAATGAAATCCCCACTAGTATATGAAAGTGACTCTCTATCATGAAGATCATGGTGCTACTTTGAAGCACAAGTGTGGTAAAGGATAGTAGCATTGTCCCTTCTATCTTTTTCTCTCATTTTTTTGTTTGGGCTCTTTGGCCTCTCTTTTTTCATTTTTCTTTTTCATTCATTTTTTGGTGGGCTCTTTGGCCTTTTTTTTTATAAATCCGGAGTCTCATCCCGACTTATGAGGGAATCATAGCTTCCGTCCTTTCCTCACATGGGACAATGCTCTAATAATGATGATCATCACACTTTTCTTTACTTACAACTCGATACTTAGAACAAAATATATGACTCTATATGAATGCCTCCGGTAGTGTACCGGGATGTGCATTGAATCATGAGTGACATGTATGAAAGATATGAATGGTGGCTTTGTCACAAATACGATGTCAACTACATGATCATGCAAAGCAATATGACAATGATGATGCATGTCATAATAAACGGAACGGTGGAAGTTGCATGGCAATATATCTCGGAATGGCTATGCAAATGCCATGATGCGTAGGTATGGTGGATGTTTTGAGGAAGGTATATGGTGGGTTTATGCACCGGCAAAAATTGCGCGGCACTAGAGAGGCTAGCAATGGTGGAAGGGTGAGAGTGCGTATATACCATGGACTCACATTAGTCAGAGAGAACTCACATACTTGTTGCAAAAGTTTTATTAATAATCAAAACAAAGTGCTAGACGGATGCTCCTAGGGGAAGGGTTGGTAGGAGTTAACCATCTCGCGATCCCGACCGCCACACAAAGGATGACCATCAATAAAAACATCATGCTCGGACTTCCTAACATAGCGGTTCACTACACGTGCATGCTACAAGAATCACAAACTCTAACACAAGTATTTCTAACAATCCACAATTACTCACTATCATGACTCTAATATCACCATCCTTATATCTGAAAACTATATGCAAGGAATCAAACTTCTCCTAGTATTCAACGCAGTTTATATGAAAGTTTTTATTATATCCCTCTTGGATGCCCATCATATTAGGACTAGATTCATGACCTAAGCAAATTACCATGATGTTTAGGACTCTCAAAATAATATAAGTGAAGCATGAGAGTTCAACTATTTCTATAAAATAGAACCATTGCAATGCTCTACAAAGATATAAGTAAAGCACTAGAGCAAAAGACAAACTACTCCAAAAGATATAAGTGGAGATCAATGAGTAGTTGAATAATTATTTGGCTATGTGAAGACTCTCCCATCTAAAAATTTCAGATCTTAAGTACCTTATTCAAAAAATGGCACTTCAAGGATAGCACGAATCATGTGAATAAGCAAAAAACTTAGGTTCAACCGATACTAACCAATAATTGTTTGAAGAAGAAAGGTGGGATGCCATCCTGGGCATCGCCAAGCTTAGGTGCTTGAGACTTCTTGAAATATTTATTGGGGATGACATGGTCATCCCCAAGCTTGAGCTTTTGTGTCTCCTTAATTCCTCTCATATGATGGTCTCCAAAATCTTAAAAACTTCATCCACACAAAACTCAACAAAAACTCGTGAGATAGGTTAGTATAAATCAATGCAAAACTTTATCATACTCTACTATAGTAAATCACTAAGATTATTATTTGACATTGCATACCAAATGCCTTTGCATATTTAAAACTCCCATCATCGAATGGAATCATTAAACAAGCAAACATATGCGAACAATGCAAACATAACAGCAATCTGCCTGAAAAGAGCAGTCTGTGAAAAATGCAGCAAGATCCATACTTAATTAACTCCAACAACACTGAAAAAAACTCCATACTGTATATAATTTATAAGATCATACTATATCCAAATTTCAAGTTATTCTGACATACAGAAAATTCTAGGGAATTTTTGCACTACAAGCAAACTTTCTGTTTTGGAACAGCAACTCCTATACTTGCAAATTAAATATAGTAAAGACTATCCTTGACATTTTTATTGAACTAAATGATGTAAAACATTAATATAAATAACAGAAAGCAAGTACTAATAAAATAAAATGACGCTCCAAGCTAAACACATATCATGTGGTGAATAAAAATATAGCCCCAAGTAAAGTTACCGATGGATTGAAGACGAAAGAGGGGATGCCTTCCCGGGGCATCCCGAAGCTTAGGATCTTTGGTGTCCTTGAATATGGATTTGGGGTGCCTTGGGCATCCCCAAGATTAGGATCTTTCCACTCCTTGTTCCATAGTCCATCGAAACTCTACCCAAAACTTGAAAACTTCACAACACAAAACTTAACGGAACTTCGTGAGATGGGTTAGTATGATAACGAGCAAATCAATCACTTGGGTACTGTGAAAACAAGAGTCAAAATTATTTTCATACAATGCCTACTGTATCTTACTATTTCCACAATTTATATTACTCAATATAACCTATGGAAACACCAAAACAAGCAAACTATGCATTGAAAACAGAATCTGTCAAAAACAGAACAATCTGTAATGATCTGAATGATAACCATACTTCTGCACTTCCAAAAATTCTGGAAAAATTATGAAAATTAAGGCAATTTGTATATCAATCAGTATAAAAAATAATCAACCTAAAAGCAATCTCTGGATAGAAATTATAAATGATTTCGCAAGCGCAAAGTTTCTGTCTTTTTCAGCATGATCAAACAACTATCACCCAAACTAATCATAAAGGCTTTACTTGGCACTTTATTGAAACTAAGGCAATAAAACATGATTAGTACACTAGCTTAATCATGTGAACACACAAGAACAGTAAGGATACATATTGGGTTGTCTCCCAACAAGCACTTTCCTTTAATGCCTTTCAGGCTAGACATGATGATTTCAATGATGCTCACATAAAAGATAAAGGATTGAAACATAATGGAAGCATCATGGAGCATATGACTAGCACATTTAAGTCTAACCCACTTCCTATGCATAGGGATTTTGTGATCAAACAATTTATTGGAGCAAGAATCAACTAGCGTAGGAAGATAAAACAAGCATGACTTCAAAAGTTTCAACACATGGAGAGGAAGCTTGATATTATTGCAATATGTAGAAGCATATGATCCTCTCTCATAATAATTTTCAGTAGCATCATGAATGAATTCAACAATATAACCAGCACCTAAAGCATTCTTTTCATGATCTACAAGCATAGAAATTTTACTACTCTCCACATAAGGAAATTTATTCTCATGAATAGTAGTGGGAGTATCGTAAAAGACTTGAACACTACGAATTGTTTCCACATTAAAAGAGTAATGTTCAGTAAGAGGGTACTCATAACTGTGACAAATTTTTATTATCATTCTTCTTTATAGCATAAGTATCATCACAATAATCATCATAGATAGGGGGCATGCTTTCATCATAATAATTTTGATCATCCAAAGTGGGGGAACTAAAAAGATCATCTTCATCAAACATAACATCCCCAAGCTTGTGGCTTTGCATATCATTAGCATCATGGGTATTCAAAGAATTCATACTAACAACATTGCATTCATGCTCATCATTCACATATTTTATGCCAAGCTTTCTATGTAATTCTTATTTTAGCACTTGAGCACAATTTTCATTTCCATCATTTTCACGAAAGACATTAAAAAGATGAAGCATATGAGGCAACCTTAATTCCATTTTTTAGTTCGTAGTTTTCTTTTAATAAACTAAACTAGTGATAAAACAAGAAACTACAAGATTCGATTGCAAGATCTAAAGATATACCTTCAAGCGCTAACCTCCCCGGCAACGGCGCCAGAAAAGAGTTTGATGTCTACTACGCAACCTTGTCCTTGTAGACGTTGTTGGGCCTCCAAGTGCAGAGGTTTGTAGGACAATAGAAATTTTCCCTCAAGTGGGTGACCTAAGGTTTATCAATCCATGGGAGGCGTAGGATGAAGATGGTCTCTCTCAAGCAACCCTGCAACCAAATAACAAAGAGTCTCTTGTGTCCCCAACACACCCTATACAATGGTAAGTTGTATAGGTGCACTACTTCGGCGAAGAGATGGTGATACAAGTGGAACATGGATAGTAGATATAGGTTTTTTTAATCTGAAATTATAAAAAAAGCAAGGTAATTAATAATAAAAGTGAGAACAAACTGTATTGTAATGCGTGGAAACAAGGCCTAGGGTTCATAATTTCACTAGTGAAGTTCTCTCAACAATGATAACATAATTGAATCATATAACTAGCCCTTGATGACCCACAAATGTAGGGGATATATCGTAGTCCTTTTGATAAGTAAAAGTGTCGAACCCAGCGAGGTGTAGAAGGAACTGGCAAGTGGTTTTCAGCAAGGTATTCTCTGCAGGCACTGAAATTATCGGTAACACATAGTTGTGTGATAAGATAATTCGTAGCGAGTAGGAAGTGACAATAGTAACAAAGGTGCAGCAAAATGGCCCAGTCCCTTTTGTAGCAAGGGACAAGCCTGGAAAAACTCTTATATGAGGTGAAGCGCTCCCGAGGACACATGGGAATTTTTGTCAAGCTAGTTTTCATCATGATCATATGATTCGCGTTCGCTACTTTGATAGTTTGATATGTGGGTGGACTGGTGCTTGGGTGCTGCCCTTACTTGTACAAACATCCCACTTATGATTAACCCCTCTCGCAAGCATCCGCAACTATGAAAAAAGAATTAAGACAAAGTCTAACCATATCATTAAACTAGTGGATCCAAATCAGCCCCTTACGAAGCAACACATAAACTAGGGTTTAAGCTTCTGTCACTCTAGCAACCCATCATTACTTCCCAATGCCTTCCTCTTGGCCCAAGTAATGGTGAAGTGTTATGTAGTCGACGTTCACATAACACCACTAGAGGAAAGACAACATACAACACATCAAAGTATCGAACGAATACCAAATTCACATGACTACTTATAGCAAGACTTATGCCATGTCCTCAGGAACAAAAGTGACTACTCACAAAGCATAATTATGTTCATGACCAAAGAGGTATTGAATAGCATTAAGGATATGAACATATGATCTTCCACCGAGTAATCCAACTAGCATCAACTACAAAGAGTAATTAACACTACTAGCAACCTTACAAGTACCAATCGGAGTCGCGAGACGGAGATTGGTTACAAGAGATGAACTAGGGTTTGGAGGTGAGATGGTGCTGATGAAGATGTTGATGGAGATGAGTCCCCTCCGATGAGAGGAGTTTTGGTGATGACGATGGAGACGATTTCCCCCTTCGGGAGGGAAGTTTCCCCGGCAGGACGGCCCTGCCGGAGCTCTAGATTGGTTCTGCTCAAGTTCCGCCTCGTGGCAACGGCGTCTCCTCCCGAAAGCCTTCTCTTGATTTTTTCTGGGATGAAACCCTCCTTATAGCAGAAGATGGGAGCCGGAGGGGCAACAGGGGCCCCAGAAGCCACCCAGGCGTGGCCAGGGGGGTAGGCCATGCTTGGCAGGCTTGTGGCCTCCTGGTGGCTCCCCTCCAGTACTTCTTCCACCCAGTATTTTTTATAAAATCCAAAATAATTCCTCGTTGATTTTCACGGCTTTTGGAGTTGTGCAGAATAGGTATCTCAAACTTGCTCCTTTTTCATACTAGAATTCCAGCTGCCGACATTCTCCCTTTTCAAGTAAACCTTATAAAATAAGAGAGAAAAGGCATAAGTATTGTACCGGAATGTGTAATAACAGCCCATAAAGCGATAAATATCAACATAAAAGCATGATGCAAAATGGACGTATCAACTCCCCCAAGCTTAGACCTCGCTTGTCCTCAAGCGGAAGCCGAGATCAATAGATATGCCCACGTGTTTAGAGAAAGAGGTGTCGATAAAACAAGATACAAACATTCAGGCATCATGATCATAATTAGAATAGCAAAATTGTTATATAATCTCTTATGCTAAAGTGACAATTCCTTCACAAAGTAAAGTATGGATCAAGAACCTTATTAAGAAATAACAACCAATAGTCTTTAGTCATTGAAGCAATTCAATTTATCATAACATCGGAAAGAGTCAAATAAGAGCTTGTAAAGAAAATCCACATACTCAATCATCCTTTCATCTTCTACAATTGCTAAAACTCACGTGGTACTCATGAGATCAAAGTTTCAGTTGGACACAGAGAAAGATAGGGGCTTATAGTTTCGCCTCCCAACTATTTACCTCAAGGGTAATGCCAACAATAATAATTCATGAATACTTACTTCCAAGTTGACATATGAATATAGATCTTTCCCTAGCACATGCCGTTAGCCAAGATAATGGCGGAATAAGGAATTGGTGTCGATCACCATGACTCTTTTAAGGATAAAAAGTAAAGGTACAAGATAGGCCCTTCGCAGAGGGAACCAGAGGTTGTTATGCGCTTTTGAGGTTTGTATGTCTGATCTCTTAGTGTGGAGGAACGTCACTTTATATTGCCTCCTATGATAAAGAACTTTATTATGCAGTCTGTCGCTTTTATGTCTTCCTCATCACAGGTTCGTACAAAGCTTATTTTTCACACACTAATAGATCATACATATTTAGGGAGCAATTTTTTATTGCTTGCACTGATGACAACTTACTTGAGGGATCTTATTCAATCCATAGGTAGGTATGGTGGACTCTCATGGCAAAACTGGGTTGAAGGTTTATGGATGCACAAGTCGTATCTCTACTTAGTGCGGTAGTTTTGGCTGATATGAGGTGGAAGCAATTGTCATACTGTAAGGGATCTCTAGTCATATGACATTGTTCGGAACCAAGCAAGCATAATTCATTTGTTGTCTTCCTTGTCCAACATCTACTTCTAAGCATGTAATAGTTTAATGAGTGTTCACAATCATAGAAGGTGTCAAAGATGATATATTTATATGTGAACCTCTCTTTCTTTATCACTTCCTATTAATTGCAACAATGACCAAGGTCTACGTTTGTCCACCCACAAGAAGTTTCAATCAACATTCTTTTTATATGTGAAGCCATCACTTCCCATAAGATCATTACATGATCTTTCATGCTTTTGTTCTTTAATTATTCTTTTATTTAGATCATGGCATGAAGCAAGGCCCTTAACTAAAACACTCTTTATTATATGACTCACGAACTCGAATACATTAGGGGTAACACAAAGCAAAACTCAAGGCTAGATCATACTAAGAGATTTATTCTACTAGAGAAAGATAAAACCAAAAAGGATCGAATTAAGGTAAAGGTAAAAGATGTGATGGTGATACGATACCGGGGCCACTCCCCCAAGCTTGGCACAAGCCAAGGGGAGTGCCCATACCCATGCTTAATTGTCTTCCTTCGAAGGTGATGGTGGTGGAGTTGTTGCAGACTCGGGTTGATTATCCGTCTTCCAAGGCATAGGTGCTCCATCATGGAAAGATGATCGAGTCTCCGGAATCCTCAAATCTGCAGCGAACCGTATTGATTTAAATCTATACTCATACTCATAGTTTTGGTTCTGCTGGTCGTAGATCTGGGCTTGGAGGTGATCAATTCTGTCATAGAGCCTGGAGAGGTGTTTCCCGATGTCATTGGCATTGATCTTGTGCTTGTTGGTGAACTCCGTGATCATCATGTGGTTGGCGTTGAGTATGCATTCCACCATCCCTTGGCACTTGAAGACTTGCTGCTCCATTGGTTCGAGCCTCGCCTCTACGCTTCCGGTCTTCTTGGGCCCCTCAACATCACAAATGTGCAGCACCCCCTCATGCATCTCGATAGATTGAGGGTGTTGCAGCACTCCCGCGAGGTAGGGATTAATGATCTTCTCGAAGAACTTTTCCTTTGGAACTTTTGGGGACGCCATAGCGATCTAGATCTGTCTGCACAGTAGCTCGAAACGAAAACAGAGGATATTTGCGTGATACGATGGTCAGACCTTTCGAGAGAATATATAATGAATTTTTCCTGACCAAAAGGAGTATTCCACCAGAAAACGGAGTCCGGGAGACACACGAGGTGCTCACAAGCCACCTAGGCGCGGCCAGGGGGGTAGGCCGTGCCTGGCAGGCTTGTCGCCTCCTCGTGCGCTTTCCGGACTACTTTAAATTTTTCTATTTTTCTGAAAATTCCAAAACAGAGAAAAATTGCTACTGGAAAAGTTTTGGAGTCGGTTTACTTACCGAATCACACACCTCTTCGTTTTTTGAGTCTGAAATAGGCTGATAAATATCCCTTATGTACTCCTCCGGAGTTATGGTATTAATAATATTGCTTTCAACATTTATGGGAGTACCTGAGATATAATGCTTGATTCTTTGCCCATTTACAACTCTCGGAAAATTCCCTTCCGTGTTGTTGATTTTGATGGCACCAGAACGATACACTTCTTTGACAATGTAAGGACCTTCCCATTTAAAGAGAAGCTTGCGTGCAAAAAATCTTAAACGAGAATTGTATAGAAAGACATAATCACCTACATTGAACTCACGTTTTTGTATCCTTTTATCATGCCACCTCTTAACTTTTTCGTTAAACAACTTGGCTTTTTCATATGCCTCAGTTATCCATTCATCAAGTGAGCTAATATCAAATAACCTCTTCTCACCAGCAAGTTTGAAATCAAAGTTGAGCTCTATGATTGCCCAATAAGCCTTATGCTCTAGGTCAAGACATAAATAAAATGCTTTACCATAAACTATTTTGTACGGAGACATGCCCATGGGATTCTTATAAGCAGTTCTATAAGCCCACAGTGCATCATCAAGCTTCTTAGACCAATTCTTTCTAGACCTATTAACAGTCTTTTGCAGAATTAGTTTAATTTCTCTATTACTTAGCTCTTGACCACTGGACTGAGGATGATAGGGAGATGCAATTCTATGGTTGACATCATACTTAGCAAATGTTTTACGGAAAACACCATGAATAAAATGTGAACCACCATCAGTCATCAAATATCTGGGGATTCCAAATCTAGGAAAAATAACTTCTTTAAGCATCCTAAAGGAGGTCTTATGATGAGAACTACTAGTTGGGATAGCTTCTACCCACTTAGTAACGTAATCAACAACAACTAGAATATGAGTGTACCCGTTAGACTTTGGAAAAAGTCCCATATAATCAAAACCCCAAACATCAAATGGTTCAATGACAAGTAAATAATTCATAGGCATTTCCTGACGTTTACTGATATTGCCTATTCTTTGACATTCATCACAAGACAAGACAAACTTACGGGCATCCTTGAAGAGAGTAGGCCAATAGAAACCGGATTGCAATACCTTGTGTGCAGTTCTATCTCCCGCATGGTGTCCTTCGTTAGCCTCGGAGTGACACTTCTGTAGGATCTGTCCATGTTCATGCTCAGGTACACAACGTCTAATAACACCCTCTACTCCTTCTTTATAAAGGTGAGAATCATCCCAAAAGTAATGTCTCAAATCAAAGAAGAATTTCTTCTTTTGTTGGTATGTGAAACTAGGTGGTATAAATTTAGCTACAATATGATTTGCATAATCAGCATACCAAGGTGTAATACGTGAAGCATTGCTGACATTCAACTGCTCATCACGAAAGCTATCATCAATAGGTTGTGGGTCATCAAGAACATTCTCCAACCTAGACAAGTTATCTGCTATGGGGTTCTAAGCACCCTTCATATCAACAACATGCAAATCAAATTCTTGTAGCAAGAGAACCCATCTAATAAGTCTAGGTTTAGCATCTTTCTTTTCCATGAGATACTTAATAGCAGCATGATCAGTGTGAATAGTAACCTTGGAATCAACAATGTAAGATCTGAACTTTTCCCATGCAAACACGACTGCTAAAAATTCCTTTTCAGTAGTAGCATAATTTCTTTGGGCACTGTCTAGAGTTTTACTAGCATAGTGAATAACATTCAATTTCTTATCAACTTTTTGTCCTAGAATAGCACCAACAGCATAATTACTAGCATCACACATAATTTCAAAAGGTAGGTTCCAATGAGGTGGTTGAACAATAGGTGCAGTTATCAAGGCCTTCTTAAGTATTTCAAATGCCTCTTCACAATCATCATCAAAAACAAATGGAATATCCTTTTGCAAGAGATTGGTAAGAGGCCTAGAAATCTTAGAGAAGTCTTTAGTGAACCTTCTATAGAAACCAGCATGACCAAGGAAACTTCTTATACCTTTGATGTCTGTAGGGCATGGCATTTTCTCGATCGCATCAACTTTAGCCTTATCGACTTCAATACCTCTTTCAGAAATTTGATGTCCTAAGATGATGCCTTCTTTAACCATAAAGTGGCACTTCTCCCAATTCAATACAAGGTTGGTATCTTTACATCTATGCAAAACTCGATCAAGGTTGCTGAGCCAATCATCAAAAGAAGATCCGTAAACGGAGAAATCATCCACGAAAACCTCAACAATCTTTTCACAAAAGTTAGAGAATATAGCCATCATACATCTTTGATAGGTAGCAGGTGCATTACATAGACCAAAAGGCATACGTCTATAAGCAAAGGTACCGAAAGGGCAGGTAAAATTGGTGTTCTCCTGATCAGATTGTGCAACAGGTATTTGGGAGAAACCAGAATAACCATCTAGAAAGCAAAAGTGTGTGTGTTTTGACAATCTTTCTAGCATTTGGTCAATAAATGGCAAAGTGTAATGATATTTCCTAGTGGCTTTATTCAATTTCCTAAAATCAATTACCATCCTATGGCCAGTAACAATTCTCCGTGGGATCAATTCATCTCTATCATTAGGGACAACGGTAATGCCTCCCTTCTTAGGAACGCAATGCACCGGACTTACCCAATCACTATGAGCAACAGGATAGATAATACCTGCTTCCAGGAGCTTTAGTATTTCTTTTCTTACCACCTCTTTCATCTTAGGATTTAATCTCCATTGATGATCGGCAACTGGTTTGGAATCAGGATCAGTTTTAATTTTATGCTGGCATAGAGTGGGACTAATGCCCTTATGATCATCAAGAGTATATCCAATAGCAGCATGGTGCTTCCTCAGAGTTTTCAATAATTTCTTTTCTGCATGCTCTGAAAGGCTAGCACTAATAATAACATGATATATCTATTTTTCATCAAGATAAGCATACTTAAGAGTATCGGGTAACTGTTTAAGCTCAAACACAGGATCACCCTTTGGTGGGGGTGGATCTCCAAGTAGTTCAACATGCAAATTATTATTAAGGATAGGATTTTGTTCAAAGATAACTCTATCTATCTCATTCCTTTCATCCATATGATATCATTTTCATGCTCAAGCAAGTATTGCTCTAAAGGATCAGTAGGAGGCACAAAAATAGAAGCTAGGGAAATAATTTCATCCTTACTAGACAATTATTTTTCATGAGGTTGTCTACCAAACTTGGAGGAATTGAATTCGTGTGACACGCCTTCAAAGCCAACAATGACAGTTTGCTTCTCATAGTCAATATGAGCATTGACAGTATTGAGGAAAGTTCTACCAAATATGATGGAACAAAAGCTATCTTGTGTGGTAGCAAGAACGAGAAAATCAGTAGGATACTTAGTTTTACCACACAAGACTTCAACATCTCTAACAATTCCAAAAGGGCAGATAGTATCTCTATTGGCAAGTTGAATAGTAACATCAATAGGTTCCATCTCGACAGGTGCAATCTTGTCTTTAATTTCATCATATAAAGATCGAGGTATTGCACTAACACTAGCACTCACGTCACATAAACCATGATAACAATGATCTCCTATATTAACATAAACAACAGGCATGGCAACAACAGGCTTATGTTTGTCTCTAGCATGTGGTTTAGCAATTCTAGCAGCATCTTCACAGAAGTGAATAACATGCCCATCAACATTGTCGGACAAGATATCTTTGATAATAGCAATTCTAGGTTCAACTTTAATTTCCTCACGGGGTGTAGGTGTTCTAATGTAGCCCTTATGTATCACAGTTGAAGCTTTAGCATGATCCTTTATTCTAACAGGGAAAGGTGGTTTCTCAATGTAAGCACTAGGAACAATATGATCATTATAAGCAATGACTTTCTCTTAAACTGGATTGGGTTTAACTACATTGACTTCTATGGGAGGATGATATTGAAACCACTTCTCTTTAGGGAGATTAATATGAGCAGCAAATTATTCACATAATGAAGCTACTATCTCAGAGTCAAGTCCATGTTTAGCGCTAAAATCACAAAAAGTATTTGTTTCAACAAAGGATTTAACACAATCGAACTTAAGATTCATACCTGACTCCTTACCTTCATCAAAATCCCTATCTTCATAGTTGCATTTAATTATTTCCAATAAATTACATTTGAAGTCAATATCTCTCTTCACAAAAGAACCGATACAAGAAGTGTCAAACATGGTGCGATTATCATGAGAAAGCCGAGCATAAAAGTTATGAATAATAATTTCTCTCGAGAGCTCATGGTTGGGGCATGAATATAACATTGACTTAAGCCACATCCAAGCTTGAGCGATACTTTCTCTATCACGAGGCCAAAAATTATATATATAATTCCGATCACGATGTACCAAATGCATAGGATAAAACTTTTGATGAAATTCCAATTTCAATCGGTTGTAATTCCATGATCCAGTATCATCACATAGCCTATACCATGTAAATGCTTTATCCCTCAAAGATAAGGGAAAGACCTTCTTCTTGACCTCATCCTCGGGCAAACCTGCAAGCTTAAATAAACCACAAACTTCATCTACATAGATTAGGTGCAAGTCGGGATGTGATGTTCCATCTCATGTAAAAGGATTAGCCAACAGTTTATCTAGCATACCCGAAGGAATTTCATAACAAATATTTTCAGTAGGTGCAGTAGGATGAGGAGCAACTCCTTGTGCTTCCGGTCGAGGTGAAGATACCCCGAACAAGCTCCTCAAAGAATTAGTTTCCATAGTGACAAGTGATAATAAATTTCAGCACACTATATGAATGTTTCCTTACCAAATTCCACTTACCGAAGGCGCTTCACAACCTGGCAACGGTGCCAGAAAAGAGTCTTGATGACCCACAAGTGTAGGGGATCTATCGTAGTCCTTTCAATAAGTAAGAGTGTCGAACCAAACGAGGAGCAGAAGGAACTGACAAGTGGTTTTCAGCAAGGTATTCTCTGCACGCACTGAAATTATCGGTAATAGATAGTTGTGTGATAAGATAATTCATAGAGAGTAGCAAGTGACAATAATAACAAAGGTGCATCAAGATGTCCCAATACCTTTTGTAGCAAGGGACAAGCCTGGAAAACTTCTATATGACGTGAAGCGCTCCCAAGGACACATGGGAATTTCTGTCAAGCTAGTTTTCATCATGATCATATGATTCACGTTCGCTACTTTGATAGTTTGACATGTGGGTGGACCGGTGCTTGGGTGCTGCCCTTACTTGGACAAACATCCCACTTATGATTAACCCCTCACACAAGCATCCGCAACTACGAAAGAAGAATTAAGACAAAGTGTAACCATAGCATTAAACTAGTGGATCCAAATCAGCCCCTTACGAAGCAACACATAAACTAAGGTTTAAGATTCTATCAATCTAGCAACCCATCATCTACTTATTACTTCCCAATCCTTCCTCTAGGTCCAAGTAATTGTGAAGTGTTATGTAGTTGACGTTCACATAACACCACTAGAGGAAAGACAACATACAACGCATCAAAATATCGAACGAATACCAAATTCACATGACTACTTATAGCAAGACTTATCCCATGTCCTCAGGAACAAAAGTGACTACTCACAAAGCATAATTATGTTCATAACCAGAGAGGTATTGAATAGCATTAATGATCTCAACGTATGATCTTTCACCGAGTAATCCAACTAGCATCAACTACAAAGAGGAATTAACACTACTAGCAACCTTACAAGTACCAATCGGAGTCGCGAGACGGAGATTGGTTACAAGAGATGAACTAGGGTTTGGAGATGAGATGGTGCTAATGAATATGTTGATGGAGATGAGTCCCCTCTGATGAGAGGAGTGTTGGTGATGACGATGGCGACGATTTCCCCCTCCGGGAGGGAAGTTTCCTCAGCAGGACGGCCCTGCCGGAGCTCTAGATTGGTTCTGCTCAAGTTCCGCCTCGTGACAGCGGCGTCTCCTCCCGAAAGCCTTCTCTTGATTTTTTTCTAGTACAAAACCTTCCTTATAGCAACAGGGGGCCCACAAGCCACCCAGGCGCGGCCAGGGGGGTAGGCCATGCCTGGCAGGCTTGTGGCCTCTGGTGGCTCCCCTCGAGTACTTCTTCCGCCCAGTATTTTTTACAAAATCCAAAATAATTCCTCGTTCATTTTCACGGCTTTTGGAGTTGTGCAGAATAAACCGATAAATATCAACATAAAATCATGATGCAAAATGGACATATCATCCCTCAACATGCAACAAAGAGTCACTCTAGAGTCACTAATAACGGAGAACAAACGAAGAGATTATGGTCGGGTACGAAACCACCACAAAGTTATTCTTTCTGATCGATCTATCCTAGATTTCGTACTATAATAACACCTTAAGACACACATAAACCAAGACCCTAATGTCATCTAGATACTCCAATGTTACCTCAAGTATCCGTGGGCATGATTATACGATATGCATCACACAATCTCAGAATCATCTATTCAAGCAACACATAGAACTTCAAAGAGTGCCCCAAAGTTTTTACCGGAGAGTCAAAACGTGTGCCAACCCATATGCATAGGTTCCCGATGTCACGAAACCCGCAAGTTGATCACCAGAACATACATCAAGTACTCACATGAATATCCCATTGTCACCACAGATAGACACGTGCAAGACATACATCAAGTGTTCTTAAAGACTCAATTCGATAAGATAACTTCAAATGAGAAACTCAATTCATTACAAGAAGGGAGAGGGGGAAGAACATCATAGGATCCAACTATAGTAGCAAAGCCCGCGGTACATCGAGATCATGACATCCCAAGAACACGAGAGAGAGAGAGAGATCAAACACATAGCTACTGGTACATACCCTCAGCCCCGAGGGAGAACTACTCCCTCCTCGTCATGGAGATCACCGGGATGATGAAGATGGCCACCGGAGATGGATTCCCCCTCCGGCAGGGTGCCGGAACGGGCTCTCGATTGGTTTTTGGTGGCTACAGAGGCTTGCAGCGGCGGAATTCCTGATCTAGGTTTATTTCTGGAGATTTTAGTATTTATAAGACCACATGGCATTGAGAACAAGTTAGGGGGACCCACGAGGGAGTCACGAGCCCCCCAGGCATGCCCACGGGGGTGGGCGCGCCTCCCTGGCTCGTGGCTTCCTCGGGACTCCCCTCTGGTATCTTTTTCTTCTAGTATTTTTGATATTTTCCATAAAAAATCACGCCGAAAGTTTTATTCCGTTTGGACCCCGTTTGATATTCCTATCTGAAAAAGGTAAAAAACAAGGAAAAAACAGGAGGTGGCACTGGGCTCTAGGTCAATAGGTTACTCCCGAAAATAATATAAAATAGCATATTCATGCATATAAAACATCCAAATTTGATAATATAATAGCATGGAATGATAAAAAATTATAGATACGTTGGAGATGTATCAGTGGGCCCCGCGAGTCAGTAGGTGTTGCCCCGGGCCCGCGTGGGATAAGTGGAAGCGTATTTTCTGAAGTACGCTTTCGGATTATAGAAAGCGTATTTTTGGAAGTACGCCTTCAGTTCTCAGCCGGCGGCCGAACCAGTTAAAGAGTGGATGTTCACTCGTTAAGGACTAAAACAAACATTTTTCTGTTTGTTTCACAACTTAACAAATGAACAACCGTAACTCAGATTGAGGTAAAACCAACACCCACGTCTGTCTTTGTCCCGTCGAGCCCGTTCCGATGGCATCATTTTCATAATGTGTTCACACAGTGAAATTGACCATTTTTCCCTTGCCCTCTGATTGAGCCCTCCGAGAAGGGAACTTCTTCGGCACATCTTTCCGGCGTTTTACCGCTCTTCTTTCGGGCGTATTTATCGACCCCCAGGCAAGCCAACCTCTTATCATGAGCTCCGTACTTGCGTGATGACTTTGCTTGCACCCTGTGTGTTATCTGTATCACCCGTTAGTCTACATTTGCATACACGTATGATGACATCGGTATTACCTACTAGCATTACTCTTCATCTAATGCCATGTCTTGTTTTATATTACCATATAGTAGTATGATTTGATCTCATGCCATAATTATCAGCACTATGATTTTGCTATGTTGTTATTTAGTACTTATACTTGTCGAGGTAATGGTACGGTGATGGATAGATTGAGTTGAGTTAACAAATGCAACCTATTTGGTTGATCTTTAGTCACCTGTCCGGGCTTACCCATGCAACCACATTTGCCGGCATGGGACAACCTTGACTTGGTCTGATCGCGTGCTCTTTCAACGGTACCTCCAAAGAGGGAGGGTTATGCGCGCGTGCTACCCTGATCAGGTAGGCGGCGATAACCCTGTGAGCCAGTTGAGTTGTTTAGGGTACCTGTCCCTGTTTGGGACAGTTTTGTTTGGCCACGACGGTGGCACGTGTCATGAGGACACAGGGGCCACCTAGGGCAGGACTCCGGGCGAGGATGAACGTCGGTGGTACGATGGGAGAGTCACGGGTGATTGCAATCTCTGGCGTTAGCTAGACGAATGCGGATGACAACAAACCTTCTCCTGCAACGACACCAGAAGAATGCTGCTAGCACTCCCCGACAATGAAACTAGAAGAATGTTGTTGATGGCCCACCAGCGCGTGGGTTCCCAGCAGTTTTCGAGGGTAGAGTATTCGACCAATTTTTTGATAAGCCAGTCAGGAGGTGAGAGTATACTCTCAAGTATTAGCAACTGAATTTGTCAGATTCAACCACACCTGATAGATTAGTATCTACAAGCACAGTAGTAACAGCAAATTAGCGAGTAACGACAGTGTAGCGAGCAATAGCAGCGGCAAGGAACAGCAGTAGTGACAACAATAGCAAGTAGCAACAGTAGCAAGCGACTGTAGTAGCAACAATAGTAGCAGCACCAGAGCAAAACAAGTAACAGCAGTAGCAACAGTAGTAGCAGAGCAAGACAAGTAACAGCGGTGGGACAAACTCTTAGGCAATGGGTTGGTGATTTGTTTGGATGATATTCATCATGCAACAGCTAAAACACGGAGAGATATGTGGCTAGCTCCCGTTCGTCAATGTGATGTAGGCATGCATTCCGTGTGTCGTCATACGTGCTTAGGGAAAAGAACTTGCATGACATCTATTGTCCATCCCTCCCGTGGCAGCGGGGTCCAAAAGGAAACTACGGGATATTAAGGTTCTCCTTTTAATAAAGAACCGGACCAACGCATTAGTACTTGGTGAACACATGAACTCCTCAAACTATGGTCATGACCGGGAGTGGTTCCGGTTATTGTCACTCTAGGGTTGCCGGATCATAACACATAGTAGGTAACTACAACTTGCAAGATCGGATCTAAAACACACATATATTGGTGACAACATAATAATTTCAGATCTGAAATCATGGCACTCGGGCCCTAATGAGAAGCATTAAGCATGGAAAAGTAGTAGCAACATCAATCTCAGAACATAGTGGATAGTAGGGATCAATCCCCGTCAAAACTAACTCGATTACATGATATATCTCATCCTACTCATCACCGCCCAGCAAGCCTACGAATAGATTACTCACGAACGACGAAGTGCTTCATGGAATTGGAGAGGGAAGAAGGTTGATGATGACGATGGCGACGATTTCCCCTCTCCGGAGCCCAAGACGGACTCCAGATCTGCCCTCCAGATGAAGAACAGGTGGTGGCGGCGCCTCCGTATCGAAAATGCGATGAAAACTTCTCTTTTTTATTTTTTCTAGGACGAAAGTCAACTTATAGAGCTGGAATTGGGGGCGGCAGAGTCGTGTGGGCCCCACAAGCCTGCCCACCGCCACCAGGGGGTTGGTGGCGGAGCAGGGGCTTGTGGCCCACTGGCCCACCCCCTGAGGTGGAACTTGGCGCAGATATTTTTGATGTTTTCCAAAACTGCTCCCCGTAAATTTTCAGGACGTTTGGAGAACTTTGATTTCTGCACAAAAATAACACCAAGACAATTCTGCTGAAAACAACATCAGTCCAGGTTTGTTCCATTCAAATCATGCAAATTAGAGTCCAAAACAAGGGCAAAAGAGTTTGGAAAAGTAGATACGATGGAGACGTATCAACTCCCCCAAGCTTAAAACCTTGCTTGTCCTCAAGCAACTCAGTTGACAAACTGAGAGAGAAACAAAAACTTTGACAAACTCATAACCAGAATTTCAGCAAGATCACAAGTTATCCACATAAGGAAATGACACAAAGGTCTCACGGTAAACTAATATCAATTGCATAATTAGCTAACGAGAAAATAATAATGAGTTTCAAATACCAACACTTCAATCAAAACAAGCATGAAGCAATATGAATATGTGGTATCTCGCTAGCTCTTTCTGAGACTGCAAAACATAAATGCAGAGCACTTTCAAAGATCAAGGGCTGACTAAACATTGTGATTCATAGCAACGAAGATCCAGTCATAGTCATACTCAATATCAATCAAAAGCAAAGCATAAAAATGACAGAGGTGCTCTCTAATTGGTGCTTATATAAGAGGAGGATGACTCGACAGGAAAATAAATAGATAGGTCCTTCGCAGAGGGAAGCATTGATTTGCAGAGGTGCTAGAGCTCAAGCTTTGAAAACAGAGATTATAATTTTGGGTGGCATGCTTTCATTGTCAACGCAATGACCAAGAGTTCTCAATATCTTCCATGCTACTCATGCTATAGGAGGTTCCCAAACAGAAAAGTAAAGTTTTAACTCCCCCACCACCAATCAATCACACTCCACGGCTAGCCGAATCCTTGGGTACCGTCCATACTAACATCAATCCGGGGGGAGTCTTGTTTTACAGTTATGTTTTCGATTTAAGCGTGGAACTCGGCATTCCAAATACCGGCCCCTTTCTCGTGAATGACTGTGAATAAACACATGTCTAGGATAACACTCCTAGCATGGAAGATACCAATAGCCCTCTGTAACCATGTGAGCGGTTCGGGCATGCAAAATAGTTTATTTTTTGAAGGTTTAGAGAATGGCACATGCAAATTTACTTGGAACGACAGGTAGATACCACAAATAGGTAGGTATGGTGGACTCTCATGGAAAAACTTTTGGGTTTGTGGAAGTGGATGCACAAGCAGTATTCCTGCTTAGTACAAGTGAAGGCTAGTAAAAGACTGGGAAGCGACCAACTAGAGAGCAACAACAGTCATCAAGATGCAATGAGTTTGACTAACATTGAATGCAAGCATGAACAGGATATAAATCACCATGAACACGAACATCATAGAGGCTATGTTGATTTTGTTTCAACTACATGCATGAACATGCGCCAAGTCAAGCCACTTGAAACATTCAAAGGAGAATACCATCCTATCATACTACATCATAGTCATCTCAAAATCTATGTTGGCATTCAAGACAAACCATTATAAGCTCTCAGCTAAATAAGCATGGCATCAGAAACTATGATCTCTAAGTGTCATTTCAAACATGGTTCTCTCACAACAAAGCTAAATCTGGGTCGACAAGCTAGTCATATTTACAAAAACAAAATAGATAGAGTTCATACCAGCTTTTCAGTCTGAGTCACTTCATCATATATCATCACTGTTGCCTTTCATTTGCACGATCGAACGATGAAAACGATAATGAGCGCATTGGACTAAGCTGAATCTGTAGGCAAACACAAAGGAGAAGACAAAGTAATATGGCTCTTTGAAAGCTAAACAGGTAAGCATGCAAGAACCAATAAGCATTGTAACCAATATCTTCTACCTTGACACAAAGAAAAAGAAAACTATTTACACGGGAAAGCTCCCAACAAGCAAAAGAAGAAAGAAAAATCTTTTTGGGTTTTCTCAAAAGGATACAAAACAAGAAAACAAGAAAACGAAAAGAAACTAGCACGGATAATACAGTGGCAAAGTGTAAACACCGGCTAACAAAGTGAAAGCATAAGCATGAATTTAAAGTCGGTGAGTACACGTACTCCCCGAAGATTAGGCTTTTGGCCTAGCTTGATCTACTCCCATGGATGATTCTGGCGAAACCCAAAGTCATAATGGGTGTTATACGGGAGTGTTGCAGCCACTGCCTGAATAGCTGCCTCACGAAGTCAAGCAGTAGTCGCCTCCCTCTCATACTCCTCTACCTCTCCTATGGTTATGTAGTATCTTCGTTTTACTTGAAAGTCAAAGAAAGAAGGAGCAGGAAGGGTAATATGGAAAACACGCTGCCGGTTAAATATCAAGGAGTATAGGAGGGATCCATGATCTCTCTCAAGGAACTGGTAGCGTGTTATAGCGACACGATCAAGGTAGGCTATACGGAGAGGAGGGTCTTCTGGACGGTTGGATACCCCAAGAAAAATTGCTAAGCGTGTAGCATAAACTCCACCAAAGAAATCCCCCTCACTGGCATTTTTATTCAGCCTCCTTGCTATTATAGCTCCCATATTGAAGCTCCTGTCACCTGTTACTGCGCTCTTAAGGATATACTAAGGTCGGAAGCGCATATGTGACAATGTGCACCCTTGCCGTTAATGCACCTACCTATGAAGAGGGCAAGGTAGTGCAAGGCAGGGAAACGGATTCTTCCTATGGTGGCTTGCGTGATATCTCTGGTTTCTCCCACAGTTATACTGGACACAAAGTCTCTGACCGAAGACTTAGGAGGATCATTAACACTACCCCAATCGGGTATCTTGCAAATCCTATTGAAATCCTCCAGGTCCACGGTATAGGATTTATCGTACAGGTCAAACAATATGGATGATTCATGGCCAGCTAAAAATTTAAATCTACACACGAAAGAGGCAGTGAGCATAGCATACTGTTCACATTTATCTCAGAGGAATTCTTCTAACCCGGCATTGCAGACAAGTGCATCAAACTCATCCTTGAAACCTGCTTTGATCATGAACTCATCGGAAGGCCATTCACATGGTTGTACCGGTGCGTCCCTTAGTTGAAAAGGTTCGAGCTCCCGAAAAGAGAGACGAGGACCCTTCTTACTTGAGGAACCACCATGAAACTTCCTCCTGAACATAATTTCCTTATGTTGAAATTTTTGAAGTTCAATAGAAAAGTGAATAAAGACCCACCACACCTTGTAGCAACTACTCCTACTAGTGCCTAGAGACCGTATCACGCGCTAAAACTACTTGGGACCAGCTAAAATCAACATTTCTAGCTCAAGAACAGGGTCACCAAGGTAGCAAGAATACACGAAGGATAAAGCACTAGAGCAAAAACTAGTTGGACCAATGGAGGAGTCACTTACCAAGGAGTAATTTCCCCAAAACGGTTCGGAGAATGGTGCTTTGAGCAAGGAGATGGAAAATCATAGCCAAATGAGCAAGAACACGGGTTTGAGCTGCGAAACAATTTTTTTATAGAGGTGGAAGAAGAGGCTGGGAGCTGGAATGAGTGGAGGGGGTGCCTGTGGGCCCCACAAGCTTGCACGCCGCCACCAGGGGGGTAGGCGGCGGTGGAAGGCCTTGTGGCCCACTGGTCTGGCCATTGGCCAGCTCTGAGGCCCAGAAATTTTCAAAAATTCCAGAAAAAATCATACTAAATTTTAGGACCATCGAAGAACTTTTATTTTTGAGGTATTTTTCTCCAAGACGCTAAAACATAAAACAGGAAAAGATAAACTAATTCCATCATTTTTCTTTTAAGCAACAGAAAAGGAAAACTCAAAACAGAGGTATGTGACTCTCTGATTCATCCGTTTAATGGTCATCGAAAGAAATCCGTCAATGGGATTGATCAAGTCCTTATGAAAAAACCTTCTTGAATCGCTAGAGAGAACGGAGAATTTTAGAATAGCCACTAAGTCACCTCAATGGGGATATGTATCTCCCCAACAAGCAAACCATACTTCATCTTGACACGAGGAATAGGGCATTCAAAGCTCCCAATAAGAATCGATGAAGTCTTTTCGATAGCATTGATGCAATGTACTGGATATTGTTTCTTCGGAAAGTGCACTGTGTGCTCATTACCGTTGACATGGAAAGTGACATTGCCTTTGTTGCAATCTATAACAACCCCTGCAGTGTTTAAAAAGGGTCTTCCAAGGATGATAGCCATGGCATCGTCCTCGGGAATATCCAAGATAACAAAGTCTGTTAAGATAGTGGTCTTAGCAACCACAACAGGCACATCCTCGCAAATGCCGATAGGGAAAGCAGTTGATTTGTTGGCCATTTGCAGAGAAATTTTAGTGGGTGTCAACTTATCCAACTCAAGTCTACGATAAAGAGAGAGCGGCATAACACTAACACCGGCTCCAAGGTCACATAAGGCAGTTCTTACGTAGTTTCCTTTAATGGAGCAAGGTATAGTGGGCACTCCGGGATCACCAAGTTTCCTAGGAGTTCCACCTTTGAAAGTGTAGTTGGAAAGCATGGTGGAGATCTCAAGATCTGGTATCTTCCATTTATTAGTCACGATATCTTTCATGTACTTGGCATACAGAGACATCTTGAGCATATCAGTTAACCGCATCTGCAGGAAGACGGGTCTTATCATCTCAACGAAGCGCTCAAAATCCTCATCATCCTTTTTCTTGGATGGCTTAGGAGGAAAGGGCATAGGTCTCTGAACCCATGGCTCTCTTTCTTTACCATGCTTCCTAGCAGTGAAGTCATTCTTATCGTATATCTTAGGTTGTGGATTATCAGGATTAATCATAGGTTCAATCTCCACATCCTCATCATTGCTAGGTTGAGCATTATTATGAACATCACTATCCATATTGTCACCGGGTTCATGTTCATCACCTGATTGTGTTTCCGCATCAGACGCAGAAATATCATTAGCTTCTTCAGGTGTGATAGTATTTGGTGAACTGGCGTGCAGGTTTCTATCATCCTTCTTCTTCTCCTTAGGATGGCTGGGTGTATCAGCATTGATTCCTTGAGAATCTTGACCAATTCTCTTAGGATGACCTTCAGGATACAAAGGTTCCTGAGTCCTTTTGCCTCCTCTAGTAATGACTCTGATAGAGTTGTCATTTAATTCATTGAGCAAGTCATTCTGAGCTTTAAGTACTTGTTCTACCTGAGTAGTAATCATAGAGGCATGTTTACTCAGAAGCTTCAGATCATTGACATTTCTGTCTACACAAGCACTTAGATGGCTAAGCATACGAGCTGCTAACGTAATCATTGAAACTCTGTTGTTTGGCAACAAAGTTGTCAAATTCATCAAAGCATAAGCTAGCAGGTTTATCAAAAGGAATATCACTCTCGTCAAACCTACGCAGAGAAATCACTTCTACTACCTGTATCAGGTTATCGAGGTCATGGATCTCTTCAATAGGTGGTAGATTTTGGACATCTTCAGATCTAATGCCTTTCTCTTGCATAGATTTCTTGGCTTCTTGCATATCTTCGGGACTGAGGAATAGAATACCTCTTTTCTTAGGAGTTGGCTTAGGAGGTGGTTCGGGAATAGTCCAAGCATTATCGTTGATCAAGAGGTTATTCAGTAGGGTCTCAGCTTGTTCTACAGTTCGTTCCCTGAAAACACAACCGGCACAACTATCTAGGTGGTCTCTAGAGGCATCGATAAGTTCGTTATAGAGGATATCAAGTATCTCATTCTTCTTAAGAGGGTGATCAGGCAAAGCATTCTGTAGCTGGACGAGCCTCCCCCAAGCTTGTGGAAGACTCTCTTCTTGGAGTTGAGCAAAGTTGTATATTTCGTGCAAGGCAGCTTGCTTCTTATGGGCAGGGAAATATTTCTCATAGAAGTAATAGACCATCTCCTGGGGACTACGCACACATCCAGGAGCAAGAGAGGTGAACCAGACTTTAGCGTCATCCTTTAGAGAGAAAGGAAACAACTTAAGGATATAGTAGTGGCGGATCTTCTCCTCATTAGTGAAAAGGTTGGCTATTTCGGATAGTTTGGCAAGATGGGCTATGACCGTCTCAGACTCATAACCGTGAAAAGGATCAGATTCGACTAGAGAGATTATCTCAGGGTCGACATAGAATTCATAATCCTTATCGGTGACAAAGATAGGCGAGGTGGCAAACTTTGGGTCATTTTTCATCCTAGCTTCCCGAGATTTTTCCTTCCACTTGAGAAGTAATTTCTCAGCGTCATAGGCATCCTTACACGCAAGAAAATCCTCAGCTATCTCTCCCTCCATAACGTAACCCTCAGATATATCAGGCAATTCATATCTAGGAGAGCTAGATCTAACAGGAGCAAAAGCAGGTTCTATCTCAATAGTATCGGTAGTTTCAGAAGCATCACGAGCATTGGCAGTAACTCTAGCAATATGAGCATCAAGGAACACTCCTAGTGGAACATCAAGCAAAGGAGTATCTCTAGAAGTATCAAGCATAGCATCATCAGGCAAAATAGCATCTCTAGCATCATTAGGCAAAGCAGTATCAAGCATAGCATCTCTAACAGTATCAAGCATAGTATCAAGCATAGCATCTCTAGCAGTATCAAGCATAGCATCTCTAGCAGTATCAAGCATAGCATCATCAGGCATAGTATCAAGCATAGCATCTCTAGCAGTATCAGGCATAGTATCAAGCATAGTATCAAGCATAGCATCTCTAGCAGTAGTATCAGAAGCATCATCAAGCACAGGCGACATATCAAGATTTCTAGCAGGAGGTGATGTCGCAAACTTACTCATAACTGAAGGTGAATCAAGTGCTGAGCTAGATGGCAATTCCTTACCTCCCCTCGTAGTTGAGGGCAAGACTTTGGTCTTTGGATCCTTCAGATTCCTCATAGTGATCAGCAGATATAAATCCCAAGTGACTCAGAGAATATAGCAATACTTCCCCGACAACGGCGCCAGAAAAATGTTAATTGCAATCTCTGGCGTTAGCTAGACGAATGCTGATGACAACAAACCTTCTCCTGCAACGGCACCAGAAGAATGCTGCTAGCACTCCCCGACAATGAAACTAGAAGAATATTGTTGATTACCCACCACCGCATGGGTTCGCAGCAGTTTTCGAGGGTAGAGTATTCAACCCAATTTGTTGATAAGCCAGTCAGGAGGTGAGAGTATACTCTCAAGTATTAGCAGCTGAATTTGTCAGATTCAACCACACCTGAAAGATTAGCATATGCAAGCACAGTAGTAACAACAAAGTAGCGAGTAACGGCAGTGTACCGAGCAATAGCAGCGGCAAGGAACGATGGTAGTGACAACAGTAGCAAGTAGCAACAGTAGCAAGCGACAGTAGTAGCAGCAGCAGAGCAAAACAAGTAACAGCAATAGCAACAGTAGTAGCAGCAGCAGCAGAGCAAGACAAGTAACAGCGGTAGGACAAACTCGTAGGCAATGGGTCGGTGATTTGTTTGGATGATATTCATCATGCAACAGCTATAACACGGAGAGATATGTGGCTAGCTCCCGTTCGTCAATGTGGTGTAGGCATGCATTCCGTGTGTCGTCATACGTGCTTAGGGAAAAGAACTTGCATGACATCTATTGTCCACCCCTCCCATGGCAGCGGGGTCCAAAAGGAAACTACGGGATATTAAGGTTCTCCTTTTAATAAAGAACCAGACCAACGCATTAGCACTTGGTGAACACATGAACTCCTCAAACTATGGTCATCACCGGGAGTGGTTCCGGTTATTGTCACTCCGGGGTTGCCGGATCATAACACATAGTAGGTAATTACAACTCGCAAGATCGGATCTAAAACACACATATATTGGTGACAACATAATAATTTCAGATCTGAAATCATGGCACTCGGGCCCTAGTGACAAGCATTAAGCATGGCAAAGTAGTAGCAACATCAATCTCAAAACATAGTGGATACTAGGGATCAATCCCCGTCAAAACTAACTCGATTACATGATAGATCTCATCCTACTCATCACCGCCCAACGAGCCTACGAATAGATTACTCACGAACGACGAAGAGCTTCATGGAATTGGAGAGGGAAGAAGGTTGATGATGACGATGGTGACGATTTCCCCTCTCCGGAGCCCAAGACGGACTCCAGATCTGCCCTCCAGATGAAGAATAGGTGGTGGCGGCGCCTGCATATCGAAAACGTGACGAAAACTTCTCTTTTTTATTTTTTCTGGGACGAAAGGCAACTTATAGAGCTGGAATTGGGGGCGGGAGAGCCGTGTGGGCCGCACAAGCCTGCCCACCGCCACCAGGGGGTGGTGGTGGAGCAGGGGCTTGTGGCCCACTGGCCCACCCCTGAGGTGGAACTTGGCGCAGATATTTTTGATATTTTCCAAAACTGCTCCCCGTAAATTTTCAGGACGTTTGGAGAACTTTGATTTCTGCACAAAAATAACACCAAGGCAATTCTGCTGAAAACAGCATCAGTCCAGGTTAGTTTCATTCAAATCATGCAAATTAGAGTCCAGAACAAGGGCAAAAGAGTTTGGAAAAGTAGATACGATGGAGACGTATCAACGGGTCAGACAAGTTTCGTTGGAGCAACACTGGTCCACCCTAATGGGATCACGAGGTCAGACGCTCCATGGTGTGGGTAAAGTGTGCAACCTATGCAGAGTGTAAAATCTATTCGAATAGCCGCGTCCATGATATTGGACAGCCCGTCCAGACCTCACTAGGTGGTCAACCGTAACAGTGATAACAATGATGGAAGTACTCATCTTGGGTACACATCAGATGATATGTTAGCCAAGAAAAGGCTATATGATGGATGACCACATGATTTGGATTGTATTTGGATCCGTTCAGGTTGGATTATAAGTAATTCGTGGGTTGTGGGACAACCCAGAAGAGAGTAAGTTGATATTCGGTAACAGTAAGTATTTCAAGTACCTAGTGTGATTATTGCCATGCTATGTAGATTATATGCTTGATCCATGTTATGCTATGCTTGATCCATGTTTTCCTGTTAATTCCATGCCATGCTTAGAATAGTTATAAGCATAGGGCTAGCTTTGTCATTTGCTTGTTTGGATGTTATCTATTTGGTTGTCTTGCGAGTACATTCAAAGTACTCACGTGGCCTTGCACGTGGCCAGTTGCAGCAGAAGGTCCGTCGTGCTAGATCGTAAACCAGCCAGTCATGTGAGTTATGAAGCCAGCCAAAGTCGTCGTTGCCACTGAACCAAGACCTCCGCTGCCATTTAGTCAGCCTTGGAGCCATGTAATATTGTCGTAATCAACATTATTGTAATACTCCAATATGATCAATAAAGCCATTTTGTGCCTAGAATTTATGTATCATGTCTTTGACGTGCGCCAGGTCTTATCCTCGGGCTAGCGTGCGTCGGCCCTCTATCGGGGTGCCACAATATATAATCCGGATAAGTGTGTCTTGGAGTCCTAGCCGTCAAACTCCTTGGATTCATCGTGTCGCAAAGAGGAATTGAGGCCAATCCGACCAAAATACGAGCATTGTCACAACTCGCTGTCCCAACAGAGCTACAACACGTTGAAAAGTTGGTAGGCTGCATTGCGGACTTAAGCCGGTTTATCTCTCGCCTCGGTGAGAAGGCCCTCCCACTTTATAGGCTTCTGAAGAAAATTGAGAACTTCAAATGGACCAATGAGGCCATGACAACTCTGGAGGAAATCAAAGCGATACTGGCCAGCAACCCCATCCTAGCAGCACCCTACACAGGGGAGCCGGCGTTGCTATACATCTCAGCCACCAATCAAGTGGTTGGCATGGTCCTCGTCGTGCAACGAGAAGCGAAGGGTCGAAAACTACGGATACAAAGGTCAGTATATTACGTATCTTAGGTGCTCACTCCATGCAAAACCAGATACCCACACTATGTAGGATCGAAAGTATGTCTAGAGGGGGGTGATTAGACTACTTGACAAGATAAAAACTTAGCCATGTCCCAATTTTAATTGAGGGGTAGTTTTGGCAGTTCAGACAAGTCAAGTGCACCCTACACATGCAGTTCTAAGAGTGTAGCAGCGGAATGTAAAACATGCAAGTGTAAAGAAAGGCAGTAAGGTAGGGAGATCAAACACATGAGGTTTACATGGCAATTTTTGGCATGGTTCTGATAGGTGGCACTATCGTACGTCCATGTCAGTGAAGACTTCAACCCACGGAGGGTAACGGCTATGAGAGTCCACGGAGGGCTCCAGCCACAAATAAGCGGCCTTGTCTATTCCACCACGTCTTCCGCCGACGAAGGACTAGCCTTACTCATGGTAGATCTTCACGAAGTAGGCTATCTCCTTGCCCTTACAAACATCTTGGTTCAACTCCACAACACGAAGTAGGAGGCTCCCAAGTGACTCCTAACCAATCAAGGAGCCACCACCCTCCAAAAGGTAATAGATGTGGTAGAATGATGAACTCCTTGCTCTTGTGCTTCTAAAGATAGTCTCCTCAACACAAAATCACTCTCTCACAGAATAGGCATGGGTAGGAGAGATTGATTTGGTGGAAAGCAACTTGGGGCACCGAAGTCATAAACTCGGTGGTACCGACTTTCACTAAAGGCCGCACTTTTGAATCTTGGTGGAACCAATATACTAAACTTGGTGGCACCGAAAAGGTGGCTAACGGTCACATGACCAAACTCGGTGACACCGATACTAAAACTCGGAAATTCTGATTTTGTGTAACGAGGCAACAGAAAGTTGGTCACCCAAACTCAGTAGCACTGACATGGTTGCGGTTGCACCAATTTGGTGGGAATGGCTAGGGTTCTCTCTGAGATCAAACTCGGTTAGGCCGAAATGGGAAAGTTGGTGTCACCATTTTTTAGTGTGAGGTTTTGGATAGAATGGTTATGTGGGAAAATGACTGGGTATTTTGGTAGCTAACTTTGAGCACTTGAGCAACCAGTTCATTTTAATACCTCACCCCCTTTTAATAGTATTGGCTTTCCTATGGACTCAAGTGAGATTTTTCATGAATATAAAATGAAGAGTCTTCTAGGTGGAATCTTTGTCCAATCCTATTCCCTCCTTGCATCAAGGAGCATCTCCACATAAGCCTTTAGCCAAAGCATCTTTCGAACTTTTCTGAAATATACTTGGATAAACATATTAGTCCAATGATGCATATTTGTGATTAATTATCAAAACCACCCTAGGGGGGAATTGTGCTTTCAATCTCCCCCTTTTTGGTAATTGATGACAACATATAGATCAAAACTTTAACAAAAATGTAATCAATGATTAGCATTGACGCTTTGAGAGGTATGTGAAAGGCAAGAGCTCCCCCTAAATTTGTGCAGTATTTAAAATTTGCATTTGAATGCAAATGCACAATCAATTAGGATCATGGGTCACTGTTCCATGTCACATACATCTTGGTGGTGCGCATACAAGATAACAATGAATAGTAATGGACATGACACCAACAAGATAAGTGAATGATCACCGGAAAGATAGCTAAAAGATAATAGTGCAGCATCAATCAAGCAAAGTGTATGATCAAACACATGTAACTAGATAAAGTCATCCAATATATTAAAGTTTTGTAAAACCAAATGAGATAAAATAAAGTCAAAAGCTCTCTCTCTCGCTCTCTCTTAGTCCTATGATCTATACATTTATCCCCCTTTGGCAACATGTTACCAAAAAGTTCAAAAGTATAGAGCTAATCGTCTCTCTGGGTAGCTGATGACGGAGTTGACAGGAGAGCGTACACGAAGGCTTATGTTGAATGTCCTGCAGCTGGAGGAGTGGATGCTGGAGGTGCTTGAACTGGAGCTGGAGCGGAAGGTGCAGATTCTTGAGCTGATGAAGTATGTCTTGTCTCCGGAGCAAGTACAACATCTGACCTAAGCCTGGTGTTGAAGTGAGTGCTAGTGCGAGGAGGCGACTCTTTATCATCATCATCATGATCTGAGCGTGGAATCTGCACTGAGTCATCTTCATGTTGAAGTTGTTTGACTATAGTGGTCAATTCTGTACCCTTCACATCCATGTCATGAAACTTTGTTTCCACGACCCGCTCTAGGCTCTTCTGATTTTGCAGTATCTCCGAGATGTTCTTCTCCATACCTTGGGCAGAGCTAACTATAAATATCATTTTCTCAGCTTGAGTTCTGAGTTGTGGAACTAGCCGTGGCACATTCCTAGCAGCCTCACCTTCTGTTGCCTCTGCTTGCATTCTGGCTGCAGCTGAGCTGGGATCATTGTCATCCATCACCACTTCATTGTCTTCAAACTCTGACTGAAGAGGTAAATGGGGACGCTCAAGCAGATATACATGCTTGCCTAGCTTAATATTGATAAGCATCTCAATGTACGGGGCATATCCACATGATCTTTTCTGATCAGCAACAGTTCTCCGGATAGTCTCTACTATCAAGTCCATCACTCTGAATCTAGTGTGAGTCTCCAAATGGTGTAGCAAATTGATGGAGTGACCTCAAATCATCTTATCATCACCTGATTTAGGCATCAAGGTGTGTCTTAGAATGGTGTTAGTTGTGGGTATTCCTTCTTGCAAGATGTACACAAAGCCCATCGTGTGAGTTTCCAAATACTTGTGAGGAATTGGCTTGTACATGTTGGCCATGGAGTTGTGACTCTTCTTTGGCTCAGAATACACATCAACATCACTCTCTTTCTTCTTAGGGGCACCAATGATTGTGGCCCACTCATCAATCGTTGACTCATACTTATGTCCATCAGTCAGCCAGGCAATACAACCATATCCATAGAAATGAACAGTTGAATAGAATTGCATGATCAGTTCATCATTCCATGGGGTCATCTCTTTTCCAACAAAATCCTCAATGTCCGCAGACTTGAAGTTTTCTTGCACGTGGGGGAAAGAAATCTTCATTGGCTTTGATGTAAGCCGAGTTAACATATCTCATGTCACTAACAGCTGGAATTTTGTCATACAAAATAGTCTCATAGAAATCTTGTTGTTCTTTTGTGTGAAACCTTGGATCAACAACAGTTCTTCTCCTTATGGCATATGGATCTGCAGCTATCCATTTCCTCAAACCTGCATATTTCCTCTTCTTCATATCTCCAGCTACTGGATGAGCATCATTATGCAGTGGCAAATTTGGTCGGAGTTTTCTGAGAATGGGTGCATTCTCTTCTTCTTCCTCTGCAACAAAGGCTTTGGAAGCAGGGAATTTCTCCTTGGCAGTTGCAGGAATGTCCTTTGTGGTCTTCTTATGAGCTACAACCTTCTTAGTCTTAGAAGGAGGCTTAGGAGCAGATTTCCTGGGCATGGCATCAGCCATGAGCTTCTTCTTCTTAGGAGGAAGAGGGGCATCAGCTGGGACTTCATCTTCTCGAGCAGCGTCTTCTGGGTCCTCATACATGGAGGTTTGTCTCCCAACAACATGAATTACCCTCTTCCTATCTCTCTTTGCACCAGCCTTCTTAGCAGGATTGTCAATGGAAAGTGTTGTACTTTGTCTTGCAAATTTAGGAGCTGTAAGATCATCAGGCTTAGCATACTCCTTCCTGACAGTCTTCTTAGGAGCCTTTGGAGGAGCTGAAATTTCCTCTGGCACAAAATCTGAGTCCTCTTCATCTGAATCAAGATTCTTTCTCTGCCTGGTGGCTGCTTTGGGCAAGCCATAGGAGCTGGGAGAACTTGGGTCAGAAGTTGTCTTCTCAGGATTTGTGCTTGAGTCCATCTCAACACTGTTTTCTATGAAATCATTCGGGCTATCCTCAGATCCTGACATCTGGCACACAAGCAACAACTCAGCAGCAAACCAGCAGACAAGCAAACATGTGAAAGGATATAGAGGAGAAGAACTGTTGAGCATCACAAAACACAGAAGGTTTTCAAAGTTTGAATTCAGAAACATGGGGTATGCTCTTTTGTTGAATGTAAATCGGTAGCACCGGGTTGGCCATTTCGGAGTTACCGAGAAGTTCTACTCGAATAATAGAGACATGACAGTCTTTTTTGGTGTCACCGAAAATAACTACTGGGTCTCACCGAGTTGCTTCTCACGAACCCTAAAACTGAAATCGGTGGAGCCAATTTTACCAACTTGGTCTCACCGAGTTCCATGCTGCGGGAGATCAGATCCTAAATTCCACCATTCTCTATGCTACGAGATTTTCTGGTAGAAGGATGGGTTTGCACATGGTGGCTTGTATATAAAAATTCAAATGCGCATGAGATTGATCAAAAGAGCGCAAGAGAAAAGAGGATTCATACCCTAATTTGGTGGCAGTCCGACTACGGCGGCGACGGCGGTGAAGATTTCATCGACGACGGTGAATCCCAACGGCGGAGGTGCTCGGGGAGGCAAAGGCGAAGACCATGGGTCCTTCAGGAAGCTTAGGGTTTGAGACAGAGGGTTTTTGAGGAATTGATCTCAAAATCCCGTCCGCCAGAATATATACCCTTTCGCTGTCGGTGGCGTCGAGATTACAAAATCGGTGTCACTGTGTTCCTCTGCAGTCAGCTGACAGGGAAACTCGGTGTAACCAAGTTGGTGATTTCGGTGGTACAGAGATTGAAAACCCAAATAAACTTGGGTAATTTGGTGGAACCGTGTTTGTGTGGTTGGTTTCACCCAGATTCACAAAGAGGTTTTGGAAGGCAGCCTTTAACAATACGGAACTCTGGGTGCTCCTTCACACAGACGGATCGACAAGTGCTTGTTCAAGTTTTGTGATTAAGCATGAATAGAACTTGAGATGAGAAAGCATACATAGCTAGAGGATATTCCTAGGCATTATTTTCCATCCTATTGGCAAAAGATAAATCAAGAGCCAAATAACAACAATTGGATGTCCTTGAATGAGCAAGAATATGCAGACCAACATGCTCACACAATAAGATGATAGATAAAATATGGTGAACATGCACAAACATCCTAGCATCTATCAAGCACTAGAGCGATGACAAAGTCATCTATATATGAGTATATTGACTTAGGAGCCAAGTAAGAATACTTGATCATAGGTCATACTCATCGTTAAGCACAAGTGGGGTCACCACTTTTACATAAGCATTAATGTGTTCATATCCTTAGGAGATGCTTATACTCAAGGTTTAGAGTAAAGTTCCCCCTTGATATGACATCCCCCCTAAGAGGGATAAACTAACCTTGGGTTTTGTCGTAGAAGACTTCAAGTAGGTGAAGTAGTGGTGGATGCTCAATGTTGATGAAGATCATCTTAGGTTGGGAGCAATCCTTGTTGTTTCTTACTCCTCTCACCTACATGGGTTAGTCCCAAAGCACGAGGAACATATACAATAATATCTATGGACATGGAGTGAAACACAAATGGGATGATGTCCAAAGATGCATTAATTACCTTGTTCCTTGCTTACGTTAGAGGGAATGTGTGACTCCTTGAACTAATGCTTATGGTTGAGGTTGATTGCATATAGTTCTTGCGAAAATGAATGAGAGTATATTTTATTGGTGGAGTCACCCCTCAAGAACTTTCTAGTCTTCCTCTTGAGAATCCACATCAACTTGATGGGGATCCTTGGAGTTGTGGTAGCACTAGATGAGGTAGTGCTAGAAGTGTCCTTGGGAATCCACATGACCTTGACTTGGGTTCCTTTTCAAATAAGCCAATGTCTTCTTGAAGTTTTCCCTTGCCCTTGTGATCTTGTGGTAGAAGGTCATATTGTGAGCTTGTTCCCTTGGGAGTAGTAGGATCATACTTCTCCTCTTGATGAACAAACTTAGGAATGGGATATGGACCTTCTTACCAATCATCTCCGTTGACGTTGAAGTAGCCAACACCTTGTTTCTTTCAATGTCCTCCTTTCTTGCGCACAGTTTCCTCAAATTGGTTACTTCCGGTAAGACTCTTGAAGACACCTCTCTCTATAATACCTTTCAATAAATCGTTTTCTTGCTCAAGTGTAACTTGGCTAAGAGAATAATTAGTGGAATCAAGAGAGCCACTAGCAACAACGTCATTAGGTTTAGCTTTAGCATGGTTGTTACTAGATGAAGAAACTATCTTGCCTTTGTTACTAGTGTTCTTAGGTTTAACATGTGTAACAAAAGTAGACAAGAGTAATCATTTGTCTAGATAAGAAGAACTCTTCTTTCGAAGATCATCACTGAGCGCCTTAGGAACTCATGCTATTTCTCCAAATTGAGCTTCTAGAAGCGTAGCTTCGCATGAGTTCTTGCAAGCTCTCTATGATCTTCTAGAGTAGGTTCATGAGCTAACTTAAGAGTGTTTAGTTCTTGAGTTAGTCTTTCAATCTATTTCTTATCATCATCATTCAATTTCACTTGACAATCATGATAATCAGCAAGTTCATTTTTAGTGCAATCACTAGTTTAATAAAAGAGCAAGTCATCTTCTCCTAAGAAGTTATCCTCATCACTACTTAAATAAAGATACTCGGAGTGTGATACCTTGGGGCCTTTAGCCATGAAGCAGTTTCTGAATCCTTCATTTGGTGAATCAAATAAGTCATAGGAGTTTGAGGAAACAAGTGCAATGCCGGCAACACCTTCATATTGACTATAGTCAGAGTTGGAGTGGTATCTTCTCTCGGATAGGTTGTTAGACTCAGAGCCACAAACCCGTTCACCAACATGAGCTTGATATCTTCTTCTTGAGCTGCTCTTGGTTTATTTGTCCTTCTTCTATGATTCCTTGCCTCTCCGTGAGTGTCTTCGTTCATAACGATTTTCTCTACTCCTTCTCTCTCTGCTAGGTGACTCATCTCTTGAGCCTCGTCTTCTAGGTGACTCTTCTCTTCGTTTGTAGGGAGCCGAGAACTCATCGGAGTAGTGTCCGGGCTTCCCACAGTTGTAGCAATTTCGTTCACGACTGGACGAACGCTTCTCAACTTGTCTTGAGCTTGAGCTTCTCTCTTTGCCTCTACTCTTATAAAACTTGTTGAATTTTCTGACCATGAGGCTTATCTCTTCAACAGTGACAAGATTGTATTTTGAAGTAGCGGGAGCATCAAATGAAGCTTTTAAAACACCACTTGACTTGTTCTGCAGCTCATCTTTGTCCTTGAGTGACATCTCATGAGCAACAATCCTACCAATGACTTTAGTTGGCTTGAGATCTTTGTAGTTTGGCATCATTTGAATCAATGTGCACACGGTGTCATACTTTCCATCAAGATCTCTAAGTATCTTCTTGATGATGAATTTGTCGGTCATCTCTTCACTTCCTAAGCCGGCAATGTCATTGGTGATGAGAGCTAGCCTAGAGTACTTTTCAGCGACACCTTCACCATCCTTCATCTTGAACTTGTCAAGCTGACTTTGAAGCACATCCAACTTAGATTCTCTGACAGAATCAGTACCTTCGTGCATATCGATTAAAGTATCCTAAATTTCTTTTGCATTCTTAAGGCGGCTGATTTTTTTTAATTCTTCGGGGCATAGACAGTTGAAGATGATGTCGCACGCTTGTGCATTGAGTTGCAACATCTTCAGTTCATTGGTTGTCGCATCACGATCCGTTTCACGCCCTTCTTTGAAGAAATCACCTTGCACACCAACACGAATAACATCCCATACGTGAGTACTAAAACCAAGAATATGCATTTTCATCTTATGCTTCCAACTGGCAAAATTAATGCCATCGAAGTATGAACCTCTACGGTGATAATTTCCCTCACTAGATGCAATACCCTCCTAGGTTGTGAAACCAATGCAATGGAGACCAAATATCTGATACCACTTGTAGGATCGAAAGTATGTCTAGAGGGGGGCTGATTAGACTACTTGACAAGATAAAAACTTAGCCTTTTCTCAATTCTAGTTGAGGGGCAGTTTTGGTACTTAAGGAAAGTCAAGTACAACCTACGCATGCAGTTCTAAGAGTGTAGCAGCGGAATGTAAAACATGCAAATGTAAAGCAAAGGAGTAAGGTAGGGAGATCAAATGCATGAGATTGACACGACGATTTTTGGAGTTGTTCCGATAGGTGGCGCTATCGGACGTCCATGTTAGTGGAGACTTCAACCCATGGAGGGTAACGGCTACGAGAGTCCACGGAGGGCTCCACCCACGAAGGGTCCACGAAGAAGCGGCTTGTCAATTCAACCATGGCTTCTGCCCATGAAGGACTAGCCTTACTCACAGTAGATCTTCACAAAGTATGCAATCTCCTTGCCCTTATAGACATCTTGGTTCAACTCCACAACACGAAGTAGGAGGCTCCCAAGTGACACCTAACCAATCTAGGAGGCACCACCCTACAAAAGATAATAGATGTGGTAGAACGATGAGCTCCTTGCTCTTGTGCTTCGAAAGATAGTCTCCTCAACACAAACTCACTCTCTCACGGAATAGGCATGGATGGGAGAGACTGATTTGGTGAAATGAAACTTGGGGAGGCTAGAGATCAAGTTTCAAATGATTGGAATGGAGTATCTTGGTCCCAACACATGAGTAGGTGGCTCTCTCTTAGAAAAATGGATCTGGCAATGAAGTGTATGTTCTGAGTGCTTCTCCCATGAACGGGAGGTGGTTGAAGGGGTATATATAGGAAACACACAAAATCAAACCGTTACACCTAAAGTGGCAAACTCGGTGAAGCCGAAGTCATAAACTCGATGGTACCGACTTTCACTAAAGGCAACAACTTTTGAATATCGGTGGAACCGATATACGAAACTCGATGGCACCGAAAAGGTGGCTAACGGTCAGATGACCAAACTCGATGACACCGATACTCAAACTCGTAAATTCTAATTTTGTGTACCGAGGAAGCCGAAAGTTGGTCACCCAAACTCGGTAGCACCGACATGGTTTCGGTTGCACCGATTTTGTGGGAATGGCTAGGGTTCTGTCTGAGATCAAACTCGGTGAGGCGGAAATGGGAAAGTTGGTGGCGCCGATTTTGAGTATGTGGTTTTGGACATAATGGTTATGTGCGAAAAAACTGAGTATTTTGGTGGCTAACTTTAAGAACTTGAGCAACCAGTTCATTTTAATACCTCACCCCCTTTTAATAGTATTGGCTTTCCTATGGACTCAAATGTGATTTCTCATAATATAAAATGAAGAGTCTTTTAGCTTGAAGCTTGGACCAATCCCAGTCCTTCCTTGCATCAACGGGCATCTCCACATAAGCCTTTAGCCAAAGCGTCTTTTGAAATTTTATGAAATATACTTGGATAAACATATTAGTCCAATGACGCTTATGTTGTGATCAATTATCAAAACCACCCTAGGGAGCAATTGTGCTTTCACACTACAAAAAGATCGCTTACAAAGTGTTTATGGCATCGCGCAAAAGTGAGACATTATTTCCAGGAATGTGCGGTCACTGTGACTTCGGAACTACCATTGAGCGACATCATTAACAACAAGGACGCCACCGGACGAATTGCCGAATAGGACATTGAGCTCCTGTCATTTGAGATCACCTAAGAGCCACGACGAGCTATCAAATCTCAAGTAATGGCCGTCTTCGTCGCTGAATGGACTGGGGACAAACTTCCCAGAGAGTATAGCACTTACGCTCATTGGACCATGTACTTTGACGGGTCCAAAACTCTCGCCGGTCTGGGGGTGGAGTGATCCTCATATCCCCTACGAGGATAATGTTCGGTACGCGCTACGTATCATGTATGTCGACTCGAATAACGCAGCAGAGTACGAGGCGCTACTACATAGTCTTTGAATGGCGGTCTCAATGGGCATACAATGGCTCGAGGTTCGAGAAGACTCTAACCTCGCCATCTCACAAATCAATGACGAATTTGATGCAAAAAATCCAAAGATGGAAGCATATAGAAATGTTGTCCTCAAGATATCACTATGATTCAAGGGGTTGGAGTTCCACCATGTCTCAAGGGACAACTACAAAGCCGCGGACGTTCTCGCCCGCTTAGGCGCAAAGAGCGACCCCGTCCCGAGCAACACGTTCCTAGAAAGTCTTTTTAAGCCATATGTGGTATGGCAGGATGAAGTGGGTAGCACATGATCCGATGGTGAAGAGCAGATTATACCACCTATAGCCGAGCAAGATGATCAAATCATTGGTGAAACTTCAATTTAATAAACGCCCTCAGCCCACGAGGTCACGACAATAATCGTGCCATGGACCGAACCCTTCCTTGCTTATCTCGTGGGCAAGGAACTCCCTCACGACCAGACCGAGGCACGACGCATCGTCCGCCGATCAAAGGCTTACAAGTTCCACGAGGGCTAGCTATATAAAAAGAGCACCACAAGAGTCCTCCAATGGTGCATATCTGAGGTAGAAGGAAGGCAGCTTCTGGCCAAAGTACACGCCGGTATGGGCGGTCACCATGCAGTAGCACGGGCCCTGGTCAGCAAGGCTTTCCGAGCTGGTTTCTTCTGTCCGACAACCCGAGAGGATGCCCACACGCTCGTTCAGTGTTGTGTGGGGTGTCAACTTTTCACGAATCAAAGCCACATGCACCCAACAGCTCTTCGGACAATCCCAATCACCTGGCCCTTTACGGTATGGGGTCTAGATATGGTCGGCCCTCTTAAAGGGGGGGAGCAAGAAAAAGAAATACCTCCTGGCCATGGTTGACAAGTTTACCAAATGGATTGAAGCAAGGCCTGTCAGCTCCACCAAGGCCGGGCCAGTAATCGACTTCATATCCGGTGTCGTACACTGTTATGGTGTCCGGCATAGCATAATAACGGACAAAGGATCCAATTTCACCGCCGAGGAGGTAAAGTATTGGTGCGCAAATTTGGGCATCAAGCTTGACTATGCCTCCGTATACCACCCGCACACCAATGGACAAGTCAAAAGAGCCAATGGGCTCATTATGAGCGGTATTAAACCTCGGCTGGTCCATTCTCTAAAAGAGTCTGGCTGCCAATGGGTGGAGGAGCTCAAATCCGTACTATGGGGCTTGTGTACCACCCCAAATCGTTCCACGGGGTACACACCATTTTTCATGGTGTACGGGGCTGAAGCGGTCCTCCCCTACGACATTATCCACGATGCACCTCGGGTGCGTATGTACGAGGAAAAAGCGGCTAAGTTGGATCGGCAAGACAACTTAGACGCATTGGAAGGCAAGCGCGACATAGCTCGGGCCTGATCTGCTTTCTATCAATAGCAAGCTCGGCCCTATCAGAGGAGGGAAGTTCGAGCAAAGGCATACAACACGGGCGAACTCGTCCTACGCCTCCCAGATAAGTAGAAGCATAAACTTGACCCAAAGTGGGAGGACCCTTTTATAGTTGACGAAGTCCTAACACGAGGAGCTTATCACATGTGCAACTCACGGGACATATGCCTTGAGCCGAACTCGTGGAATGCAACTCGTCTTCGGTGTTTCTACGGCTAGAGCAACATCGTTACCTTCTTTCCATCATTGTCTTTTTTATTTTTGCCAAAGTTTTTTGTTTTCTTTTGTAGGGATTATTAGAGGTCCCAGGATGTGTTCAGTTTAATCGAACAACTTCGAGTATTTATCAAAACACCCATGCTAAATGGAATGATCAAATAGCACCTCGGGGCTTCATCAAGAAGTCGTTCAATGTATTCATCACACCTACTTGTTTATATATACACACCTCGACTCAACATTGATTCCCACCATTATATGCATCAATTGTACTTAAGATCCTTGCAATGCTGGGTTGCCTAGCTCTTGTGCTTACCCTCTATGTTCCCAATATTTTTCGCTAGGGGATAAAGGGAGCACCGCTGCGATTGTTTGACGAGTTCGCTCGGATACGTACCTCAGACGGGTAAAGCCAAAAGCTAGCATTTCTTAAGAGACAACTTGGTCGGCTATGAACAAGGTCCATATAATCGGCACTTTTTGTCGTATATAATAGTTGTCTGCACTACGCGGATAAATGGCTACACCGACTACAACTTATGTAGCAACCTCGAAAAAGGAACCCATCGAGGAACTATTTTTCCGGAAGATGTTTCTTATGTCGCATCACATGGTTGGATTGCCTGGTTATCAAAAATGAATTCCTATTGTCATAGGATACAAAGTACAAAACATAGCCCAGTTGTTAACGAGGGAGGTAGAAGCCGGTGGCTCGTTAAAGATAGAGTTTTCAAAACAGGAAGGGAAGTGCCTTAAAGCACAAATATAACATTACATATGATCAGACACTTGGCGGTTGGTCGAGATGATCTATTACAACATCTAAAGTGCAGTCCTCTTGTGACAAGCATGCGACATGCATGACTTGATCATACACCACGTGAAGAGGAATTTCTTTCCCATCTGGCCCCGCCGGCCCAACCCGGGCCATGTGCTCGGGATCTAGACACACAAAGCGGGTCTTCACCATAGCCCATGCCTCCCGATCTCCTTCTCGGCAGGCTGAAGTCTTCCATAGTTCGAAGCGGCATCGGGCTCCTCTAAATAGCTTGGAAAGCTCGGCCATCCCTTGCGGGGGGTTTGGTTTGGCCATAGAGCTCGGACCATACTCTACATAGCCTTTTGAGCTCGCTCATGCAGAATGGATAGTTCCTTCAGGAAGTCCTACCCAAAAGAACTAGCTTCTTCTTTAGGATGCCCAGTAATGAGACATGAGACCTAATCAAAAAGAGGCACACAGTTTCACCGTTAACATAAAGAAACAGTGATCTTTTACAGGTCAGAATTTTACTTACAAAATATGTCGGCCTTCAATTTCTGATTCTCAATGCCATTTTGCGAAAATTGAGCTTTCAAACTAGTGGTGGTTATTCCCTTCTTTGAGATGGTTATTTTCCTCGCAACATCGCTTTAATACACGATGACTAGCTTCAAGCTGAGATTTGGCGTACCTATAAGAATCTCAAGATGCATCTAAATCCTTTTGCATTTGGCCTATTGATTCACCCGCTATAACAAAATTCTTGGTTATTAAGGAAATCCAACTAAAATTTAGCATATCACGAATAATTTCCCTTACCAAGTGCTTCTGTGGTGAATTATTTCACATCCTCAAGTTCGGCCGTGGTGGCTTGTAGATCGGCTTGGATTAGCTGAAAATCCTTGGATAATTTTCCATTTTCTTGCTTTAAAGCCTATAGGTTGGCAGAATGCCATGTCGACCCTTAATTCAGTCGTCCCGCCCAAATTAAGGCTCGGGGGCTACTGGGTCCGAACTTTTGTTCGGTTATAAAGACACCGATGACTCACCTACAGATTGGTGATAACCCACAAGTATGGGGGATCAATCATAGTCCTTTCGATAAGTAAGAGTGTCGAACCCAACGAGGAGCGGAAGGCTCTGATAAACGGTTTTCAGCAAGGTAATAACTGCAAGCACTGAAAGTAGCAGTAACAAGTGATCATATAGCGAGGTGAAACGTAGCAAGTGAAAAGTAACAAGTAGTAGAAATGGTGCAGCAAGTGGCCGAATCCCTTTTGTAGCAAGGGACAAGCCTAAACAAAGTCTTACAGGAGGAAAAACGCTCCCGAGGACACACGGGAATTTCTGTCATGCTAGTTTCATCATGTTCATGTGATTCACGTTCGTTACTTTGATAGTTTGATATGTGGGTGGACCAGCGCTTGGGTACTGCCCTTACTTGGACAATCATCCCACTTATGATTAACCCCTCTCGCAAGCATCCGCAACTACGAAAGAAGAATTAAGACAACGTCTAACCATAGCATTAAACTAGTGGATCCAAATCAGCCCCTTACGAAGCAACGCATAGACTGTGGTTTAAGCTTCTATCACTCCAACAACCCATCATCTACTTACTACTCCCCAATGCCTTACTCTAGGCCCAAGTATGGTGAAGTGTTATGTAGTCGACATTCACATAACACCACTAGAGGAAAAGACAACATGCATCATATCAAAATACCGAACGAATACCAAATTCACATGAGTATTATTAACAAGACTTATCCCATGTCCTCAGGAACAAAAGTAACTACTCACAAAGCATAATCGTAATCATGATCAGAGGTGTAATGAATAGCATCAAGGATCTGAACATAAACTCTTCCACCAAGTAATCCAACTAGCATCAACTACAAAGAGTAATCAACACTACTAGCAACCTTACAAGTACCAAACGGAGTCGCGAGACGGAGATTGGTTACAAGAGATGAACTAGGGATTGGATAGGAGATGGTGCTGATGAAGATGTTAATGAAGATGCCTCCCCTCCGACGAGAGGAGTGTTGGTGATGACGATGACGACAATTTCCCCCTCCGGGAGGGAAGTTTCCCCAGCAGGACCGTCCTGCCGGAGCTCTAGATTGGATCTGCTCAAGTTCCGCCTCATGGCGGAGGCAAAACCACGAAAAAGCTCCCGATTGACTTTTTCTGGAACAAAACCCTTCATATAGCAAAAGAGGGGGGCCCGTGGGCCGTCGGGGAGCCCACAAGCCCTGTAGCCGCCACCAGGGGGTGGCGGCTACCAGGCTTGTGGGGCCCTGGTAGCTCCCCTCTGGTACTTCTTTCGCCCAATATTTTTTATATATTCCCAAAAAATTCCACGTAAATTTTCAGGGCATTTGGAGTTGTGCAGAATAGAGGACTCAGATTTGCTCCTTTTCTAGTCCAGAATTCCAGCTGCCTGAATTCTCCCTCTTCAAATAAACCTTGCAAAATAAGAGAGAAAAGGCATAAATATGGTACCACAAAGTAATATAACAGCCCATAGAGCGATAAATATCAACATGAAAGCATGATGCAAAATGGACGTATCAACTCCCCCAAGCTTAGACCTCGCTTGTCCTCAAGCGAAAACGAAGTTCCATAAACATGTCCACATGTTTAGGGACGAAGGTGTCGATAAAACATAATACGGACATGAGGGCATCGTGATCACACATAGAACAGCAATACATCATAAAGATTCTTATGGGAAAGTAACAATTCCTTCACAAAGCAAATTATGAAGCAAAAACCTTACCGAGAAGTAACCAACAACAGTCCAATGTCATTGAAGCAATTGCAATTTATCATAACATCAGAAAGAGTCAAATAAGAGCTTGTAAGGCAAACCCACATACCCAATCATCTCTTTTATTTTCCACAATTGTTACAACTCACGTGGTACTCATGGTATCAAAGTTTTAGCTGGACACAGAGGAAAATAGGGGCTTATAGTTTTGCCTCCCAACTATTTACCTCAAGGGTAAAGTCAACAATAATAAAGCATAAGTACTCAACTCCAAGTTGATATATGAATATAGATCTTTACCAAGCATGTGACGGTAGCCCAGACAAAGGAAAAAATAGGGAATTGGTGAAGATCACCATGACTCTTACAAGGGCAAAAAGTAAAGGTACAAGATAGGCCCTTCGCAGAGGGGAGCATAGGTTGTCATGCGCTTTTGACGTTTGAATGCGTGTCCTCTTAGTGCGGAGGAACGTCAGTTTATATTGCCTCCTGTGATAAAGAACTTTATTATGCAGTCTGTCGCTTTTATGTCTTCCTCATCACAGGTTCGTACAAAGCTTATTTTCCACACACTAATAGATCATACATATTAGAGAGCAATTTTTATTGCTTGCACCAATGACAACTTACTTGAAGGAGCTTATTCAATCCATAGGTAGGTATGGTGGACTCTCATGGCAAAACTGGGTTGAAGGTTTATGGATGCACAAGTAGTATCTCTACTTGGTGCAGGAGTTTTGGCTAATATGATGTGGAAGCGATCATCACGTGCTAAGGGATCTCTACTCATATAACATTGTTTGGAACCAAGCAAACACAATTCATTATGTTGTCTTCCTTGTCCAACATCTACTCCTAAGCATGTAATAGTTTGGTGAGTGCTCACAATTGTAAAAAGTGTCTAAAATGATATATTTATATGTGAACCTCTCTTTCCTTATTACTTCTTATTAATTGCAACAATGATGGAGGTCTATGTTGATTTATTCTCAAAAAGTTTTAATCATCATACGTGTCATATGTGAAGCTATCACTTCCATAAAATCATCTCATAATCTTTCATGCTATCATTCTTTTCATACTTTTGATCACGACACAAAGCAAAGCCCTTGACTAAGATACTCTTTATTATATAGCTCGCAAGCTCGAATACATCGCGGGAGACACAAGGCAAAAGACTCAAACTAAACACTAAAGACTTATTCCTCTAAGAGAAGAAATAAAAAACTGAAAAGGAAAGAACTAAAACAAAGGTAAAAGCAAAAGATATAAAGGTGATACGATACCAGGGCAACTCCCCCAAGCTTGGCAAAAGCCAAGGGGATTGCCCATACCAATGCTTAGTGGTCTTCCTTTGGTGGTGATGGTGGTGGTGTTGTTGCCTTTGATTCCAAGAGAGTTATCAATCTTTGATTTATACCTTTGAGATCTGCGACATGGTTTTCCAGCAAAACAACTTCACGAGAAAGGAAAATATTGCGACCACGAGTTGTTTCGCAAAATCTCAAGAGTTCAATCAAGGATGGAGACAGCACGTGGAGGAAGGGTTGGAGAAAATCTACTCCTTCAACGTCTTCAATGTTGAACATAGGTTGAACTTCCTCCCTAGCTTGGGTTTTCTCCTTAGCTTTGTCCCTGGCTTCCGTGACTTCTACTCTTTTCAGATCAGCATCTACTTCTTCATGAACTTGGGGAAGATCATTCTCCCCAATAGATTCCTGAGACATCTTTGCTCTAAATCTGCGGTAGACAACAGGCTCGAAACGAAAACAGTGGAAAACTACACGATACGGAGATCAAAACCTTCGGGCGTATATATATATATATATTGATTTTTTCTGGACCAGAAGGAGTGCTCCACAAGAAAACGGAGTCCGGGAGGCACACGAGGTGCCCACAAGCCCTCTAGCCGCCTCCAGGGGGGTAGGTGGCAGCTACCAAGCTTGTGGCCGAGTCGTGCGCTCTCCGGACTACTTTTTATTTTTCTAATTTTCCTTCCAAAACGGAGGAAATTTCCTATTGGAAAAGTTTCGGAGTCCAATTACTTACCGAAACATATACCTCTTCGTTTTCAGGGTCTGAAACAGGCTGATAAACATCCCTTATGTACTCCTTTGGACTTATGATATTGATGATATTGGTCTCAACATTTATGGGAGTACCGGAGATATAATGCTTGATTCTTTGCCCATTTACCACTCTAGGAAAATTTCCTTCCGTGTTATTGATTTTGATGGCACCGGAACGATATACTTCCTCGATAACGTAAGGACCTTCCCATTTAGAGAGAAGCTTACCTGCGAAGAATCTTAAGCGAGAATTGTATAGCAGGACATAATCTCCTACATTGAACTCTCGTTTTCGTATTCTTTTATCGTGCCATCTCTTAACCTTTTCCTTGAACAGCTTGGCATTCTCGTATGCCTCGTCCCTCCATTCATCTAATGAGGTGATATCAAACAACTGCTTCTCACCGGCAAGTTTGAAATCATAGTTGAGCTCTTTGATTGCCCAGTAAGCTTTGTGTTCCAGCTCAAGAGGTAAATGACAAGCCTTACCGTAAACCATTTTGTACGGCGACATGCCCATGGGATTCTTATAAGCAGTCCTATAAGCCCATAGTGCATCGTCAAGTTTGCTAGACCAATTCTTCTGAGATCTATTAACAGTCTTTTGTAAGATCAATTTGATCTCCCTATTACTCAACTCCACTTGACCAATAGACTGAGGATGATAAGGAGATGCAACTCTATGGTTGACATCATACTTAGCGAGCATCTTGCGGAAAAACCATGAATGAAGTGTGAACCGCCATCAGTCATCAGATATTTAGGGACTCCAAATCTTGGGAAAATGACTTATTTAAGCATCTTAATAAAGGTGTGGTGATCAACATTTTTAGTGGGGATAGCTTCTACCCACTTAGTGACGTAATCCACAGCAACTAAGATGTGAATATACCCATTGGAACTCGGGAAGGGTCCCATATAATCAAAGCCCCAGACATCGAACGGTTCAATGACAAGTGAATAGTTCATAGGCATTTCCTGACATTTACTGATGTTCCCTATCCTTTTGCATTCGTCACAAGACAAGACAAACTTACGGGCATCCTTGAAGAGAGTGGGCCAATAGAAACCTGATTGCAATACCTTATGAGCAGTTCTATCTCCAGCATGGTGTCCTCCGTAGGCTTCGGAATGACACTTCTGCAAGATCTGTCCCTGTACATGTTCAGGCACACAACGTGTGATAACACCATCTACTCCTTCCTTATAAAGGTGAGGATCATCCCAAAAGTAGTGTCTCAAATCAAAGAAGAATTTCTTCTTTTGCTGATAGGTGAAACTGGGTGGTATATATTTGGCTACGATATAATTTGCGTAATCAGCATACCACGGTGCACTATGTGAAGTGTGGATGACATTTAATTGCTCATCAGGGAAGCTGTCATCGATAGGTCGTGGGTCATCAAGGACATTCTCCAGCCTAGACAAGTTATCTGCTACAAGGTTATCAGCACCCTTTCGGTCAACGACATGCAAATCAAATTCCTGTAACAGGAGAACCTATCTGATCAGCCTAGGCTTAGCGTCCTTCTTCTCCATAAGGTACCTAATAGCAGCATGATCAGAGTGAATAGTGACTTTGGAGTCAACTATATAAGATCTAAACTTTTCACATGCAAACACGACTGCTAAAAACTCCTTTTCCGTAGTGGCATAGTTTCTTTGGGCACTGTATAGAGTTTTACTAGCGTAGTGAATAACATTCAACTTCTTGTCAACTCTTTGTCCTAACAGCACCAACAGCATAATCACTAGCGTCGCACATGATTTCTGTCACACCCTGTTTCTCATCACAAGTATTTTATGTTGCAAAAATCAGAGCTTGTTAAAACTTTTTCAAATAATGTTGTGAGTGCAATGTCAGCCCTTGTATGAGTGAATGATTGCTTGCTTGATGACTCAAACCCATGAAAAACTTATTATTTTGCTCTCTTCAAAAACCCTTTTTCCTTTATATCAAGATCACCTTCATCATGTTGGGATACACTACTAGCTCATGAAGCCAAGTGGCACTTCCAACCAAAGTTGGTGATCTGATCCAGATATTATTTTCATTCATTAAAAACATTAATTGGTGATTCAAAATATTATTTTCCTATTTTATATTTATGTCTGTTTCTAAGGCCAAGAATGATATTCCCACAAGGAAAATTGCTTTCCTGCTTTAGAAAATTCTGAGTAAATTCATGGAAGCTCAGAAGGACATATATTTTCCATATATAAGATTTTCAACCCTATTTTATATTAATATTATTTGGGTAAAACCCTGAAAACCATTTCTGTCTGTTTTAGCTTTTTGAGATGTTTCCAAAGGAAATGATCTCAATAAATTCCCATAAAATTACAGGAGCCCTCCCAAGTCATATTAGGTGCTCACATAAAATCTCACCTTGATCCAAGGTAGGGAAGTGCACCTAATGAGCCCAAAACACTCTTTGTCCAGAGAAGAGTTGGAACAACTCTACATTGCAAAGTCTCTCCAATGGAGCTGAAACTTTGCAGAGGTGTTTGACACCCCAAATGAGCACTCCACACCAAAGATGGGATTTGTGAGACTCTGTTTGGCCACACTTCGTTTGTAAAGGACAGTACTGGTCATTTTGAAGCATTTTCAAGTTTACAAAGCCAAACATGTTCAATGGAGCTCAAATTTGGTGAAACCCCATGTTTTTACCCCAAGACCAAACATGTTAAGTTTCAGTTCCAGTGGTGGAGTGGAAGCACCCCAAATCACTGTCAAACACCTACTGACAGGAAGGTAAAACTCTCCTAGCCACTGTTTTACCCAATGGCAAAGCCCCAAACTTGGTGAGTTAGAGCCCCAGAACACCCTGAGCACCGAGTCAACCAGCCCCTCCCCAACTCCAAGCACTATTGACAAGATCTTCAATTTGAGCCGCAGGCCAGTACTAGCAACACTGGTCTTCCTTGCCTCCTTTGACCAGCTCGTGCTCCCACTAACACACAACGGCTAGGCACACTCCCAGCAACACTCAGGACATGGAGGACACGTCCAAAGGACCCCAGAGCACGCCACCATGCCATGGCATGCCAAAACCACGCTCTGGACGCGCTACAGAGAACCTCCAGCAAGGGGACGTCGCCCCGGCCAGTTCCAACCCCCCCCCAGTAATGTCCAAACGCTCCCCCGACACCCACTCTGTGCAAAGCTACCATCAGGGGCCCCCTCTCCTTGCGCAAGAGCTCAGGCGATGCATGCCTGCGCGCGCCCGACGTGATCGAGCATGCACGGTCGCTGCGGCTCGACCCCACTCGCTTTCCCTCTGCAGCCGATGCACCAGGAGGTCCTAAACCATGTCCCGAACCCGTGGTTTCGCGGCCAGTAACCTCATTGTGCTCGCACGCGCGCCACGGTGAGTCACTGGCGCGCCCGAGTCATCTCACTGTCGTTGGCCTATAAATAGGTCCCCCCGGCACCCCAGCAACCCCCAGGCAACTTCAGCACAACCACTAGAATCCCCCTAGCCGCCCAATCGAGCTCGCAGAGCCCCGGTGCTCGAGATCGATCGAGGCCCCTCCGCCTCGGAGCTCCGGTCGATCTCCGGCTACACGCCGGCTCCTGCGCCGCCCGACCTCCCATTGCACTCCCCTTGATGCCAGGATCATTTCCCCCATCTTCCCCGAGCGAATCCGTGCCCCTAGCCCCTAGCTCGACGCCAACCCAAAACCTTTCCGCCACGATCACCTCGTCGCCGGCGACCCAGACCACCTCCGGTGACGTCTCGACCACGAGTAGGTAGGCGGAGGAACGAGGGACCCATTCCCGCTCCTAGATTGGCCTGAGGGCAACGGTAGCCTCGCCGGCGTCCGTCTCCACCTCTCTGGCTGGAGTTAGGAGAAGGAGCCGACAGGTGGAGCCTACCTGTCGATGTCCTGGGCAGCCAGTGCGCGTAGCCGCTGACACTGACCCCAGGGGCCCGCAGGTCAGGTTTGAACCAGGCCCACGCGCGCCTGGTAGCCGGTCTGCTGGCTGGGCCGACTTGGTCCCCCCCTGGCCTTTTTCTTTTATTTTTAACCTGCAGCTTAAATGATTTTTATAAAAATATTTAGCTAGTAGAAAAATATGATTCTTCCACCAACAATTTTCTAAAAATGTGTAGTAATTGATTCTGTAGAGTTTGACATTTATCAAAAACAGAATCTGTTTTGGTATAATAAAATGATATTAAAAGCATTTGTTTGCTCCTGTTTGCTTCTAAATAAATATGCTTAGCTAATAAAAACCATAGGAAACATTTTCCAAAATAATAAACTGAATTTATTCAAGCTTTGCAACATTTTTAAAAGCGCCTTGTGATCTGTTTTGGTGTGAGCTATTATTTATTTATTCCTTTCTCGACGGTAGAGTTACCGAGTGACGGAGGATCCAGAGTGGAAGACCTCGAAGACCCCGGATACCTAGCTGACCAAGGCAAGCAGCCCTTTGACCATGACTTGATCATAAACATTGTTGCATGCTAGTATAGTTGGTACTTTTCCCGTTGCATGTGATCACAGTGCCGGTTCATCATTGGTGTGATGGTACCGAAGGCTTCATCGAAGCACTTGCATGATAGTGATGTTATACATATGGCTCCTCGGAGCACAAGCATGATGAGCTTGACCCTACCATCTATGAGGATCATGCTACTGTCATGTTGACTAGTAGAGTAAGATCATTGCATTGAGCTTGACCCTACCCCTTGAGGGTCATGTTAATACCATGTTGACAAGTAAAGATAGAGCATATTATCATGAGCATGATGATGAGTTAAATCAAAGAGTTTATGAAAACCCCGTCGGGTGCCACTAATGCCCGAGGGTGATGATGAGTTGGTGATCACTTTTGGTGAAGTGATGCACCGGTGTTTTGTGTGAGTATGGTTTCGGAAATGGGATTAGATTTATGATGTGTCGACCGTCTCAACCTTACCAGTACGACCACGATACCCCTTTATGGGACAGGGCTTTGTTGATTACTCTGGTCGGTGCTAGCAAAGAGCCACATTAATAGTGGCGGGAGTGATTGTCGTCACTCTCGTGATGGGGTCGTGCCAGGTAGGACGACTATGCCATTATTATGAGTTCCAGGCACACCGTTGGTCCCCGCATGGTTGATACTGTCCAGAGTCGGTGCTCGTAAGACGTTCAACATGTGGGCTGGGTACCAATCGAGTGGACCTCTTTGTCTAGTATCGTCAGGGGAAAGATGATGATCGGGTACTTACCTCGGGTATATGTGATATACCGCGAGTCGTGGATGACATGGAAGTTTCCCGGATCTCGTGGGTCCAGCGTACTACCTCTGCAGAGTGTCAAACTATTCGAATAGTTGTGTCCACGGTCAAGGACAGTTGGGTGGTGCTGCTTAAACTACGTCCAGCGTTTCCGCATAAACCAAAAGTGTGTGTGTGTGAGTTCGGTGAATGGTGTTAATAACTGGAGTTACTTGAGGAATTGATATGACCAAGTTCGGTGACTTGGCATATAGGGTGAACCCGGTGTGTTCAACCCTTAGCAGATATGTTGATATATGTAACTTGTTCTTCAAGAGTAGTTCTTTAACTTGTTGCATATACCTGATTATTCCACCAAATTGCATTCCACCATAGATACATGTTACTATTATTCTTCACTATCAATGTTCATATCATGGGTTGTTTGCGAGTACATTCAAAGTACTCATTGGCTTGCCACTGGTTATATTATTGACCAGACATGGAAGGACCGGAGTTTGGCGACGAGTACGCCGTCGGAGACGAACCTGCGATCTAGGACGCTTCCAAGTCAGAATGCATGTCGGTGTAGGCTTGATGGCATGGGTACCGCTTAGCCCTTACGAGTTTCCGCTACTCGATGTATCTGTTTAATTTGGCTTTAGGCCTCGCTCTTGAACCCGACCTTCTGGTCGTTTGATGTAATAATTTTGGTACTTGGATGTAAGACTCTGTTATTCAGTATTTGTGTTCAGTGAACATTGATCCTTGGGGTCACTGGGCACGGCGAACTCGACTTGCTAGTCGGGGTCCCCACAGAACTAGTATCAGAGCCATCCTGACTATAGGAAGCCTTAGATAGCATGGACTTTAGCCCAGAACGTTAGAACGCCAGCCTTGCACAAAACTTTTGCACATACAACCTTCTGACCTCTCTCCTATGCCCTGTAGATGGCTGCCGTACCTGAGACGCTTATGGAGACCGGCTTTCCACTACTCCTGGTGGATTGTCTCGAGAAGTGCCACGTACGTCGCACGCCCATCTTCCTCTACCACGAGCACTGAGTCAACGCCGACACTAAGGAATATCACATGGACGTGATAGTGAAGGCTAATGACTCCCCGTCTAGTTGGTTCTTCGAAGGACCACAGATGGGAGAGCTGATGTTGGAAGTGGAGACGGTCGCACGAGAGGCGCTCGTGCGTCTCCGCAGCATCCTCCCTGAGATGGCTAATGAGCCTGTCACTCGTCACCTACCTTTCATTAAGGAAGGAGTGGATGGGAGTTGGACACTCACCCCAGCCCCGGAGGATGGGATGCCATTAAGGTTTCAGACCTACTTCAGCCTCTCGTCGGACACCCTGACGCACTTCCTGGCTAAGGAATCAGCCAAGCTTCGCCAAGAGCTGCACCTAGTCAAGGGCCTGCTCCACACTGAGAAGATGTAGAATCGCAAAGTAAAGAAGGCAGGCGCACCTGAAGGGAGGACAGCTGTTGCTACTTGGGGTGGTGTGTTATCCATCCAGGCAGTCCCTCTTCGGAGTCGCCGCCTGACAGCGGAAGAGTACACTGAGATCTTCGCCGCCTCGCCTAAGAGACGCCGTGATGTGCGGATTCTTTCTTTCACTCCTATAAAGGAAGAAGATGTTGATGAAGACGAGGACAAAGATGAGGATCCTGTTGAATCCGCCTTTGAGACTGAGCAGTCCGCCGCGTAGGATTTACCGTAGGCAATTAGGAGTACCCCGAGCATAGGGTATCCATGTATCCGTTTCTAATTTACGTATGTGTGCACGATGTAAGTCACCTATTGCCTTAGGCAGCCTGTAAGTGACTACATCACCTAGTTTTTATGAATGCAATTTCCGTTTGTCAAAAACTTTGGTTTTGAAAACTTGGCACTTGCACGTATTGGACCCCCTCTTACTAGGAACGAATCCTTGTATTCCCGAGCAAGGTGGCATTTTGACTTGTCTGTTTCTATGACAGGATGGTGAACGCAACCCGCAACAGCACCTTCGGCAACCCCGGCGCCGGCTCCTCAGGGACGCTGCAGGGAACCGAAGGAGAAGCACACGCTGGAGGACACCACGAGCAGCCTAGAGACCTTCCGCCACCACCTCCTCCTGAGAACTCGACGATGGCTCAGTTCCTTCAAGCTCTTTGGGAGGAGCGTCAAGCCAGCAATGCCGCTATTCAGCAGCTGACTCAAGTCCTGGTGGACAACCCGCCGCGGAATGGGAATGGCGGTGGCTGCTCTACTCTTTCTGAGTTCATGCGGACTACGCCCCCCATATTCACAGAGACGACTGGACCACTGGACGCCGATGACTGGATCCGCACCATTGAAGACCTCCTTGCGCTGATCAAGTGCACCGACGATCATGAGAAGGTCCTTTATGCTTCTCACTGTCTCGGAGGCACCGCCAGGGCATGGTGGGATGGATTTCAGATCATGCGGATAGGGCAAGTCATCACTTGGGTGATGTTCAAGGAAGGATTTCGCAGGGCTCACATTCCACCTGGACTGATGACCATTAAGAAGCGGGAATTCCGAGCCTTGAGGCAGGGTAGTGGAACTGTTAAGGAGTACTTGCAGAAGTTTAACCTCTTGTCGAGGTACGCGCCCGAAGATGTTAACACTGAGGCCGCTAAGGTGGAACACTTCATGGAAGGGTTACAGTAGTCCCTGCAATACCAGCTGGTGGTTTGCGACTGGCAGACTTTCAGCAAGTTGGTTAACAAGGCACTTATGCTGGAAGACAAGCGTCGTGCGATGGACAACACCCGCAAGCACAAACTGATAGGCAGTGGAGGACCCAGTAGCGCATGACCAAGACCATGGCAGTCAGCACCTGCAAGACCCAACTTTCAGCAGCAGTAGTACAAGCACCCGGTGTTCCGCCAGAATTATCAGCCTCAACAGCAAGCCAAGCCAGTAGTCAACCCGCCGAACAACGGTGGAGTCAAGACCAACCCTCCGGGGTAGGTCACCTGCTTTGGGTGTAGTCAGAACGGGCACTATTCCAGGCAGTGCCCCAACAAGAAGCCCGACGCACCGTGTCCCGATGCACCCAACCCCGGTCAGGGTGCACCAGGAAGGAACCAGGCCCCCCGCAACCAGCAGTTCAATGGCAGGGGCCGGATCAATCACATCACTGCAGAAGAGGCGCATGAAGACCCGGACTGCATTCTGGGTAAGTTCCTCGTCAACTCAACTCCAGCAACAATGTTGTTTGATTGTGGTGCCTCACATTCTTTTGTTACTCAAAGGTTTGCGGAGAAGTGTGGTTTAAAACCCACTCTACTCCGTGGACAGATGGCAATTCAAACCTCGGGAGCAGTATTGAGGACCAACCTAGGGTGTAGAAGGGTCGAGATAGTTATCAATGGAACGAGTTTCTTGGCAGGCCTCATTGTGCTTAAATCGCAAGGTGTAGAAGTAATCCTCGGCATGGATTGGTTGGCCAAGCACCAAAGTCTTTTGGACTATGCCAACAGGGCCATTACCATGACAAGCAACCAAGGGGTCAAGGTCAAGTTTGTCTCCGAGCCAGTATCAGCTCAAGTGCCTCGAGTCAACAGTCTATCCGAGGTAGAGCTTGATCAAGTGTCTGTAGTCTGTGAATACCCGGACGTCTTTCCTGACGAGCTACCCGGAATGCCTCCCGACCGAGACATCGAGTTCATCATCGAGCTCATGCCCGGATCAAGGCCTATATATAAAAAGCCTTACATGATGGGTTTCGAAGAGCTGGCAGAGCTGAAGAAGCAGCTGGATGAGCAACTCAGGAAAGGGTTCATCTGTCCGACTGCATCACCTTGGGGATCACCTATTCTATTTGTTTCAAAGAAGGATGGTACCATTCGACTCTGCGTCGATTACTGTTCTCTTAATGAAGTCACAATTAAGAACAAGTACCCGCTCCCCAAGATCGAAGACCTGTTTGACCAGTTAAACGGGGCCAGGGTATTTTCCAAGATCGATCTTCGATCGGGATATTACCAGTTGAAGATTCGACCCGAAGATATACCCAAGACTGCATTCGTGACCTGATACAGTCTATATGAATGCACTGTCATGCCCTTCGGTTTGACAAATGCCCCAGCCTACTTCATGTACCTCATGAACAAGGTCTTCATGGAATATTTGGACAAGTTTGTCGTCGTGTTCATCGATGACATATTAATCTTCTCCAAGTCCGAAGAGGAGCATGAGCAACACCTGAGGTTAGTTCTGGGAAAGCTTCGAGAGCACCAGCTTTATGCCAAATTCAACAAGTGTCAGTTCTGGCTGAACGAAGTTGGATTTCTGGGTCATACCCTGACGGCAAGCGGTTTGGCCATAGATCAGTCCAAGATTACTACAGTGACCAACTAGGAATCACCAAAGGACGTGAAGGATGTGAGGAGTTTCCTCGGGCTCGCGGGATACTATCGCAAGTTTGTAGAAGGTTTCTCCAGCATCGCTCGACCTATGACTCAGCTCTTGAAGAAAGGCCGGAAGTTCGAGTGGACACCGGTGTGTGAAGCAAGTTTCCAGGAGTTGAAGAAGAGCCTAACTACCGCCCCGGTATTGGCTACCCCAGACATCAACAAGGAATTCGTAATATATTGTGATGCCTCTGGAACCGGGCTCGGTGGAGTCCTGATGCAAGATGGCAGGGTCGTGGCGTACTTGTCACGGCAACTGCGACCGCATGAGGAGAACTACGCCACCCATGATCTCGAGCTAGCAGATGTAGTGCATGCTCTGAAGACATGGCGACATTACCTTATGGGAAAGCGATGTGAGATATATACAGACCACAAAAGTCTGAAATATATCTTCACTCAAAGGGAGCTGAATATGAGGCTGTGGAGATGGCTTGAGTTAATCAAGGATTACGACCTCAGCATTCAGTATCATCCCGGCAAGGCGAACGTGGTAGCCGGTGCCTTAAGCCGAAAGGCAGGCTCCTTGAACGTCACGCTCAAGGAAAGGTTACCCATCTTGTATGAACAGATGGAGAGCTTCGGGCTTGAGATAGTCGAACCAGGATACCTGGCCAACCTCGAAGTCAAGCCTACTCTGGCAGACGACATCAAGAAAGCCCAGAAGGGACACAAGAGTATCGAAGGCTTCAAGAGGAAGGTGCGAGAAGGCAAAGCCCCAGGATTCTCGATTGATGAGCAACGAGTACTGTGGTACGGGAAGCGTTTATGCATACCTAACAACGCCGAACTTAAGGACTTGATCCTGCAAGAGGCTCATGACACACCGTACTCTATCTATCCAGGTGGTACCAAGATGTACCAAGACCTCCGAGAACGATTCTGGTGGCATGGCATGAAGAGGGAAATTGGCTCCTATGTCGCTAAATGCGATGTATGCCAGCGAGTCAAGGCTGAACACCAGCGACCTGCTGGATTGCTGCAACCCTTCAAGTGCCAGAATGGAAGTGGGATAAAGTCGGCATGGACTTCATCACCGGGTTGCCCCGGTCGAATAAGGGTCATAACTCCATTTGGGTCATAGTCGATCATTTGACCAAGGTGGCCCATTTCATCCCCGTTAACACCACCTATGATGGCAGCCAGCTGGCCAGTCTATACATTCATCGAGTGGTGAGTCTCCATGGAGTTCCCAAGGAGATCATGTCCGACCGCGGCACGCAATTCACCTCAAGATTCTAGAATAAGTTTAAAGAAGCTCTCGGAACCAAACTCTCCTTCAGTACGGCTTTCCACCGGCAAACGGGCGGACAGACCGAGAGGGTAAACCAGATACTTGTGGACATGCTCCGCGCCTGTGTTTTGGCTCATGGTGCCAAGTGGGAAGATTGCCTGCCATTTGCTGAGTTTTCTTACAACAACAGCTACCAGTCCAGTCTTCAGATGGCCCCATTCGAAGCGTTATATGGGTGGAAGTGCCGCACCCCGCTCAATTGGTCCGAAACCGGTGAAGGACTAGTTTTCGGACCAGAAGCACTGCAGGAAGCAGGGGACAAGGTTCAGCTTGTCCGAGAGAACTTGGAGGCAGCTAAGACAAGGCAGAAGAGCTATGCGGACCCTCGCCGCAGAGATGTGGAGTTTGTTCCCAGAGACCAGGTGTACTTGCGAGTCACGCCTCTCAAGGGGACCAAGCGTTTCCACGTCAAGGGGAAGCTAGCTCCCAAGTTCATTGGACCCTTCAAGATCACGGCAAGGCGCGGGGAAGTAGCTTACCAGTTGGAGCTACCTCCTGAGCTTTCGGGTGTGCACAACGTGTTTCACGTGTCACGGCTCTGGAAGTGTTTATAAGTGCCGAGCCGTCCTGATCTTTACAAGGACATTGATCATCAAGCTATTGACCTTCAACCGGACCTTACCTACCGCGAGAAACCGATCCGCATTTTGGATGAAGCCAAACGTTGCACCAGAAGCCGCACCATCAAGTTTTTCAAGGTTCATTGGAGCAACCATACCGAAGCAGAAGCCACGTGGGAATTTGAAGACTATCTCCGATCAGAATTTCCTGAGCTATTTAATGCTTAGCTTAGGAATCTCGGGGACGAGATTCTTGTAAGAGGGATAGGTCTGTCACACCCTGTTTTTCATCACAAGTATTTTATGTTGCAAAAATCAGAGCTTGTTAAAACTTTTTCAGATAATGTTGTGAGTGCAATGTCAGCCCTTGTATGAGTGAATGATTGCTTGCTTGATGACTCAAACCCATGAAAAACTTATTATTTTGCTCTCTTCAAAAACCCTTTTTCCTTTATATCAAGATCACCTTCATCATGTTGGGATACACTACTAGCTCATGAAGCCAAGTGGCACTTCCAACCAAAGTTGGTGATCTGATCCAGATATTATTTTCATTCATTAAAAACATTAATTGGTGATTTAAAATATTATTTTCCTATTTTATATTTATGTCTGTTTCTAAGGCCAGGAATGATATTCCCACAAGGAAAATTGCTTTCCCGCCTTAGAAAATTCTGAGTAAATTCGTGGAAGCTCAGAAGGACATATATTTTCCATATATAAGATTTTCAACCCTATTTTATATTAATATTATTTGAGTACAACCCTGAAAACCATTTCTGTCTCATTTAGCTTTTTGAGATGTTACCAAAGGAAATGATCTCAATAAATTCCCATAAAATTACAGGAGCCCTCCCAAGCCATATTAGGTGCTCACATAAAATCTCACCTTGATCCAAGGTAGGTAAGTGCACCTAATGAGCCCAAAACCCTCTCTGTCCAGAGAAGAGTTGGAACAACTCTACATTGCAAAGTCTCTCCAATGGAGCTGAAACATTGCAGAGGTGTTTGACACCCCAAATGAGGACTCCACACCAAAGATGGGATTTGTGAGACTCTGTTTGGCCACACTTCCTTTGTAAAGGACAGTACTGGTCATTTTGAAGCATTCTCAAGTTTACAAAGCTAAACTTGTTCAATGGAGCTCAAATTTGGTGAAACCCCATGTTTTTACCCCAAGACCAAACCTGTTAAGTTTCAGTTCCAGTGGTGGAGTGGAAGCACCCCAAATCACTGTCGAACACCTACTGACAGGAAGGTAAAAACCCTCCTAGCCACTGTTTTACCAAATGGCAAAGCGCCAAACTTGGTGAGTTAGAGCCCTAGAACACCCTGAGCACCCAGTCAACCAGCCCCTCCCCAACTCCAAGCACTAGTGACAAGATCTTCAATTTGAGCCGCAGGCCAGTACTGGCAACACTGGTGTTCCTTCCTCCTTTGACCAGCTCGTGCTCCCACTAACACACAACAGCTAGGCACACTCCCAGCAACACTCAGGACATGGAGGACACGTCCAAAGCGCCCAGAGCGCGCCAGCATGTCGTGGCATGCCAAAACCACGCTCTGGACGCGCTACAGAGAACCTCCAGCAAGGGGACGTCGCCCCGGCCAGTTCCAACCCCACAGTAATGTCCAAACGCTCCCCCGACACCCACCCTGTGCAAAGCTACCATCAGGGGCCCCCTCTCCTCGCGCAAGAGCTCAGGCGACGCGTGCCCGCGCGCGCCCGACGCGGTCGAGCATGCACGATCGCTGTGGCTCGACCCCACTCGCTTTCCCTATGCGGCCGATGCACCACGAGGTCCTAAACCACGTCCCGAACCCGTGGTTTCGCGGCCAGCACCTCACTGTGCTCGCACGCGCGCCATGGTGAGTCACCGGCGCGCCCGAGTCGGCTCACCGCCGCTGGCCTATAAATAGGTCCCCCGGGCACCCCAGCGCCCCCAGGCAGCTTTAGCACAACCACTAGACTCCCCCTAGCCGCCCAATTGAGCTCGCAGAGCCACGATGCTCGAGATCGACCGAGGCCCCTCTGCCTCGGAGCTCCGGTCGATCTCCAGCTACACGCCGGCTCCTGCGCCGCCTGACCTCCCATTGCACTCCCCTTGACGCCAGGATCATTTCCCCCAACTTCCCCGAGCGAATCCATGCCCCTAGCCACTAGCTCGACGCCAACCCGAAACCTTTCCGCCACGATCACCTCGTCGCCGGCGACCCAGACCACCTCCGGTGACGTCCCGACCACGAGCAAGTAGGCGGAGGAACGAGGGACCCATTCCTGCTCCTAGATTGGCCTAAGGGCAACGGTAGCCTCGCCGGCGTCCGTCTCCACCTCTCTGGCTGGAGTTAGGAGAAGGAGCCGACAGGTGGAGCCTACCTGTCGATGTCCTGGGCAGCCAGTGCGCGTAGCCGCTGACACTGACCCCAGGGGCCCGCAGGTCAGGTTTGAACCTGGCCCGCGCGCGCCTGGTACCCGGTCTGCTGGCTGGGCCGACTGGGTCTCCCCCCTTGCCTTTTTCTTTTATTTTTAACCTGCAGCTTAAATGATTTTTATAAAAATATTTAGCCAGTAGAAAAATATGATTCCTCCACCAACAATTTTCTAAAAATGTGTAGTAATTGATTCTATAGAGTTTGACATTTATCAAAAATAGAATCTGTTTTGGTATAATAAAATGATATTAAAAGCATTTGTTTGCTCATGTTTGCTTTTAAATAAATATGCTTAGCTAATAAAAACCATAGGAAACATTTTCCAAAATAATAATCTGAATTTATTCAAGCTTTGCAACATTTTTAAAAGCACCTTGTGATCTGTTTTGGTGTGAGCTATTATTTATTTATTCCTTTCTCGACGGTAGAGTTACCGAGTGACGGAGGATCCAGAGCGGAAGACCTCGAAGACCCCGGATACCTAGCTGACCAAGGCAAGCAGCCCTTTGACCATGACTTGATCATAAACATTGTTGCATGCTAATATAGTTGGTACTTTTCCCGTTGCATGTGATCACAGTGCCGGTTCATCATTGGTGTGATGGTACCGAAGGCTTCATCGAAGCACTTGCATGATAGTGATGTTATACATATGGCTCCTCGGAGCACAAGCATGATGAGCTTGACCCTACCATCTATGAGGATCATGCTACTGTCATGTTGACTAGTAGAGTAAGATCATTGCATTGAGCTTGACCATACCCCTTGAGGGTCATGTTAATACCATGTTGACAAGTGAAGATAGAGCATATTATCATGAGCATGATGATGAGTTAAATCAAAGAGTTTATGAAAACCCCGTCGGGTGCCACTAATGCCCGAGGGTGATGATGAGTTGGTGATCACTTTTGGTGAAGTGATGCACCGGTGTTTTGTATGAGTATGGTTTCGGAAATGGGATTAGATTTATGATGTGTCGACCGTCCCAACCTTACCAGTACGACCACGATACCCCTTTATGGGACGGGGCTTTGTTGATTACTCTGGTCGGTGCTAGCAAAGAGCCACATTACTAGTGGCGGGAGTGATTGTCGTCACTCTCGTGATGGGGTCGTGCCAGGTAGGACGACTATGCCATTATTATGAGTTCCAGGCACACCGTTGGTCCCCGCATGGTTGATACTGTCCAGAGTCGGTGCTCGTAAGACGTACAACATGTGGGCTAGGTACCAATCGAGTGGACTTCTTTGTCTAGTATCGTCGGCGGAAAGATGATGATCGGGTACTTACCTCGGGTATATGTGATATACCGCGAGTCGCGGATGACACGGAAGTTTCCCGGATCTCGTGGGTCCAGCGTACTACCTCTGCAGAGTGTCAAACTATTCGAATAGTCGTGTCCACGGTCAAGGACAGTTGGATGGTGCTGCTTAAACTACGTCCAGCGTTTCCGCATAAACCAAAAGTGTGTGTGTGAGTGAGTTCGGTGACTGGTGTTAATGACCGGAGTTACTTGAGGAATTGATATGACCAAGTTCGGTGACTTGGCATATAGGGTGAACCCGGTGTGTTCAACCCTTAGCAGATATGTTGATATCTATAACCTATTCTTCAAGAGTAGTTCTTTAACTTGTTGCATATACCTGATCATTCCACCAAATTGCATTCCACCATAGATACATGTTACTATTATTCTTCACTATCAATGTTCATAGCATGGGCTCTTTGCGAGTACATTCAAAGTACTCATTGGCTTGCCACTGGTTATATTATTGACTAGACATGGAAGGACCGGAGTTTGGCGACGAGTACACCGTCGGAGACGAACCTGCGATCTAGGACGCTTCCAAGTCATAATGCATGTCGGTGTAGGCTTGATGGTATGGGCACCGCTTAGCCCTTACGAGTTTCCGCTACTCGATGTATCTGTTTAATTTGGCTTTAGGCCTCGCTCTTGAACCCGACCTTCTGGTCGTTTGATGTAATAATTTCGGTACTTGGATGTAAGACTCTATTATTCAGTATTTGTGTTCAGTGAACATTGATCCTTGGGGTCACTGGGCACGGGGAACTCGACTTGCTAGTGGGGGTCCCCACAATTTCAAAGGGCAAGTTCCAGTCAGGTGGTTGAACGGTAGGTGCGGTTATCAAAGCCTTCTTAAGTATTTCGAAAGCTTCCTCACAATCCTCGTCAAAAACAAAAGGATCATCCTTCTGCAAGAGGTTGGTAAGAGGCCTGGAAATCTTAGAGAAGTCTTTAATGAACCTTCTATAGAAACCAGCATGACCTAGGAAACTTCGTATACCTCTGAGATCTGTGGGGCAAGGCATATTCTCAATTGCATCAACCTTAGCCTTATCAACTTCAATGCCTCTTTCAGAGATTTTGTGGCACTTCTCCCAATTCAAGACGAGGTTGGTATCTTTGCATCTCTGTAAGACTCGATCAAGGTTGTTGAGGCAATCATCAAAGGAAGACACGTAAGCGGAGAAGTCATCCATGAAAACCTCGACAATATTTTCACAAAAGTCAGAGAATATAGCCATCATACATCTTTGTAAGGTGGCAGGTGCATTGCATAAGCCAAAAGTCATACGTCTATAAGCAAAGGTATGGAAGGGGCAGGTGAAAGTGGTTTTCACCTGATCAGATTGTGCAACAGGTATTTGTGAGAAACCTGAATAACCGTCTAGAAAGCAGAAGTGTGTGTGTTTGGATAGCCTTTCTAGCATTTGGTCGATAAACGGCAAAAGATAATGGTCTTTCCTAGTTGCCTTGTTCAGTTCCCGAAAGTCTATCACCATCCTATAGCTAGTAATAATCCTTTGTGGGATTAATTCATTCTTATCATTAGGAACAACGGTGATACCTCCCTTCTTAGGTACGCAATGTACTGGACTTACCCAATCACTATGAGCAACAGGATAAATGATTCCTGCTTCCAGAAGCTTTAATATTTCTTTTCTAACTACCTCTTTCATCTTAGGATTTAATCTCCTTTGATGATCAGCAACTGGTTTAGAATCATGATCGGTTTTAATCTTGTGCTGACATAGAGTGGGACTAATACCCTTAAGATCATCAAGAGTATATCCAATAGAAGCACGGTGCTTCCTTAGAGTTTTTAGTAACTTCTTCTCTTCGTGCTCTGAGAGGAGAGCAGTAATAATAACAGGATAGATCTCCTTCTCATCAAGATAGGCATACTTAAGAGTATCAGGCAACTGTTTAAGCTCAAACACAGGATCACCCTTTGGTGGGGGAGGATCCCCAAGCAGTTCAACACGCAGATTATTCTTGAGAATAGGATATTGTTCTAAGACAATTTTATCTATCTCATCTCTTTCCTCCATATGCATATCATTTTCATGCTCAAGCAGATATTGCTCTAAAGGATCCATAGGAGGTACGGCAATAGAGGCAAGAGCAATGATTTCATCCCTACTAGACGACTCTTTTTCATGGGGTTGTCTTCCAAACTTGGAGAAGTTAAATTCATGAGACACACCCTCGGAACTAACAGTGACAGTCTGCTTAATGCAATCAATGTGAGCATTGACAGTGTTGAGAAAGGGTCTACCGAATATGATGGGACAAAAGCTATCTTGTGCAGTACCAAGGACGAGGAAATAAGTAGGATACTTCGTCTTATCACACAGGACTTCTACGTCTCTCACAATTCCCAGAGGGCAGATAGTGTCTCTATTAGCTAGCGTAATAGTGACATCAATGGGTTCTAACTCAGCAAGTACAATCTCATCTTTGATTTCATCATATAGGGAACGGCGTATTGCACTAACACTAGCTCCCATATCACATAAACCATGGTAACAGTGATCTCCTATCTTGACAGAAACAACGGGCAGGCCAACAATAGGTCTGTATTTGTCTTTCGCGTCAGGTTTAGCAATTCTAGCGGAGTCCTCACAGAATTTGATAACATGCCCGTCTATGTCTTCGACTAAGAGATCTTTGATAATAGCAAGACTAGGTTCAACTCTAATCTCCTCAGGGGGTCCAAGTGGTCTAATACAACCCCCACGTATCACAGTTGGAGCTTTAGAATAATCCTTTATCCTAGCAGGGTATGGTGGTTTCTCAGCGTAGGCACAAGGAACAACAGGATCACTAAAAGCGATGACTTTCTCCTCAACTAGATTGGTTTTGACTATGTTGCTTTCTACAGGAGGATGATACTTAAACCACTTCTCTTTGGGAAGATCAACATGAGAAGTAAAAGATCCAAATAGAGAAGCTACTATCTCAGAGTCAAGTCCATACTTAGCGCTAAAATCTCTAGAAGTGTTTGTCTCAACAAAATATTTAACGCAATCAAACTGGAAATTCATACCTGACTCCTTACCTTCCTCCAGCTCCCAATCTTCAGAGTTACGTTTGATTCTTTCCAATAAATTCCACTTGTGGTCAATATCCTTCTTCATAAAAGAACCAGTATAAGAAGCGTCAAGCATGGTACGATCTTCATGAGAAAGCCGAGCATAAAAGTTTTGAGTGATAATTTCTCTCAAGAGCTCATGATTGGGGCATGAATATAGCATTGATTTAAGCCTCCCCAAGCTTGAGCTATGCTTTCCCTATCACGAGGCCAAAAGTTATAAATATAATTTTGATCACGATGTACTAAATGCATAGGATAGAACTTTTGATGAAATTCCAATTTCAACCGATTGTAGTCCCATGATCCAGTATCATCACATAGCCTATACCATGTCAACGCCTTATCCTTCAAAGATAAAGGAAAGACTTTCTTCTTTACCTCATCCTCGGGCAAACCTGCAAGCTTAAATAAACCACAAACTTCATCTACATAGATCAGATGCAAGTCTGGATGTGAAGATCCATCTCCTGTAAAAGGATTAGCCAGCAGTTTCTCAAGCATACCCGAAGGAATTTCATAAAACATATTTTCAATAGGTACCTCAGGTTGAGGAACAACTCCTCGTGCTTCCGTTCGTGGTGAATATACCCCGAACAAACTCCTCAAAGGAACAGTTTCCATAGTGACAAGTGACAATAAATTTCAGCACAATATATAAATGTTTCCTTACCAATTTCCACTTACCAAAGGCACTTCACTCCCGGACAACGGCGCCAGAAAAGAGTCTTGATGAAGTATAGGGGATCAATCGAAGTCCTTTCGATAAGTAAGTGTGTCGAACCCAACGAGGAGCGGAAGGCTCTGATAAACGGTTTTCAGCAAGGTAATAACTGCAGGCACTGAAAGTAGCGGTAACAAGTGATGATATAGCGAGGTGAAACGTAGCAAGTGAAAAGTAACAAGTAGTAGCAATGGTGTAGCAAGTGTCCCAATCCCTTTTGTAGCAAGGGACAAGCCTAAACAAAGTCTTATAGGAGGAAAAACGCTCCCGAGGACACACGGGAATTTCTGTCATGCTAGTTTCATCATGTTCATGTGATTCACGTTCGTTACTTTGATAGTTTCATATGTGGGTGGACCGGCGCTTGGGTACTGCCCTTACTTGGACAAGCATCCCACTTATGATTAACCCCTCTCGCAAGCATCCACAACTACGAAAGAAGAATTAAGACAACGTCTAACCATAGCATTAAACTAGTGGATCCAAATCAGCCCCTTACGAAGCAACGCATAGACTGGGGTTTAAGCTTCTGTCACTCGAGCAACCCATCATCTACTTACTACTCCCCAATGCCTTCCTCTAGGGCCAAGTATGGTGAAGTGTTATGTAGTCGACATTCACATAACACCATTAGAGGAGAAGACAACATACATCATATCAAAATACCGAACGAATACCAAATTCACATGACTATTATTAACATGACTTATCCCATGTCCTCAGGAACAAAAGTAACTACTCACAAAGCATAATCATAATCATGATCAGAGGTGTAATGAATAGCATCATGGATCTGAACATAAACTCTTCCACCAAGTAATCCAACTAGCATCAACTACAAAGAGTAATCAACACTACTAGCAACATTACAAGTACCAATCGGAGTCGCGAGATGGAGATTGGTTACAAGATATGAACTAGGGATTGGAGAGGAGATGGTGATGATGAAGATGTTGATGAAGATGCCTCCCCTCCAACGAGAGGAGTGTTGGTGATGACGATGACGATGATTTCCCCCTCCGGGAGGGAAGTTTCCCCAGCAGGATCGTCCTGTCGGAGCTCTTGATTGGATCTGCTCAAGTTCCGCCTCGTGGCGGCAGTGAAACCACGAAAAAGCTCTCGATTGATTTTTTTTATGGAACGAAACCCTTCATATAGCAAAAGAGGGGGGCCAGTGGGCCGTCAGGGATCCCACAAGCCCTGTAGCCGCCACCCCCCAACACTACTAGCAACATTACAAGTACCAATCGGAGTCGCGAGATGGAGATTGGTTACAAGAGATGAACTAGGGATTGGAGAGGAGATGGTGATGATGAAGATGTTGATGAAGATGCCTCCCCTCCAACGAGAGGAGTGTTGGTGATGACGATGACGACGATTTCCCCCTCCGGGAGGGAAGTTTCCCCAGCAGGATCGTCCTGTCGGAGCTCTTGATTGGATCTGCTCAAGTTCCGCCTCGTGGCGGCAGCGAAACCACGAAAAAGCTCCCGATTGATTTTTTTCTGGAACGAAACCCTTCATATAGCAAAAGAGGGGGGCCATTGGGCCGTCAAGGATCCCACAAGCCCTGTAGCCGCCACCATGGGGGTGGCGGCTACCAGGCTTGTGGGGCCCTGGTAGCTCCCCTCTCGTACTTCTTTTGCCCAGTATTTTTTATATATTCCCAAAAAATTCCACGTAAATTTTCAGGGCATTTGGAGTTGTGCAGAATAGAGGACTCAGATTTGTTCCTTTTCTAGTCCAGAATTCCAGCTGCCTGATTTCTCCCTCTTCAAATAAACCTTGCAAAATAAGAGAGAAAAGGCATAAATATGGTACCACAAAGTAATATAACAGCCCATAAAGCGATAAATATCAACATGAAAGCATGATGCAAAATGGACGTATCAATTGGCAAACATCTGCCTTGCCACTTCTTTAAGACCGGCTCGTGCAGCTCCAAGGTATGCATCGGCCGAGTTGAGAGCATTAAACTCTTGCTCAGAGAACACAGGGAGGCACAGTGATTCCTTCCATTGTCGATGATTCATCACACTTTCGATTTTGGAGTTAATCGCCGACAACCCTTAAGAACTTTCAGGGAGCGGGCCCGTGTTCGGGACTCCTGCGTCAGCTGAAGACCTTGGGTTTTGTTGTCTACTCAATAGCTCGACGCCGTCCTCGGACGGGGAGGGTTGCGCGCGCCTCCTAATTTTTTTTCTAGGGTTGATGAACATTTAAGAAGACAATCACTACCGTAAGGGATAATGATTGGTCGGTGTACCTCTTGGCCGACGGGACGACTCGCATATTTTCTGCCACTGCCTCTTGTTCGGGGATTCTCTTCTCGTTTGGTGCGCCCCCAGCTGGTACAGCCCGAGAAGCGGTTCGTTGCGTGTTTCGACGACCCCTGGGCACAGTCCCTCGCCGGGTAGTTGTCTTCCTCTTGCTCCTAGAATATGGAAGAGACATGGGGTTGTCGGCTAGAAGGGCTACCTTTTTCTCGTCAACGCTCTCTTGATAAAACTCCCCATCCTCAAAGATAATTGAAATCTCTGGGTCCTTGTGAAAGGGGGGGTCATCATCACGGGCGATGTCCTCGGGATAGGGTACGTGACAGTTTACTGTCTCAATCCAACGCCTCCAAGTGTGCAGAGGGGGAGTAGGTGTTATTGGTCAGCAATAACAAACATAAATATCCAGGTTGTGAATATAATCACACTTACCCATTCAATAGAGTTATATGCCAAAAAGCCATCATTGAGGGTGAGGCAGACGAAATCTTCTCTTTTCCCTCTTGAAAAGATCGTCTAGAACGGTTGCCAAGGCCTCCTGATTGTACGATGTCTGCCATCTGGAACGAGTAGAATCGCTCGTCCCGATGTACCGCCACAAAGGGTGTGTGATGACCACAAGTATAGGGGATCTATCGTAGTCCTTTTGATAAGTAAGAGTGTCGAACCCAACGAGGAGCAGAAGGATCTGACAAGTGGTTTTCAGCAAGGAAATATCTGCATGCACTGAAATTATCGGTAACAAGTGGTTGTGTGGTGAGATGATTCGCAGCAAGTAACAAGTAACAAAATAAAAAACGGTGCAGCAAAGTGGCCCAATCCCTTTTGTAGCAAGGGACAAGCCTGGACAAACTCTTATATGAGGAAAAACGCTCCCGAGGACACACATGAATTTCTGTCATGCTAGTTTTCATCATGTTCATATGATTCGCGTTCGTTACATTGATAGTTTGATATGTGGGTGGACCGGCGCTTGGGTACTGCCCTTACTTGGACAAGCATCCCACTTATGATTAACCCCTCTCGCAAGCATCCGCAACTACGAAAGAATAATTAAGACAAAGTCTAACCATAGCATTAAACTAGTGGATCCAAATCAGCCCCTTACGAAGCAATGCATAAACTAGGGTTTAAGCTTCTGTCACTCTAGCAACCCATCATCTACTTACTACTTTCCAATGCCTTCCTCTAGGCCCAAATAATGGTGAAATCTTATGTAGTCGACGTTCACATAACACCACTAGAGGAAAAACAACATACAACACATCAAAATATCGAACGAATACCAAATTCACATGACTACTTATAGCAAGACTTATCCCATGTTCTCAGGAACAAACATACCTACTCACAAAGCATAATAATATTCATGACCAGAGAGGTAATGTGTAGCATCAAGGATCTGAACATAAACTCTTCCACCAAGTAATCCAACTAGCATCAACTACAAAGAGTAATTAACACTACTAGCAACCTTACAAGTACCAATAGGAGTCGCGAGACGGAGATTGGTTACAAGTGATGAACTAGGGTTTGGAGATGAGATGGTGCTGATGAAGATGTTGATGGTGATGAGTCCCCTCCGATGAGAGGAGTGTTGGTGATGACGATGGCGATGATTTCCCCCTCCTGGAGGGAAGTTTCCCCGGCAGGATCGTCCTGCCGGAGCTCTAGATTGGTTCTGCTCAAGTTCCGCCTCGTGGCGGCGGCGAATCCTCCAAAAAGCCTCCTCCTGATTTTTTTCAGAATGAAACCCTTCATATAGGAGAAGAGGGGAGCCAGTGGGCCAACAGGGAGCCCACAAGCCCCCTAGGCGCGTCCAGGGGGGTAGGCCGAGCCTACCACGCTTGTGGCCCCCTGGTTGCGCTCCACCCAGTATTTTTTATATATTCCCCAAAAAATCCATGTTGATTTTCACGGCTTTTGGAGTTGCGCAGAATAGGCATCTCAAACTTGCTCCTTTTTTAGGCCAGAATTCCAGCTGGCGGCATTCTCCCTCTTCATGTAAACCTTGCAAAATAAGAGAGAAAAGGCATAAGTATTGTACCGTGAAGTGAAATAACAGCCCAAAAAGCAATAAATATTGATGTCCCACAAGCGTATGGGATCGCAACAGTTTTCGAGGGTAGAGTATTCAACCCAAATTTGTTGATTCGCACGACGGGAATCGAAAGAATATTCTCAAGTATTAGCAGCTGAATGTGTCAGATTCAACCACACCTGAAAGATCAGTGTCTGCAAGCAAAGTATCAGTAGCAAGGTAGTATGATAGCAACGGTGCCAGAAACGATCTGTTGACGGCAGACTATTCCTAATTGTTGTATCAATGGCACCAACACGTTGACGGGGGGTTATTCTTCAGAAGAATGCTTCCCCGGCTACGGCTCCAACAAAGTCTTGCAACAAGTAACAGCGAAGCAGCAAGGAACAGCAGTAGCAGCAGCAGAGTAACAATTAACAGCGGTAGCAATAGTAACAGCAAAGTGACAGCAGCAGCAAAGTGGCCCAATCCCTTTGGTAGCAAGGGACAAGCCTAGGCAAAGTAATGTAGCGAGAACCAGTAGTAAAAGACTCGTAGGCAGTGGATCGGTGATGGATGAGTGTGATGGATGTGATTCATCATGTAACAGCTATAACACGGAGAGATATGTAACTAGCTCCCGTTCATCGATCTAATGTAGGCATGTATTTCGTATGTAGTCATACGTGCTTAGGGAAAAGAACTTGCATGACATCTATTGTCCATCCCTCCCGTGGCAGCGGGGTCCTAATGGAAACTATGGGATATTAAGGTTCTCCTTTTAATAAAGAACCGGACCAACGCATTAACATGCGGTGAATACATGAACTCCTCATACTATGGTCATCTCCGGGAGTGGTTCCGGCTATTGTCACTCCGGGGTTGCCGGGTCATAACACATAGTAGGTGACTACAACTTGCAAGACAGGATCTAAAACACACATATATTAGCGACAACATAATAGGTTCGGATCTAAAATCATGGCACTCGGGCCCTAGTGACAAGATTAAGCATAGCCAAGTAGTAGCAACATCAATCTAGAACATAGTGGATACTAGTGATCAATCCCCGACAAAAACTAACTCGATTACATGATAGATCTTATCCAACTCATCACCATCCAGCAAGCCTACAATGAGATTACTCACAAATGGTGAAGAGCATCATGGAATTGTCGATGGAGAAAGGTTGATGATGACGATGGCGACGATTTCCCCTCTTCGGAGCCCGAAACGGACTCCAGATCTGCCCTCTAGATGAAGAACAAGATGTGGCGATGCCTCCGTATCACAAAACGCGATGAAACCTTCTCTCTGATTTTTTTCTAGGAGAAACGGAAGATATAGAGCTGAGATTGGGGGTTGTGGTGCCACATGGGCCCCACAAGCCTGCATGGCGCGACCATAGGGGGTGGTCGCGGCCTATGGGCTTGTGGCCCACTGGCACGCCCCCTCTGGTGGATCTTTGCGCATGTATTTTTCTTTTATTCCAGAAAAAATCTCCGTAAATTTTCAGGACATTCCGAGAACTTTTATTTCTGCACAAAAAACAACACTATGGCAATTCTGCTGAAAACAACGTTAGTCCGGGTTAGTTCCATTCAAATCATGCAAATTAGAGTTCAAAACAAGGGCAAAAAAGTTCGGAAAAGTAGATACGACGGAGACGTATCAACTCCCCCAACCTTAAAGCCTTGCATATCCTCAAGCAACTCAGTTGACAAACTGAGAGAGACAAAAGAAAAACTTTGACGAACTCTATTTGATCTTGTTGTTGCAACTATGTCTAACTCACAACCAGAATTTCAGCAAGATCACAAGTAAACCACATAAGAAAATGACATCTAGGTCTCACGGTAAACTCATATCAATGGCATAATCAACTAGCGAGCAAATAATAATAAGCCTCAAGTGTCAACACTTCAATCAAAACAACATGAAGCAGTACAAATAGATGGTATCTCGCTAGCTCTTTCTGAGACCGCAAAACATAAATGCAGAGCACCTTCAAAGACCAAGGGCCGACTAAACATTGTAATTCATGGCAATGAAGATCCAGTCATAGTCATACTCAACACAGTTAAAAGCAAAGCATAAAAATGACAGAGGTGCTCTCTAATTGGTGCTTTTGTAAGAGGAGGATGAATCAATAGGAACATAAATAGACAAGCCCTTCGCAGAGGCAAGCATTGATTTGCAGAGGTGCCAGAGCTCAAGCTTTGAAAACAGAGATAATAATTTTGGGTGGCATGCTTTCATTGTCAACGCAATGACTAAGAGTTCTCAAATCTTCCACACTACACATGCTATAGGCGGTTCCCAAATAGAAAAGTAAAGTTTTGACTCCCCCACCACCAATCAATCACACTCCACGGATAGCCAAATCCTCGGGTGCCGTCCAAACCAACATCAATCTGGGGGAGTTTTGGTTGCAATTATCTTTTCGATTTGAGCATGGAACTGGGAATTCCAATTACCGGCCCCTTTCTCGTGAATGATAGTGAATAAACACATATAGGGGATAACACGCCTAGCATGGAAGATACCAATAGCCCCCTGTCACCACATGAGCGGTTCGGGCATGCAAAACAGATTATTTCTTGAAGATTTTGAGAGTGGCACATGCAAATTTACTTGGAACGGCAGGTAGATACCACACATAGGTAGGTATGGTGGACTCATATGGCACAACTTTTGGGTTTATGGAGGTGGATGCACAAGAAGTATTCCCGCTTAGTACAAGTGAAGGCTAGCAAAAGACTGGGAAGCGACCAACTAGAGAGCGAGAAGAGTCATCAAAATGCATTGAGAGTAACTAACATTGAGTGCAAGCATGAGTAGGACATAAATCACCATGAACATGAATATCATAGAGGCTATGTTGATTTTGTTTCAACTACATGCGTGAACATGCGCAAGCCAAGCCACTTGAAACATTCAAAGGAGGATACCATCATAACACACTACATCATAGTCATCTCAACATTCATGTGGGCATCCAAGACAAACCATTATAAGCTCCTAGCTAAGTAAGCATGGCATAAGCAACTATGATCTCTAAGTTGTCATTGCAAACATGTTTCTCTCACAACAAAGCTGAATTCGGCATGATGAGCTAGTCATATTTACAAAAACAAAATAGATCGAGTTCATACCAGCTTTTCGAGGCTCAGTCACTTCATCATATATCGTCATTATTGCCTTTCACTTGCACGACCGAATGATATGAACAATAATAAGAGTGCTCGTGCATTGGACTAAAGCTGGAATCTACAGGCAAACACAAAGGAGAAGACAAAGTAATATGGCTCTTTGAAAGCTAAACAGGTATGCATGCAAGAGCCACTAAGCATTGTAACCAATATCTTCTACCTTGACCCAAAGAAAAAGAAAACTATCTACACGGGAAAGCTCCCAACAAGCTAAAGAAGAAAAATAAAATCTTTTTGGGTTTTGTCAAACTAGACAAACACACGAAAAGAAAACGAGAAAAAGAAAATAAACTAGCATGGATGATACAGTGGCAAAGTGTGAACACCGGCTAACAAAGTGAAAGCATAAGCAAGAATGTAAAGTCGGTGAGAACACGTACTCCCCCAAGCTTAGGCTTTTGGCCTAACTTGGTCTACTCCCAAGGAGGGAAATAACCAGCTTCGGGGTACTCCGGAGTGGACTGAGGATGCCACTGCTGTGTGAGCTCCTTTGGCTCCCACTGATGAACTGGCGTGTGGTACTCGACTGGCGGCTCGGGCATGGGCACCAGTGGTTGGGCCAAGCCCCAATATGCATAGATGTCCGAGGGCATAATTGTGTACCTGCCTGCTTGAAGATTGAACAAAGAAGGAGCAGGCAAAGTAATAGTCTCACGAGTACCCTGACTAAATACCAGGTTATAAATCATCCTTCTATTTATATCTCTATCAAGAAAGTCATGGCGAACCATGCTATCGTAATCTAGATATCTCTCGGGAAGAAGAATCTCTTCTTCCTCCTCCAGTCTAATGGGTATCTCAAAGTGTCTAGCAAGACGAGTAGCATAGATACCTCCATAGACAACACCTTTAGAACGGTTCAGGTTCAACCATTGAGCTACTATAGCGCCCAAGCTATAAGTTTTATCGTTATAAAGGGCTTCGTGCAAGACCACAAGATCTGGTGAACTAAGTGACCCAGCTTTCCCACGGCCAATGAAACATTTTCCCACAAATAGTGAGAAGTACCGAAGCACGGGAAAATGTATGCTAGCAGCTCTAGCGCAAGACACTCCTCTCTCCTCTTCTACAGCAATTGTACCTATGAAAGCTTCCAAGTCCCGTGGACGAGGTTCATGAATATCCCCAACATAAGGTAATTTGCAAACATTGCAAAAATCCTGGAGTGACATGCGCTGGGGGATATCATAAAGTTTAAACTCAACCATAGGAGGATTCTTCCTCGGATAGAAGTTAAAGCTTTGTACGAAGATATTAGTGAGGAGGAGGTATTGCGGACACTTATCTTCAACGAAGACGGTAAGGCCTGCGTTCTCCACCAAGTGATAAAAGTCCTCATAAATTCCAGCGGAGCATAAGAAAACTTCGCTTGGCCACTCGCATGCTCGAACTTCTGCGACTCGAGGGACCAAATACTTGGGCTTCTTCTCACTCCCATCATCCTTGGGGTGACGGCTTGATGAGCCTCTTAAGAACCTCCTCATCTTTTTCCCTTTTCTATCTCTGAAAATTTCTGAATTTTTTAGTGATTCTAAGGAAAAGTGAATAAGGCTCAACAAAACTCGTAGCAACTACTCCCACAAGTGCCTAGAGGCCATATTACGCATCAAAACTACTTCAGACCAGCTAGAATCAGCATGCAAAAGCTCAAGAACATGGTCACCAAGGCAGCAAAAATACGCAGAGTATAAGGCACTAGAGAAAAAACTAATTGGACCAATGGAGGAGTCACTTACCAAGGAGTAATTTCCCCAAAACAGTTCGGAGAACAGTGATTTGAGCAAAGAGATCGAAAATCCCGGCAAGAGGAGCAAGAACACGGGTTTGAGCTGCGAAACAATTTTTTCTGGAGGTAGGAGAAGCGGATGAGAGCAAGAATGAGTGGAGGGGTGCGTGTGAGCCCCACAAGCCTGGGTGGCCCGGCCAGGGGGTGCCCGCGCCCCTAGGGCTTGTGGCCCACTGGAGTGGCCCCCAGACAGACTCTTTGTCCCAGTATTTTTCAAAAATTCCAGAAAAAATCATAATTGATTTTCACAGCGTTCGGAGAATTTTTATTTTCGGGGTACATTTCTACCGGACGCTAAAACAGAAAACAAGGAAAACTAAACTAAATCTATCATTTTTCTTCTAAGCAACCTAAAGTGAAAGCTTGGAACAGAGGTTTGTGACTCCTCGATTCATCCATCTCATGGTCATCGAAACAAATTCGTCAATGGGGTTGATCAAATCCCCTCGACAAAACTTTCTCGAATCGTAAAAGAGAACGGAGAATTTTCGAATAGTCACTAGGTCACCTCAATGGGGATGTGTATCTCCCCAAGAAGCAAATCATACTTCATCTTGACACGAGGAATAGGGCATTCAAAGCTCCCAATAAGAATTGATGAAGTTTTTTCGATAGCATTGATGCAATTTACTCGATATTGTTTCTTCGGAAAGTGCATCGTATGCTCATTACCGTTGACATGGAAAGTGACATTGCCTTTGTTGCAATCTATAACAGCCCCTGCAGTGTTTAAAAAGGGTCTTCCGAGGATGACAGCCATGGCATCGTCCTCGGGAATATCCAAGATAACAAAGTCTATTAAGATAGTGGTGTTAGCAACCACAACAGGCACATCCTCGCAAATGCCGATAGGGAAAGCAGTTGATTTGTCGGCCATTTGCAGAGAGATTTCAGTGGTGTCAACTTATCCAGTTCAAGTCTACGATAAAGAGAGAGAGGCATAACACTAACACTGGCTCCAAGATCGCATAACGCAGTTCTAACGTAGTTGCCTTTAATGGAGCAAGGTATAGTGGGCACACCGGGATCACCTAGTTTCTTAGGAGTTCCGCCTTTGAAAGTGTAATTGGCAAGCATAGCGGAGATCTCAAGATTAGGTATCCTCCTCTTATTAGTCACAATATCTTTCATGTACTTAGCATATGGAGACATCTTGAGCATATCCATCAAACGCATCTGCAGAAAGACAGGTCTGATCATCTTAACGAATCGCTCAAAATCCTCATCATCCTTTTTCTTGGATGGTTTGGGAGGAAAGGGCATAGGTTTCTGAACCCATGGTTCCCTTTCTTTACCATGCTTCCTAGCAGCGAAGTCATTCTTATCGTATCTCTTAGTCTTAGGCTGTGGGTTATCAAGATCAACACTAGGTTCATTCTCCACATCCTTTTCATTGCTAGGTTGAGCATCTTCATGAACATCACTATCGATATTATCATTAGGCTCATGTTCATCACCAGATTGTGTTTCAGCATCAGAGATAGAGGCATCGTTTGGACTCTCAGGTGTAGCAGCAACAGGGTTGCTAGCGTGCAGGTCCCTATCATCTTTCTTCTTCTTTCTAGGATGACTAGGTGCATCAGTGCTAACTCCTTGAGAATCTTGTTCAATTCTCTTCGGATGACCCTCAGGATACAAAGGTTCCTGGGTCATTCTACCGCCTCTAGTGACGACTCTGACAGAATTTTCATTCAACTCATTGAGCAAGTCATTTTGAGCTTTAAGTACTTGTTCTACCTGAGTAGTAACCATAGAGGCATGTTTACTCGGAAGCTTAAGATCATTGACGTTTCTGTCCACACAAGCACTTAAATGACTAAGCATACGAGCAATTTGTTCCAATTGTCTGCTAACATAATCATTGAAACTCTGTTGTTTGGCAACAAAGTTATCAAATTGATCCACGCATAAGCTAGCAGGTTTATCAAAAGGAATATCACTCTCATCAAACCTACGCAGAGAATTTACTTCTACTACCTGTATCGGGTTATAGAGACCATGGATCTCTTCGATAGGTGGTAGATTTTTGACATCTTCAGATTTAGTGCCTTTCTCTCGCATAGATTTCTTGGCTTCTTGCATATCTTTGGGACTGAGGAATAGAATACCTCTTTTCTTCAGAGTTGGCTTAGGTGGTGGTTCGGGAATAGTCCAAGCATTGTCATTGCACAAGATGTTATTCAATAGAATCTCAGCTTGTTCTATAGTTTGTTCCCTAAAAACACTACCGGCACAACTATCTAGGTGGTCTTTAGAAGCATCGGTAAGTCCATTATAGAAAATATCAAGTATTTCGTTCTTCTCAAGAGGGTGATTAGGCAAAGCATTCAGTAGCTGGATAAGCCTCCCCCAAACTTGTGGGAGACTCTCTTCTTCAGCTTGAGCAAAGTTGTATATTTCCTGCAAGGCAGCTTGCTTCTTATGGGCAGGGAAATATTTTTCAAAGAAGTAGTAGACCATATCTTGGGGGCTACGCACACAACCAGGAGCAAAAGAAGTGAACCAGGTCTTAGCATCATCCTTTAGCGAGAAAGGAAACAGCTTAAGCATATATAGTAGTGGCGGATCTTTTCCTCACTAGTGAATAGGGTGGCTATATCGTGCAGTTTGGTAAGATGGGCTACAACCGTTTCAGACTCATAACCGTGAAAAGGATCAGATTCGACCAGAGTGATTAACTCAGGGTCGACAGAGAATTCATAATCCTTGTCGGTCACAAAGATAGGCGAAGTGGCAAACTTCGGGTCGTATTTCATCCTAGCGTTCAGAGATTTTTCTTTCCACTTGCGCAGAAGTTTCTCAACATCATAGCTATCCTTACACGCAAGAACATCCTCAGCTATCTCTCCCTCCATAACATAGCGTGTATCAGGCATAACAGGCAATTCAGGCATAGTAGCAGGTTCTACTTCAATAGTATCAGCAGTTTCAGAAGTATCATCACATCTAGCAGCAACTCTAGCAATATGTGCATCAAGGAATGCACCAAGTGGCAAAGCAGTATCAGGCATAGCATCATCAGGCATATTATCAAGCATAGCATCATCAGGCATAGTATCAAGCATAGCATCATCAGGCATAGTATCAAGCATAACATCATGATAAGCATCATGTGCAGCAGAAGTAGCATCATCAAGCACAGGCAACATATCAAGATTTCTAGCAGGAGGCGATGTTGCAAACTTACTCAAAACTGAAGGTGAATCAAGTGCACAGCTAGATGGCAGTTCCTTACCTCTCCTCGTAGTGGAAGGCAGGATTTTAGTTCTTGGATCTTTCGGATTCCTCATAGTAATCAGCAGACGTCAATCCCAAGTGACTTAGAGAATATAGCTGTGCCTCCCCGGCAACGGCGCCAGAAAAAGCCTTGATGTCCCACAAGCGTATGGGATCGCAGCAGTTTTTGAGGGTAGAGTATTCAACCCAAATTTGTTGATTCGCACGACAGGAAGCGAAAGAATATTCTCAAGTATTAGCAGCTGAATGTGTCAGATTCAACCACACCTTAAATATTAGTGTCTGCAAGCAAAATATCAGTAGCAAGGTAGTATGATAGCAACGGTGCCAGAAACTATCTGCTGACGGTAGACTATTCCTAACTGTTGTATCAATGGCACCAACACGTTGACGGGGGATTATTCTTGAGAAGAATGCTTCCCCGGCTACGGCTACAACAAAGTCTTGCAACAAGTAACAACGAAGCAGCAAGGAACAGCAGTAGCAGTAGCAGAGTAGCAATTAACAGCAGTAGCAACAGTAACAGCAAAGTGACAGCAGCAGCAAAGTGGCCCAATCCCTTTGGTAGCAAGGGACAAGCCTAGGCAAAGTAACGTAGTGAGAACCAGTAGTAAAAGACTCGTAGGCAGTGGATCGGTGATGGATGAGTGTGACGGATGTGATTCATCATGTAACAGCTATAACACGGAGAGATATGTAACTAGCTCCCGTTCATCGATCCAATGTAGGCATATATTCCGTATGTAGTCATACATGCTTAGGGAAAAGAACTTGCATGACATCTATTGTCCATCCCTCCCGTGGCAGCGGGGTCCTAATGGAAACTATGGGATATTAAGGTTCTCCTTTTAATAAAGAACCAGACCAACGCATTAACACGCGGTGAATACATGAACTCCTCATACTATGGTCATCTCCGGGAGTGGTTCCGGCTATTGTCACTCCGGGGTTGCCGGTGTTGGAATTATGCCCTAGAGGCAATAATAAATATAGTTATTATTATAATTCTTGCATCAAGATAATCGTTTATTATCCATGCTATAATTGTATTGAATGAAGACTTATATACATGTGTGGATACATAGACAAAACACTGTCCCTAGCAAGCCTCTAGTTGGCTAGCCAGTTGATCAACGATAGTCAGTGTCTTCTGATTATGAACAAGATGTTGTTGCTTGATAACTGGATCACGTCATTGGGAGAATCACATGATGGACTAGACCCAAACTAATAGACGTAGCATGTTGATCGTGTCATTTTATTGCTACTGTTTTCTTCGTGTCAAGTATTTGTTCCTATGACCATGAGATCATATAACTCACTAACACCGGAGGAATACTTTGTGTGTATCAAACGTCGCAACGTAACTGGGTGACTATAAATATGCTCTACAGGTATCTCCGAAGGTGTTCGTTGAGTTAGTATGGATCAAGACTGGGATTTGTCACTCCGTGTGACGGAGAGGTATCTCGGGGCCCACTCGGTAATACAACATCACACACAAGCCTTGCAAGCAATGTGACTTAGTGTAAGTTGCGGGATCTTGTATTACAGAACGAGTAAAGAGACTTGCCGGTAAACGAGATTGAAATAGGTATACGGATACTGACGATCGAATCTCGGGCAAGTAACATACCGAAGGACAAAGGGAATGACATACGGGATTATATGAATCCTTGGCACTGAGGTTCAAACGATAAGATCTTCGTGGAATATGTAGGATCCAATATGGGCATCGAGGTCCCGCTATTGGATATTGACCGAGGAGTCTCTCGGGTCATGTCTACATAGTTCTCGAACCCGTAGGGTCTGCACACTTAAGGTTCGACGTTGTTTTATGCGTATTTGAGTTATATGGTTGGTTACCGAATGTTGTTCGGAGTCCCGGATGAGATCATGGACGTCAAGAGGGTTTCCGGAATGGTCGGAAAATGAAGATTGATATATAAAATGACCTCATTTGATTACCGGAAGGTTTTCGGAGTTACCGGGAATGACGAATGGGTTCCGGGAGTTCACCGGGGGGGCAACCCACCCCGGGGAAGCCCATAGGCATTGGGGGTGCCGCACCAGCCCTTAGTGAGCTGGTGGGACAGCCCAAAAGATCCCTATGCGCATTGGAAGAAAAATCAAAGAGAAAAAGAAAAAAAAGGAGGAGGTGGGAAAGGGAAGAAGGACTCCACCTTCCAAACCAAGTAGGACTCGGTTTGGGGGGGAGACCTTCCCCCCTTGGCTCGGCCGACCCCCTTGGGAGTCCTTGGACCCCAAGGCAAGGCCCCCTCCCTCCCTCCTATATATAGTGGGGTTTTAGGGCTGATTTGATACAACTTTGCCACGGCAGCCCGACCACATATCTGCACGGTTTTACCTCTAGATCGCGTTTCTACGGAGCTCGGGCGGAGCCCTGCTGAGACAAGATCATCACCAACCTCCGGAGCGCCGTCACGCTGCCGGAGAACTCATCTACCTCTCCGTCTCTCTTGCTGGATCAAGAAGGCCGAGATCATCGTCGAGTTGTACGTGTGCTGAATGCGGAGGTGTTGTCCATTCGGCACTAGATTGTGGGACCGATCGCGGGATAGTTCGCGGGGCGGATCGAGGGACGTGAGGACGTTCCACTACATCAACCGCGTTCACTAACGCTTCTGCTGTACGGTCTACAAGGTGCGTAGATCACACATCCCCTCTCGTAGATGGACATCACCATGATAGGTCTTCGTGCGCGTAGGAAAATTTTTGTTTCCCATGCGACGTTCCCCAACAGTGGCATCATGAGCTAGGTTCATGCGTAGATGTCTTCTCGAGTAGAACACAAAAGTTTTTGTGGGCGGTGATGTGCGTTTTGCTGCCCTCCTTAGTCTTTTCTTGATTCCGCAGTATTGTTGGATCGAAGCGGCTCGGACCGACATTACTCGTACGCTTACGAGAGACTGGTTTCATCGCTACGAGTAACTCTGTTGCTCAAAGATGACTGGCGGGTGTCAGTTTCTCCAACTTTAGTTGAATCGGAATTGACCGAGGAGGTCCTTGGATGAGGTTAAATAGCAACTCATATATCTCCGTTGTGGTGTTTGCGTAAGTAAGATGCGATCCTACTAGATACCCATGGTCACCACGTAAAACATGCAACAACAAAATTAGAGGACGTCTAACTTGTTTTTGCAGGGTATGCTTGTGATGTGATATGGCCAACGATGTGATGTGATATATTGGATGTATGAGATGGTCATGTTGTAATAGATAATATCGACTTGCACGTCGATGGTACGGCAACCGGCAGGAGCCATAGGGTTGTCTTTATAACTAACGTTTGTGCTTGCAGATGCGTTTACTATTTTGCTAGGATGTAGCTTTAGTAGTAATAGCATGAGTAGCACGACAACCCCGATGGCGAAACGTTGATGGAGATCATGGTGTGGCGCCGGTGACAAGAAGATCGTGTCGATGCTTTGGTGATGGAGATCAAGGAGCACGTGATGATGGCCATATCATGTCACTTATGAATTGCATGTGATGTTAATCCTTTTATGCACCTTGTTTTGCTTAGAACGACGGTAGCATTATGAGGTGATCTCTCACTAAAATTTCAAGCCAAAATTGTGTTCTCCCCGACTGTGCACCGTTGCTACAGTTCGTCGTTTCGAGACACCACGTGATGATCAGGTCTGATAGACTCAACGTTCACATACAACGGGTTCAAAACAGTTCCGCACGCGGAACACTCGGGTTAAGCTTGACGAGCCTAGCATGTGCAGACATGGCCTCGGAACACATGAGACCGAAAGCTCGATCATGAATCATATAGATGATATGATTAGCATAGGGATGCTTACCACTGAAACTATAATCAACTCACGTGATGATCGGACTTGAGCTAGTGTAAGTGGATCATGAACCACTCAAATGACTAGAGAGATGTACTTTTTGAGTGGGAGTTTAGCGAGTAATTTGATTAAATTAAACTCTAATTATCTTGAACATAGTCTAAGTCCACTTTGAATATATTTGTGTTGTAGATCATGGCTCACGCGACAGTCACCCTGAATTTTAATACGTTCCTAGAGAAAGCTAAGTTGAAAGATGATGGAAGCAACTTTGTAGACTGGGCTCGTAATCTTAAGCTAATCTTACAAGCTGGGAAGAAGGATTATGTCCTTAATGTTGCGTTAGGAGATGAACCACCCGCTACGGCTGATCAGGATGTTAAGAACGCTTGGTTAGCACGTAAGGAGGACTACTCAGTAGTTCAATGTGGAGTCTTGTATGGCTTAGAACCGGGACTTCAACGTCGCTTTGAGCGTCATGGAGCATTTGAGATGTTCCAAGAGTTGAAGTTTATCTTTCAGAAGAACGCCTGGATCGAGAGGTATGAGACCTCCGATAAAGTCTATGCTTGCAAGATGGAGAAAAACTCGTCTGTCAGTGAACATGTGCTCAAAATGTCTGGGTACTCAAATCGTCTAGCTGAGCTGGGGATTGAACTCCCGCAAGAAGCTATCACTGACAGAATCCTTCAATCACTGCCGCCAAGCTATAAAGGCTTTGTGTTGAACTACAACATGCAAGGGATGAACAAGTCTCCCGGCGAGTTGTTTGCGATGCTGAAAGTCGCAGAGTCTGAACTCCGTAAAGAGCATCAAGTGTTGATGGTGAATAAGGCCACTAGTTTCAAGAGAAAGGGCAAAGGCAAGAAGGGTAATTCAAAGAAGAGCGGCAATCCTATTGACAATCCGACGAAGAAACCCAAAGCTGGACCTAAGCCTGAAACAGAGTGTTACTATTGCAAGGGTATGGGTCACTGGAAGCGCAATTGCCCCAAGTATCTGGCTGATAAGAAGGCGGCCAAAGAAAAATCAGGTATATTTGATATACATGTTATTGATGTGTACTTAACCGGCTCTCGTAGTAGTGCCTGGGTATTCAATACCGGTTCTGTTGCTCATATTTTCAACTCGAAACAGGAACTGCGGAATAGACGAAGGCTGGCGAAAGATGAAGTGACGATGCGCATCGGAAATGGTTCCAAGGTTGATGCAATCGCCGTCGGCACAGTTTCACTTCAGTTACCATCAGGATTAGTTATGAACTTAAATCATTGTTATTTAGTGCCTGCGTTGAGCATGAACATTATATCTGGATCTTGTTTATTGCGAACGGTTACTCTTTTAAGTCAGAGAATAATGGTTGTTCTATTTCTATGAGTAACATCTTTTATGGTCATGCACCCAATGTGAGAGGATTGTTCATATTGAATCTTGATAGTGATACACACATACATAACACTCAGACCAAAAGAGTTAGAGTTAACAATGATAGCACCATATTTTTGTGGCACTGCCGCTTAGGTCATATTGGTGTAAAGCGCATGAAGAAACTCCATGCCGATGGACTTTTGGAGTCACTTGACTTTTATTCACTTGACACGTGCGAACCATGCCTCATGGGCAAGATGACTAAAACTCCGTTCTCCGAAACAATGGAGCGTGCAAGTGACTTGTTGGAAATCATACATACCGATGTGTGTGGTCCGATGAGCGTAGAGGCACGCGGCGGATATCATTATTTTCTCACCTTCACTGACTATTTGAGTAGATATGGTTATGTCTACTTAATGAAGCACAAGTCTGAAACATTTGAAAAGTTCAAGCAATTTCAGAGTGAAGTTGAAAATCATCATAACAAGAAGATCAAGTTCCTACGGTCTAATCGTGGGGGTGAATATCTGAGTTTCGAGTTTGGTGCTCACTTAAGACAATGTGGAATTGTTTCACAGTTAACACCGCCTGGAACACCACAGCGTAATGGTGTGTCCGAACGTCGTAATCGTACTTTATTAGAGATGGTGCGATCTATGATGTCTCTTACCGATTTGCCATTATCATTTTGGGGTTATGCATTAGAAACAGCTGCATTCACTTTAAATAGGGGACCATCAAAATCCGTTTAGACGACACCATACGAACTGTGGTATGGCAAAAGGCCAAAGTTGTCGTTTCTTAAAGTTTGGGGATGTGATGCTTATGTCAAAAAGCTTCAGCCTGAAAAGCTGGAACCCAAAGCGGAAAAGTGCATCTTCATAGGTTACCCAAAAGAGACAGTTGGGTACACCTTCTATCTCAAATCCGAGGGCAAAGTGTTTGTTGCTAAAAACGGAGCTTTTCTTGAGAAGGAGTTTCTCTCGAGAGAATTGAGTGGGAGGAAGATAGAACTTGATGAGGTTTTCGAACCTCTCATCCCTCTGGATGGTGGCGCAGGGCAAGGGGAAACCTCTGTCGTTGCGACGCCGGTTGAGGAGGAAGTTAATGATGATGATCATGAAACTCCGGTTCAAGTTTCTGTCGAACCACGCAGGTCGACGAGACCACGTGCTGCTCCAGAATGGTACGGTAATCCCGTCTTGTCAATCATGTTGTTAGACAACAATGAACCTGCAAATTATGAAGAAGCAATGGTGGGCCCAGATTCCAACAAATGGCTAGAAGCCATGAAGTCCGAGATAGGATCCATGTATGAGAACAAAGTGTGGACTTTGGAAATGCTGCCTGAGGGCCGCAAGGCTATTCAGAACAAATGGATCTTTAATAGGAAGACGGACGCTGACGGCAATGTGACCGTTTATAAAGCTCGACTTGTGGCAAAGGGTTTTTCACAAGTTCAAGGAGTTGACTACGATGAGACATTCTCACCCGTAGCGATGCTTAAGTCCGTCAGAATCATGTTAGCAATAGCTGCATTTTTCGATTATGAAATCTGGCAGATGGATGTCAAAACGGCGTTCCTTAACGGTTTCCTTAAGGAAGAGTTGTATATGATGCAACCCGAAGGTTTTGTCGATCCTAAGAATGCTAACAAGGTGTGCAAGCTCCAGCGATCCATTTATGGACTGGTGCAAGCATCTCGGAGTTGGAACAAACACTTTGATGAGGTGATCAAAGCATTTGGGTTTATACAAGTGGTTGGAGAATCTTGTATTTACAAGAAAGTGAGTGGGAGCTCTGTGGCGTTTCTAATATTATATGTGGATGACATATTGCTGATTGGAAACAACGTAGAGTTTTTGGAGAGCATAAAGGATTACTTGAATAAAAGTTTCTCTATGAAGGACCTAGGAGAAGCTTCTTACATTCTAGGCATTAAGATCTACAGGGATAGATCAAAACGCCTGATAGGACTTTCACAAAGCACATACCTTGATAAAGTTTTGAAGAGGTTCAAAATGGAACAGTCCAAGAAAGGGTTCTTGCCAGTTTTACAAGGTACGAGATTGAGTAAAACTCAGTGCCCAGCAACTGATGAGGATAGAGAGCATATGCGCTCCGTCACCTATGCTTCAGCCATAGGTTCTATCATGTATGCAATGTTGTGCACTAGACCGGACGTTAGCCTGGCCATAAGTATGGCAGGTAGGTTCCAGAGTAATCCAGGAGTGGATCACTGGACGGCGGTCAAGAATATCCTGAAGTACCTGAAAAGGACTAAGGAGATGTTTCTCGTGTATGGAGGTGAAGAAGAGCTCGCCGTAAAAGGTTACGTCGATGCAAGCTTTGACACAGATTCGGACGACTCTAAGTCGCAAATCGGATACGTATTTATTCTTAATGGGGGTGCGGTAAGCTTGTGCAGTTCCAAGCAGAGCGTCGTAGCAGATTCTACATGTGAAGCGGAGTACATGGCTGCCTCAGAGGCGGCTAAGGAGGGTGTCTGGATGAAGCAGTTCATGACGGATCTTGGAGTGGTGCCAAGCGCACTGAATCCAATAACCTTGTTCTGTGACAACACGTGTGCCATTGCCCTAGCAAAGGAACCACGGTTTCACAAGAAGACCAGACACATCAAATGACGCTTCAACCTCATCCGTGACTACGTCGAAGGGGAGGACGTAAATATATGCAAAGTGCACACGGATCTGAATGTAGCAGACCCGCTGACTAAACCTTTTCCACGGGCAAAGCATGATCAACACCAGGACTGTATGGGTGTTAGATTTATTACAATGTAATTAGCATGATGATGTGAGGGCTAGATTATTGACTCTAGTGCAAGTGGGAGAATGTTGGAATTATGCCCTAGAGGCAATAATAAATATAATTATTATTATAATTCATGTATCAAGATAATCGTTTATTATCCATGCTATAATTGTATTGAATGAAGACTTATATACATTTGTGGATACATAGACAAAACACTGTCCCTAGCAAGCCTCTAGTTGGCTAGCCAGTTGATCAACGATAGTCAGTGTCTTCTGATTATGAACAAGGTGTTGTTGCTTGATAACTGGATCACGTTATTGGGAGAATCACGTGATGGACTAGACCCAAACTAATAGACGTAGCATGTTGATCGTGTCATTTTATTGCTACTGTTTTCTTCGTGTCAAGTATTTGTTCCTATGACCATGAGATCATATAACTCACTAACACCGGAGGAATACTTTGTGTGTATCAAACGTCGCAACGTAACTGGGTGACTATAAAGATGCTCTATAGGTATCTCCGAAGGTGTTCGTTGAGTTAGTATGGATCAAGACTGGGATTTGTCACTCCGTGTGACGGAGAGGTATCTCGGGGCCCACTCGGTAATACAACATCACACACAAGCCTTGCAAGCAATGTGACTTAGTGTAAGTTGCGGCATCTTGTATTACGGAACGAGTAAAGAGACTTGCCGGTAAACGAGATTGAAATAGGTATACGGATACTGACGATCGAATCTCGGGCAAGTAACATACCGAAGGACAAAGGGAATGACATACGGGATTATATGAATCCTTGGCACCGAGGTTCAAACGATAAAATCTTCATAGAATATGTAGGATCCAATATGGGCATCCAGGTCCCGCTATTTTGGATATTGACCGAGGAGTCTCTCGGGTCATGTCTACATAGTTCTCGAACCCGTAGGCTTTGCACACTTAAGGTTCGACGTTGTTTTATGCGTATTTGAGTTATATGGTTGGTTACCGAATGTTGTTCAGAGTCCCGGATGAGATCACGGACGTCATGAGGGTTTCCGGAATGGTCCGGAAACGAAGATTGATATATAGGATGACCTCATTTGATTACCGGAAGGTTTTCGGAGTTACCGGGAATGTACCGGGAATGACGAATGGGTTCCGGGAGTTCACCGGGGGGGCAACCCACCCCGGGGAAGCCCATAGGCATTGGGGGTGCCGCACCAGCCCTTAGTGGGCTGGTGGGACAGCCCAAAAGAGCCATATGTGCATTGGAAGAAAAATCAAAGAGAAAAAGAAAAAAAAAGGAGGAGGTGGGAAAGGGAAGAAGGACTCCACCTTCCAAACCAAGTAGGACTCGGTTTGGGGGGAGATCTTCCCCCCTTGGCTCAGCCGACCCCCTTGGGAGTCCTTGGACCCCAAGGCAAGGCCCCCTCCCTCCCTCCTATATATAGTGGGGTTTTAGGGCTGATTTGAGACAACTTTGCCACGGCAGCCCGACCACATATCTCCACGGTTTTACCTCTAGATCGCGTTTCTGCGGAGCTCGGGCGGAGCCCTGCTGAGACAAGATCATCACCAACCTCCGGAGTGCCGTCACGCTGCCGGAGAACTCTTCTACCTCTCCGTCTCTCTTGCTGGATCAAGAAGGCCAAGATCATCGTCGAGTTGTACGTGTGTTGAACGCGGAGGTGCCGTCCGTTCGGCACTAGATCGTGGGACTGATCGCGGGATAGTTCGCGGTGCGGATCGAGGGACGTGAGGACGTTCCACTACATCAACCGCGTTCACTAACGCTTCTGCTGTACGGTCTACAAGGGTACCTAGACCACACATCCCCTCTCGTAGATGGACATCACCATGATAGGTCTTCGTGCGCGTAGGAAATTTTTTGTTTCCCATGCGACGTTCCCCAACAACCGGGTCATAACACATAGTAGGGGACTACAACTTGCAAGATAGGATCTAAAACACACATATATTGGTGACAACATAATAGGTTCAGATCTGAAATCATGGCACTCGGGCCCTAGTGACAAGCATTAAGCATAGCCAAGTAGTAGCAACATCAATCTAGAACATAGTGGATACTAGGGATCAATCCCCGTCAAAAACTAACTCGGTTACATGATAGATCTCATCCAACTCATCACCGTCCAGCAAGCCTACGATGAGATTACTCACGAACGGTGAAGAGCATCATGGAATTGTCGATGGAGAAAGGTTGATGATGACGATGGCGACGATATCCCCTCTCCGGAGCCCGAAACAGACTCCAGATCTGCCCTCCAGATGAAGAACAGGATGTGGCGGCACCTCCGTATCGCAAAACGCGAGGAAATATTCTCTTTGATTTTTTTCCAGGCAAAACGGAAGATATAGAGCTGAGATTGGGGGCGGTGGTGCCACGTGGGCCCCACAAGCTTGCATGGCGCAGCCATAGGGGGTGGTCGCGGCCTGTGGGCTTGTGGCCCACTAGCACGCCCCCTCCGGTGTATCTTTGCGCAGGTATTTTTCTTTTATTCCAGAAAAAATATCCGTAAATTTTCAGGACATTCCGAGAACTTTTATTTCTGCACAAAAACAACACCATGGCAATTCTGCTGAAAACAGCGTCAGTCCGGGTTAGTTCCATTCAAATCATGCAAGTTAGAGTCCAAAACAAGGGCAAAAGAGTTCGGAAAAGTACATACGGCGGAGACGTATCAAATATCAACATGAAAGCATGATGCAAAATGGACGTATCAACTCCCCCAAGCTTAGACCTCGCTTGTCCTCAAGCGAAAGCGGAGCTCAATAAATATGCCCACATGTTTACGGAGAGAGGTGTCGACAAAACAAGATACGAACATGCAGGCATCATGATCATGATCAGAATAGCAATACCATCATATCAACTCTTATGCTAAAGTGACAATTCCTTCACAACGTAAAACATGGATCAAGAACCTTACCGAGAATTAACAACCGATAGCCTTTAGTCATTGAAGCAATTGCAATTTTACACAACATCACAAAGAGTCAAATAAGAGCTTGTAAAGCAAATCCACATACTCAATCATCTTTTCGTTCTCTACAATTGCTACAACTCACGTGGTACTCATGAGATCAAAGTTTCAGTTGGACACAGAGAAAGATAGGGGCTTATAGTTTCGCCCCCCAACCATTTACCTCAAGGGTAATGTCAACAATAATAATTCATGAATTCTTACCTTCAAGTTGTCATATGAATATAGATCTTTCCCTAGTATATGACGTTTGCCAAGATAAAGGCGAAATAAGGAATTGGTGAAGATCACCATGACTCTTTCAAGGGCAAAAAGTAAAGGTACAAGATAGGCCCTTCGCAGAGGGAAGCAGAGGTTGTCATGCGCTTTTGAGGTTTGGATGTGTGTCCTCTTAGTGTGGAGGAACGTCACTTTATATTGCCTCCTGTGATAAAGAGCTTTATTATGCAGTCCGTAGCTTTTATGTCTTCCTCATCACAGGTTCGTACAAAGCTTATTTTCCACACACTAATAGATCATACATATTAGAGAGCAATTTTTATTGCTTGCACCGATGACAACTTACTTGAGGGATCTTATTAAATCCATAGGTAGGCATGGTGGACTCTCATGGAAAAGCTGGGTTGAAGGTTTTTGGATGCACAAGTAGTATCTCTACTTGGTGCGGGAGTATTGGCTAATATGAGGTGGAACCAATCGTCACATGCTAAGGGATCTCTAGTCATATAACATTGTTCGGAACCAAGCAAACACAATTCATTATGTTGTCTTCCTTGTCCAACATCTGCTTCTAAGCATGCAATCGTTTAGTGAGTGTTCACAATCATAGATGGTGTCAAAGATGATATATTTATATGTGAACCTCTCCTTCTTTATCACTTCCAATTAATTGCAGCAATGACCAAGGTCTACGTTTGTGTACCCTCAACAAGTTTCAATCAACATTCTTTTTATATGTGAAGCCATCATTTCCCATAAGATCATTGCATGATCTTTCAAGCTTTTGTTCTTTTCTCAATCTTTTGATCATGGAAAGAGGCAAAGCCCTTAACTAAGACACTCTTTATTATATGGCTCACGATCTCGAATACATCGGGGGTGACACAAAGCAAAACTCAAGCCTAAAACACTAAGACCTTTAATCTACTAGAGAAAGATAAAACTGAAAAGGAACAAACTAAAACGAAGGTAAAGGAAAAAGATGTGATGGTGATACGATACCGGGGCAACTCCCGCAAGCTTGGCATAAGCAAAGTGGATTTCCCATACCCATGCTCAGTTGTCTTCCTTTGGCGGTGATGGTGGTGGAGTTGTTGCAACATGGCCTTGATCCTCCGTCTTCCAAGGCATAGGTGCTCCATCATGGAAAGATGACCGAGTCTCCGGAATCCTCAAATCTGCAGCCAACCGTATTGATTTAAATCTATACTCATATTCACAGTTTTGGTTCTACAGGTCACAGATCTCGGCTTGGAGGTGATCACTTCTATCATAGAGCCTGGAGAGGTGCTTCCCGATGTCATTGGCATCGATCTTGTGCTTGGTGGTGAACTCCGTGATCATCATGTGGTTGGCGTTGAGTCCACGCTCCACCATCCCTTGGCACTTGAAGACCTCTTGCTCCACTGCTTCGAGCCTCGCCTCCATGCTTCCAGTCTTCTTAGGCCCCTCAACATCACGGATGTGCAACATCCCCTCACGCATCTTGATAGATTGAGGGTGTTGCAGCACTCCCATGAGGTAGGGATTGATGACCTTCTCGAAGATCTTGTCCTTCGAAGCTTTTGGGGATGTTGTAGCAATCAAGATCTGCCAAAGAAACAGGCTCGAAACGAAAACAGAGGAAATCTGCGTGATACGAGGGTCAGACCTTACGAGAGAATATATATAATGATTTTTTTCCGACCAGAAGGAGTACTCCGCAATAAAACGGAGTCCGGGAAGCACACGAGGTGGCCACAAGCCCCCCAGGCGCGGCCAGGGGGTGGGCCCGCGCCTGGCAGGCTTGTCGCCTCCTCGTGCGCTTGCCGGACTACTTCCATTTTTTCTATTTTTTCAAAAATTCCGAAACGGAGAAAAGTTCCTACTGGAAAAGTTTTGGAGTCTGTTTTCTTACCGAATCACACACCTCTTCGTTTTCGGAGTCTAAAACAGGCTGATAAATATCCCTTAGGTATTCTTCCAGAGTTATGGTATTGATAATATTGCTTTCAACATTTATGGGATTACCTGAGATATAATGCTTGATTCTCTGTCCATTTACCACTCTCGAACAATTACCTTCCGTGTTGTTGATCTTGATAGCACCGGAACGATATACTTCCTCAACAATGTAAGGACCTTCCCATTTAGAGAGAAGCTTGCCTGCAAAAAATCATAAAGGAGAATTATATAGCAAGACATAATCACCTACATTGAACTCACGCTTTTGTATCCTTTTATCATGCCACCTCTTAACCTTTTCTTTGAATAACTTGACATTTTCATATGCCTGAGCTCTCCATTCATCAAGCGAGCTAATGTCAAATAACCTCTTCTCACCAGCAAGTTTGAAATCAAAGTTGAGCTCTTTGATTGCCCAATAAGCTTTATGCTCTAGCTCAAGAGGTAAATGACATGCTTTACCGTACACCTTTTTGTACGGAGACATGCCCATGGGATTATTATAGGCAGTTCTATAAGCCCACAATGCATCATCGAGCTTCTTAGACCAAGTCTTTCTAGACCTGTTGACAGTCTTTTGCAGAATTAGTTTAATCTCTCTATTGCTTAGCTCTACTTGACCACTGGACTGAGAGTGATAGGGAGACGCAATTCTATGGTTGACATCGTGCTTAGCAAGAGTTTCACGGAAAGCACCATGAATGAAGTGTGAACCACCGTCGGTCATTAGATATATAGGGACTCCAAATCTAGGGAAAATAACTTCTTTAAGCATCCTGATGGAGGTGTTGTGATCAGCACTACTAGTGTGGATAGCTTCTACCCACTTAGTGACGTAATCAACAGCAACTAGGATATGAGTATACCCGTTGGATTTTGGAAAAGGTCCCATATAATCAAAGCCCCAAACATCAAATGGTTCAATGACAAGTGAATAGTTCATAGGCATTTCCTGACGTTTACCGATATTACCTATTCTTTGACATTCGTCGCAAGACAGGACAAACTTACGGGCATCCTTGAAGAGAGTGGGCCAATAGAAACCTGATTGCAATACCTTGTGTGCAGTTCTATCTCCCGCATGGTGTCCTCCGTAGGCCTCGGAGTGACACTTCTGTAGGATCTGTCCCTATTCATGTTCAGGTACACTACATCTAATAACACCATCTACTCCTTCCTTATAAAGGTGAGGATCATCCCAAAAGTAATATCTCAAGTCAAAGAAGAAATTCTTATTTTGCTGGTATGTGAAACTAGGTGGTATATATTTGGCAACAATATAGTTTGCATAATCAGCATACCACGGTGCACTACGTGAAGCATTGATGATATTCAATTGCTCATCGGGAAAGCTATCATCAATAGGTTGTGGGTCATCAAGAACATTCTCTAACCTAGACAAGTTATCTGCTACGGGGTTATCAACACCCTTCCTGTCGACAACATGCAAATCAAACTCTTGTAGCAAGAGAACCCATCTGATAAGTCTAGGTTTAGCGTCTTTCTTCTCCATGAGGTACTTAATAGCAGCATGATCAGTGTGAATAGTGACTTTGGAATCAACTATGTAAGACCTGAACTTTTCACATGCAAACACGACTGCTAAAAATTCCTTTTCCATAGTAGCATAGTTTCTTTGGGCATTGTCTAGAGTTTTACTCGCATAGTGAATAACATTCAACTTCTTATCAACTCTCTGCCCTAGGACAGCACCAACAGCATAATCACTAGCATCACACATGATTTCAAAAGGTAAGTTCCAATCAGGTGGTTGAACAATAGGTGCGGTTATCAAGGCCTTCTTAAGTATTTCGAAAGCTTCCTCACAATAATCGTCAAAAACAAAAGGAATGTCCTTTTGCAAGAGATTGGTAAGAGGCCTAGAAATCTTAGAGAAGTCTTTAATGAACCTTCTATAGGAACCAGCATGACCAAGGAAACTTCTTATACCTTTGATATCTGTGGGTATGGCATTTTCTCGATTGCATCAACCTTAGCCTTATCGACTTCAATACCTCTTTCAGAAATTTTATGTCCTAAGACGATGCTTTCATTAACCATAAAGTGGCACTTCTCCCAATTCAAGACAAGATTGGTGTCCTTACATCTCTGCAAGACTCGATCAAGGTTGCTGAGGCAATCATCAAAAGAAGACCCGTAAACGCAGAAGTCATCCATGAAAACCTCGACAATCTTTTCACAAAAGTCAGAGAATATAGCCATCGTACATCTTTCAAAGGTGACAGGTGCATTACATAAGCCTAAAGGCATACGTCTATAGGCAAAGGTACCGAAAGGGCAGGTGAAAGTGGTTTTCTCCTGATCAGATTGTGCAAAAGGTATTTGGGAGAAACCATCATAACCGTATAGAAAGCAGAAGTGTGTGTTCAGAAAGTCTTTCTAGCATTTGGTCAATAAAAGGCAAAGGGTAATGATCTTTCCTAGTGGCCTTATTCAATTTCCTAAAATGGATCGCCATCCTATAGCTAGTAATAATCCTCTGTGGGATCAATTCATCCTTATCATTAGGGACAACGGTAATGCCTCCCTTCTTAGGGATGCAATGCACCGAACTCACCCTATCACTATGAGCAACATGATAGATAATACGCGCTTCCAGGAGCTTTAGTATTTCTTTTCTTACTACCTCTTTCATCTTGGGATTTAATCTCCTTTGATCATTAGCAACTGGTTTGGAATCAGGATCAGTTCTAATCTTGTGCTCGCATAGAGTGGGACTAATGCCCTTAAGATCATCAAGAGTATATCCAATAGGAGCACGGTGCTTCCTCAGATTTTTAGTAACTTCTTTTCTTCATGCTCTGAGAGGCTAGCACTAATTATAACAGGATATATCTCTTTTTCATCAAGATAAGCATACTTAAGAGTATCAGGCAACTGTTTAAGCTCGAACACAGGATCACCCATTGGTGGGGGTGGATCCCCAAGCAGTTCAACATGCAACTTATTCTTAAGGATAGGATATTGTTCTAAGACAACTCTATCTATCTCATCCCTTTCATCCATATGCATATCATTTTCATGCTCAAGCAAGTATTGCTCTAAGGGATCAGTAGGAGGCACGACAATAGAAGCTAAGGCAATAGTTTCATCCACACTAGGCAACTCTTTTTCATGAGGTTGTCTACCAAACTTGGAGAAATTGAACTCATGTGACACACCTTCAAAGCCAACAGTGACAGTTTGCTTCTCACAGTCAATATGAGCATTGACGGTATTGAGGAAGGGTCTGCCAAATATGATGGCACAAAAGCTATCTTGGGTGGTAGCAAGAACAAGGAAAACAACAGGATACTTTGTTTTACCACACAAGACTTCAACATCCCTAACAATTCCCACAGGGCACATAGTATCTCTATTGGCAAGCTGAATAGTGACATCAATAGGTTCTATCTCAATAGGTGCAATCTCATCTTTGATTTCATCATATAAGGATTGAGGTATTGCACTAACACTAGCACCCACGTCACATAAACCATGATGGCAATGATCTCCTATCTTAACAGAAACAACAGGCGTGCCAACAACAGGCCTATGTTTGTCTCTAGCGTGAGGTTTAGCAATTCTAACAACATCTTCACATAAGTGAATATTATGTCCCTCAACATCGTCGGACAGGAGATCTTTCATAATAGCAATGCTAGGATCAACTCTAATTTTCTCAGAGGGTGTAGTTGTTCTAATGTAGCCTCTACGTATCACAGTTGAAGCTTTAGAATGATACTTTATCCTAACACGGAAAGGTGGTTTCTCAATGTAAGCACTGGGGACAATAGGATCATTATAGGCAATGAATTTCTCTTCAACTGGATTGGGTTTAACTACATTGACTTCTAAAGGAGGAGGATATTTAAACCACTTCTCTTTGGGGAGATCAATATGAGCAGCAAAAGATTCACAAAAATGAAGCTACTATCTCAGAGTCAGGTCCATACTTAGCGCTAAAATCACTAAAGGTATTTGTTTCAACAAAGGATTTAACGCAATCAAACTTGAAATTCATACCTGACTCCTTACCTTCTTCAAGCTCCCAAAATTCAGAGTTGCGTTTAATTCTCTCCAATAAATGCCATTTGAAGTCAATATCTCTCTTCATAAAAGAACCGGTACAAGAAGTGTCAAGCATGGTGCGATCATCATGAGAAAGCCGAGCATAGAAGTTCTGAATGATAATTTCTCTCGAGAGCTCATGATTGGGGCATGAATATAACATTGATTTAGCCTCACCAAAGCTTGAGCGATGCTTTCTCTGTCACGAGGCCAAAAATTGTAAATATAATTCCGATCACGATGTACTAAATGCATAGGATAAAACTTTTGATCAAATTCCAATTTCAACCGATTGTGGTTCCATGATCCTGTATCATCACATAGCCTATACCATGTCTACGCCTTATCCCTCAAAGATAAGGGAAAGACCTTCTTCTTGACCTCATCCTCGGGCAAACATGCAAGCTTAAATAAACCACAAACTTCATCTACATAGATTAGATGCAAGTCTGGATGTGATGTTCCATCTCCTGTAAAAGGATTAGCCAGTAGTTTCTCAAGCATACCCGAAGGAAATTCAAAGCAAATATTTTCAGTACGTGCAGCAGGTTGAGGAGCAACTCTTTGCGCTTTCGTTCGAGGTGAAGATACCCCGAACAAGCCCCTCAAAGGATTAGTTTCCATAGTGACAAGGGCAGTAAATTTCAGCCCACTATATAAATGTTTCCTTACCAAATTCCACTTTCCAAAGGTTCTTCACTCCCCGGCAACAAGTATAGGGGATCTATCATAGTCCTTTCGATAAGTAAGAGTGTCGAACCCAACGAGGAGCAGAAGGATCTAATAAGTGGTTTTCAGCAAGGTAATATCTGCATGCACTGAAATTATCGGTAACAAGTGGTTGTGTGGTGAGATGATTCGTAGCAAGTAGCAAGTAACAAAAGTAACAACGGTGCAGCAAAGTGGCTCAATCCCTTTTGTAGCAAGGGACAAGCCTGGACAAAATCTTATAGGAGGAAAAACGCTCCCGGGGACACACGGGAATTTCTGTCATGCTAGTTTTCATGATGTACATATGATTTGTGTTCGTTACTTTGATAGTTTGATATGTGGGTGGACCGGCGCTTGGGTACAGCCCTTACTTGGACAAGCATCCCACTTATGATTAACCCCTCTCACAAGCATCCGCAACTACGAAAGAAGAATTAAGACAAAGTCTAACCATAGCATTAAACTAGTGGATCCAAATCAGCCCCTTACGAAGCAACGCATAAACTAGGGTTTAAGCTTCTGTCACTCTAGCAACCCATCATCTACTTGCTACTTCCCAATGCCTTCCTCTAGGCCCAACTAATGGTGAAGTGTTATGTAGTCGACGTTCACATAACACCACTAGAGGAAAAACAACATACAACACATCAAAATATCGAACGAATACCAAATTCACATGACTACTTATAGCAAGACTTATCCCATGTCCTCAAGAACAAAAGTAACTACTCACAAAGCATAATCATATTCATGACCAGAGAGGTAATGAGTAGCATCAAGGATCTGAACATAAACTCTTCCACCAAGTAATCCAACTAGCATCAACTACAAAGAGTAATTAACACTACTAGCAACCTTACAAGTACCAATCGGAGTCGCGAGATGGAGATTGGTTACAAGTGATGAACTAGGGTTTGGAGATGAGATGGTGTTGATGAAGATGTTGATGGTGATGAGTCCCCTCCGATGAGAGGAGTGTTGGTGATGACGATGGCGACGATTTCCCCCTCCGGGAGGGAAGTTTACCTGGCAGGATCGTCCTGTCGGAGCTCTAGATTGGTTCTGCTCAAGTTTCGCCTCGTGGTGGCGGCGAATCCTCCGAAAAGCCTCCTCCAGATATTTTTCGGAATGAAACCCTTCATATAGTAGAAGAGGGGAGCCAGTGGGCCAACAGGGAGCCCACAAGCCCCCTAGGCGCGGCCAGGGGGTAGGTCGCGCCTACCAGGCTTGTGGCCCCCTGGTTGCGTTCCTCTGGCACTTCTTCCGCCCAGTATTTTTTATATATTCCCAAAAAAATCCATGTTGATTTTCACGGCTTTTGGAGTTGCGCAGAATAGGCATCTGAAACTTGCTCCTTTTACAGGCCAAAATTCCAGCTGTCGGCATTCTCCCTCTTCATGTAAACCTTGCAAATAAGAGAGAAAAGGCATAAGTATTGTACCGTGAAGTGAAATAACAGGCCAAAAAGCAATAAATGTCAACATGAAAGCATGATGCAAAATGGACGTATCAGTGTGTACGCTGTTGAAGTGGTTGGACGCACCGGGTAATCACCGCGGCCATCACGTCGATAATGGTCAGCCCACTGTGGGCAAGTATCCTAACCTTGGAGGATAGGCGCTTCACTTCGGAGCTCTCCTCTTGGCAAGAGCTCTTCCGCCGCCAGCTGAATTGCTTGTTCAAAGGAGTTGCGGAGTATTAGGAAAGACCTCTCCGGACTGGTTCGAACAAGGGAACATCTTCAATGTAAAACCACTCCTATGACCACTTGTCGGTCTCCTTTTTCGGTGTTCCGACCGGGTATACTGTGGTGGCTATACGCCTTACTTCGGCTCCACCAACATGCTGAATTGCCGCTCCCCTAATTCGGGGAACGATACAGAAATACTTTCTTCATAGATTGAAGTGGGGCTCGCAACCCAGCAACATCTCGCATAAGGCCACAAAGCCTGAGATGTGAAGGATGGAGCCGGGGTGAGATTGTAGAGCTGCAGCCCATAGTACTCAAACAAACCCCTGAGGAAAGGGTGAACGAGGAAGTGATGATCAGTTGATGGATACCTGATACGTCTCCAACGTATCTACTTTTCCAAACTCTTTTGCCCTTCTTTTGGACTATAATTTGCATGATTTGAATGGAACTAACCTGGACTGACGCTGTTTTCAGCAGAATTGCCTTGGTGTTATTTTTGTGCAGAAATCAAAGTTCTCCAAACGTCCTGAAAATTTACGGGGAGCAGTTTTGGAAAATATCAAAAATATCTGCGCCAAGTTCCACCTCAGGGGGTGGGCCAGTGGGCCACAAGCCCCTACTCCGCCACCACCCCCTAGTAGTGGTGGGCAGGCTTGTGGGGCCCACAGGCACCTTCCGCCCCCAACTCCAGCTCTATAAGTTGCCTTTCATCCCAGAAAAAATAAAAAGAGAAGTTTTCGTCACGTTTTCGATAAGGAGGCGCCGCCACCACCTGTTCTTCATCTGGAGGGCAGATCTGGAGTCCGTCTTGGGCTGCGGAGAGGGAAAATCGTCGCCATCGTCATCATCAACCTTCTTCCCTCTCCAATTCCATGAAGCTCTTCATCGTTCGTGAGTAATCTATCCGTAGGCTCGCTAGGCGGTGATGAGTATGTTGGGGAACGTCGCAAGGGAAACAAAAAATTTCCTACGCGCACAAAGACCTATCATGGTGATGTCCATCTACGAGAGGGGATGAGTGATCTACGTACCCTTGTAGATCGTATAGCAGAAGCGTTAGTGAACGCGGTTGATGTAGTGGAACGTCCTCACGTCCCTCGATCCGCCCCGCGAACAATCCCGCGATCAGTCCCACGATCTAGTACCGAACGGACGGCACCTCCGCGTTCAGCACACGTACAGCTCGACGATGATCTCGGCCTTCTTGATCCAGCAAGAGAGACGGAGAGGTAGAAGAGTTCTCCGGCAGCGTGACGGCGCTCCGGAGGTTGGTGATGACCTTGTCTCAGCAGGGCTCCGCCCGAGCTCCGCAGAAACGCGATCTAGAGGAAAAACCGTGGAGGTATGTGGTCGGGCTGCCATGGAAAAGTCGTCTCAAATCAGCCCTAAAACCTCCGTATATATAGATGGGAGGGAGGGGACCTTGCCTTGGGGCTCAAGGAGCCCCAAGGGGGTCGGCCGAGTCCAAGGGGGGAGGACTCCCCCCCCAAACCGAGTTGGACTTGGTTTGGTGGGAGGGAGTCCCCCTTCCTTCCCACCTCCTCCCTTTTTTTCCTTTTCTCTTGATTTTTTTCTCCTTGGCGCATAGAGCCCTTTTGGACTGTCCCACCAGCCCACTAAGGGCTGGTGTGCCACCCTCAAGGCCTATGGGCTTCCCCGGGGTGGGTTGCCCCCCCGGTGAACTCCCGGAACCCATTCGTCATTCCCGGTACATTCCCGGTAACTCCGAAAACCTTCCGGTAATCAAATGAGGTCATCCTATATATCAATCTTCGTTTCCGGACCATTCCGGAAACCCTCGTGACGTCCGTGATCTCATCCGGGACTCCTAACAACATTCGGTAACCAACCATATAACTCAAATACGCATAAAACAATGTCGAACCTTAAGTGTGCAGACCCTGCGGGTTCGAGAACTATGTAGACATGACCCGAGAGACTCCTCGGTCAATATCCAATAGCGGGACCTGGATGCCCATATTGGATCCTACATATTCTACGAAGATCTTATCGTTTGAACCTCAGTGCCAAGGATTCATATAATCCCGTATGTCATTCCCTTTGTCCTTCGGTATGTTACTTGCCCGAGATTCGATCGTCAGTATCCGTTATACCTATTTCAATCTCGTTTACCGGCAAGTCTCTTTACTCGTTCCGTAATACAAGATCCCGCAACTTACACTAAGTTACATTGCTTGCAAGGCTTGTGTGTGATGTTGTATTACCGAGTGGGCCCCGAGATACCTCTCCGTTCACACGGAGTGACAAATCCCAGTCTTGATCCATACTGACTCAACTAACACCTTCGGAGATACCTGTAGAGCATCTTTATAGTCACCCAGTTACGTTGCGACGTTTGATACACACAAAGCATTCCTCCGGTGTCAGTGAGTTATATGATCTCATGGTCATAGGAATAAATACTTGACACGCAGAAAATAGTAGCAACAAAATGACACGATCAACATGCTACGTCTATTAGTTTGGGTCTAGTCCATCACGTGATTCTCCTAATGACGTGATCCAGTTATCAAGTAACAACACCTTGTTCATAATCAGAAGACACTGACTATCTTTGATCAACTGGCTAGCCAACTAGAGGCTTGCTAGGGACGGTGTTTTGTCTATGTATCCACACATGTAAATGAGTCTTCATTCAATACAATTATAGCATGGATAATAAACGATTATCTTGATACAAGAATTATAATAATAACTATATTTATTATTGCCTCTAGGGCATAATTCCAACAGAGTAGGATGGGATCTATCATGTAATCGAGTTAGTTTTGATGGGGATTGATCCCTAGTATCCACTATGTTCTGAGATTTGATGTTGCTACTACTTTGCCATGCTTAATGCTTGTCACTAGGGCCCGAGTGCCATGATTTCAGATCTGAAATTATTATGTTGTCACCAATATATGTGTGTTTTAGATCCGATCTTGCAAGTTGTAGTTACCTACTATGTGTTATGATCCGGCAACCCCGGAGTGACAATAACCGAAACCACTCCCGGTGATGACCATAGTTTGAGGAGTTCATGTGTTCACCAAGTGCTAATGCCTTGGTCTGGTTCTTTATTAAAAGGAGAACCTTAGTATCCCGTAGTTTGCTTTTGGACCCCGCTGCCACGGGAGGGATGGACAATAGACGTCATGCAAGTTCTTTTCCCTAAGCACGTATGACGACACACGGAATGCATGCCTACATCACATTGACGAACGGGAGCTAGCCACTTATCTCTCCGTGTTATAGCTGTTGCATGATGAATATGATCCAAACAAATCACCGACCCATTGCCTACGAGTTTGTCCTACTGTTGCTACTGTTGTTACTTGTCTTGCTCTGCTGCTACTACTGTTGTTACTGTTGTTACTTGTCTTGCTCTGCTGCTGCTACTACTGTTGCTACTTGCTACTGCTGTCACTACTGCTGTTCCTTGCCACTGCTATTGCTCGTTACACTGCTGCTACCTACTACACTGTTTGTTCACCTACCGTTGACGGGAATTGACAACTTTCGTCGACGCGATAACGAAGGCGCCATTGATACAATTGTTAGGAATAGTCTGCCGTCAACAGATCGTTTCTGACACCGTTGTTATCATACTACTTTGTTGTTACTACTGTGCTTGCAGATACTAATCTTTCAGGCGTGGTTGAATCCGACAAATTCAGCTGCTAATACTCGAGAGTATTCTCTCACCTCCTTCAGGCGATGTACAAATTTGGGTCGAATACTGTACCCTCGAAAACTACTGTGAACCCATGCGCTGGTGGGCCATCAACAACATTCTTCTAGTTTCATTGCCGGGGAGTGCTATCAGCATTCTTCTGGTGCCGTTGTAGGAGAAGGTTTGTTGTTATAAGCATTCGTCTAGTTAACGCCAGAGATTGCGCGATCAATACCCCAAGTGGAAGGTGGAGATGTAGTCAGCAGCAAATTTCCCTAACACAGAGACTGTAAGGTTTATCAAACCAGGAGGACTCCTAGGATCAACAAGTACTTGTCTACCACCCTGGCGCTAGCAGAAGACGCGGACCTGCACACACAACAAATAACTTTGCTCCCAACGAGTAGAGAGAGGTTATCAATCTCTCCGGCCTTGTAGTTTGCAAAGGATCAAAACACAAGCGGGAAGGTAATAGTGATTGCAATGGAAAAGTAAATGAAAGCGGTAAATGATGGAGGTGTAAACAATGATGGTGATATGGACCGGAGTCACATGATGTTCACTAGTGATGTCTCTCTCCAAAAAGACGATAAACAACTATGCTAGGGTAAAGAAATCACAGCTGGGCAATTGACAGAATTATGAACGCACCGCAATGCTAATTATGCTACTTGAAAGTTAGATGCTCAATAGTAATGGGCAGTAGGCCAAGACAAGTAGACCATTTATTCATCAGCATCTACTTACTAATCATCCACCTTGAGATATCTATGCTGAACATCTCGCTGGTATTAAGTTGCGAGCCCCACCCAAAGTGTAAACTCAAAGCAACAGACAACTGCATTAACGAACTATGTGTAAGGTAAACAATCCTTGCAACCGTGGTCACAAGCATCATTGTTTTCTCCCTGGTGGCAACAACACATCCCCTAGTCTCATGTTTCTGTCACTCAATCAAGCTAGACATCGAGTGGCATGAACCCACAATCAAGCATAACGCTCCCTCTTGGAGTTACAATCTACTACTCGGCCAAAGCAATAAATAGCAATTGAGAACATGCATGAATCACTAAGGAACATAATATTAAAGGATAATCAAATATATAACTCATAACAATCTGAACATAATCTCATAATCCATCGGATCCCAACAATCCGAGCATAGCAATAGCAAGAGAATTACATAGATGCCTTGATCATGTAGGGCAGCTCACAAGGACTAACCATTGAAGCACAAGATTGGAGAGAAGACATCACATAACTACTGGTCATGGACTCATGGTCCAAGGAGGACTACTCACGGCACATCCGGGAAGCGTCCATGGCGGTGGAGAAGCTCCCGGAGGTCAATCCTCCCTCCGACAGGGTGCCAGGAAGAGGTCTCGCGACGCTCCCGATCTCGGAAGCGCTACGGTGGCGGAATGATGGAGAAATTCGCGATTCCAGAAAGTCTGTGAGGGTTTCCTCTTGGGACTCTATATATAGGCCAAAGGAGGGCACCGGAAGAGGTGGGACCCACCCAGGCGACCTCTTGGCGCGACCTAGGGCTTGGTCGCGCCAGCAGGCCGCATGGGAGGCCCCTCGCCCCCCTCTGGCCCTCCTTCGTTGATCTAGAAGCTTCTGTTTCGCTAATTTTTATATATTTTTCTGGATTTTTTTGGGCTTCGGAAAATTGGGTAAAAACCCGTGCAAAATAGACATCAGCAGACATAAACTAGCACTGGGTTCACTGAGTTAGTAGGTTATTCCAAATATGTGTAAAATGATATAAAAGCGTAGCAAAGCATATAAGAACGTCACCCAAAATATCATGGAACAAGCAGAAATTATAGATACATTTGGGACGTATTAGGAAGCCCACCCCTCGTAGCAGGAAAGAAACGAAGCAGACCCTTTCTCCCCTTTGAGGGGAAGGAATTTTTTTGCAAATGCCTCGTTATTGGGAGAGGCCAGTCCGGTGCGGCTGGACGTGAGGTCTGACAGGGGAAGATATCCTTGACTTTCGAGTTCGCGCAAGCGGAGAAGGGAAACGGAGCAACTGGCCCAGTCCCGTGGAAGGGGGCCAAGGGGGCGCGAGGAGGAACCTGCCATGTCTCCGGAGTGCTCGAACCCTAGGTTTTCTCGATGGCACTAGGAGGGTGATGGAGCCCCGGAACGGATTTTGATTGGCTTTTGAAGGGTGTTACCTCCTTTTGTTATAAGGAGCGGTTCCATCACGAATAGCAAAAAGTGCTTGCCTTTATCAAAGCACGTGAAAATCGAGAATTGTTATTAATCTGCTTGCACAGTTGAAGACTATGGGCCCCGCGACGCTTTGGTAATCATGAGTTAGTCGAGGACTAAATCTTCATTCCACGAATCAGAGGAAACACGGGAACTCGCCTTACAGGCCAAACATTCTCGGCGCGAGCATCCAAAGACCCTGTACATCAGGATTGAAGTCCAGTCCGGGGCTACTCACGGAGTCCGGGATTAAGGGGTCCTCGGTGTTGGAAATATGCCCTAGAGGCAATGATAAATAGTTATTATTATATTTCCTGTTTAAAGATAATCGTTTATTATCCATGCTATAATTGTATTGAATGAAAACATAGATACATGTGTGGATAGATAGACAAAACAATGTCCTTAGCAAGCCTCTAGTTGGCTAGCCAGTTGATCAATGATAGTCAAGGTTTTCTAACTATGTACAAAGTGTTGTTGCTTGATAACTCGATCACATCATTAGGAGAATCATGTGATGGACTAGACCCAAACTATGAACGTAGCATATTGATCGTGTCGTTTTATTGCTATTGTTTTCTGCGTGTCAAGTATTTATTCCTATGACCATGAGATCATATAACTCACTGGCACCGGAGGAATGCCTTGTGTGCATCAAACGTCACAACGTAACTGGGCGACTATAAAGGTGTTCTATAGGTATCTTTGAAGGTGTCCGTTGAGTTAGTATGGATCAAGACTGGGATTTGTCACTCCGTGTGACGGAGAAGTATCTCGAGGCCCACTTGGTAATACAACATCAGACACAAGCCTCGCAAGCCATGTGACTAAGTGTAAGTCACGGGATCTTATATTACGGAACGAGTAAAGAGACTTGCCGGTAACGAGACTGAAATAGGTATGCGGATACCGACGATCGAATCTCGGGCAAGTAACATACCGAAGGACAAAGGGAATGACATACGGCATTATCTGAATCCTTGACACTTAGGTTCAACCGATAAGATCTTCGGAGAATATGTAGGATCCAATATGGGCATCCAGGTCCCGCTATTGGATATTGATCGAGGAGTGCCTCGGGTCATGTCTACATAGTTCTCGAACCCACAGGGTCTGCACACTTAAGGTTGGGCGATGTTTTAGTATAGTTGAGTTATGTGTGTGGTTACCGAATATTGTTCGGAGTCCCGGATGAGATCATGGACGTCACGAGGGTTTCCTAAATGGTCCGAAAACGAAGATTGATATATAGGATGGATTCATTTGGTTACCGGAAAGTTTCGGGCAATTCCGGCAGTGTACCGGGGGTGACGAATGGGTTCCGGGAGTTCACCGTGAGGGGCCCACCCACCCGGTAGTTAGCCCAAGGCCATAGGGTGGCGCCACAAGTCCCTAGTGGGCTGGTGGAGTCATCCCAAGGGGCCATGGCGCCACATAAGGAAATACCAACGAAAAGAAAAAGGGAAAAGGAAAAGGGGAGGTGGGAAGGAAGGAGTGGACTCCTTCCCCCAAACCGAATTGGGGTGGGAGTCCACCTCCCCCTTGTCCGTCGCACCCTTGAGGGCTTGGGCCTCAAGGCAAGCCTCCTCCCCCTCCCTCCTATATAATGTGGTCTTTTAGGGCTAATTTGAGACAACTTTTGCCACGTGCAACTCAACCCTAAACCACATAGTTCCACCTCTAGATCGGATTTCTGCAGAGCTCGGGCGGAGCCCTGCAGGAGTAGATCATCACCATCACGGGAGCGCCGTCATGCTGCCGGAGAACTCATCTACTTCTCCGTCTTGCTTGCTTGATCAAGAAGGCCGAGATCATCGTCGAGCTCTACGTGTGCTGAGCGTGGAGGTGTCGTCCGTTCTGCACTAGATCGAAACGGATCGTGGGACGGCTCGTGGGACGGTTCATGGGGCGGATCGAGGGACGTGAGGACGTTCCACTACATCAACCGCGTTTCTTAACGCTTCCTGTTGTGCGATCTACAAGGGTACGTAGATCCAAATCTTCTCTCGTAGATGAACATCACCATGATAGGTCTTCGTGTGCATAGGAATTTTTTTGTTTCCCATGCAACGTTCCCCAACACTAGGGTAGTCGGCTTGCTACGTAGAGGCCGACTTAATGGGCAGTATTAATTGAAGGCCGGACTGCGTGGTCATCCCATATTCAAGGAGGAAAGCACTGAACACTGGCGTGACATCCAAGTAAGGTAGACTAGGTCGGCCCATCCGCCCCCGGCCAGAGGTCAGTTGTATGTAACCATAAATCCCGTGGTGGCTATATAAACCACGGGTCCTCATCGATGCAGGCAGATTGACTCATCTAGGGTTTAGCTCATACGATCTCGAGGTATATCAACTCTGTAATCATCATCCTCATCAATATAATCAAGCAGGACGTAGGGTTTTACCTCCTCAAGAGGGCCCGAACCTGGGTAAATAATGTCTCCCCTTTTGTTGTGCAATCCATCGATCCAAGGTCCACAATTCGGGACCCCTACCCGAGATCTGCCAGTTTTGACACCAACACCATGGCAGTCACAATGTGTGGGGTGCATTGGATGGGCGCGACCGAGCACTTGTGGAAGTTGGTGCGCAATCCCGAAACCACCCCGAAGGTGTTCAAAATTCTTGAATGGCCTCGAGCTCGGAGGGGTCCCGGTGGCAGAATATGACGACGTCATTAGCAAATAGGGATATGTTGGGGGTGTTGTGACGGTTGGTGAGGGGCGGAGAATGGCGCTGCTGAAAATGCATTCCCCCGTCCAGATCAACAATACTTAGTTCGAGACAGAGGTTGGATTTCTTTTCTCCTAGTAGCACTTATACCTTGTGAATGTATAATTTCAATATTATCCAGCTTACTACGCGCAAGTTCTTTTCGCCTCATAATTCTTGAGAATCATAATTCTGGGAAACTGCCCACAGAATCGTATGTCCATAGAATTTTCTGTCCAGTTCTTTTCTATGATTCTAGCATGTGATTGTTGTATAAGTTGTCTGTTGAAATGTCACAGATGCCCCTCGATTGAAGTGATTGGTGAATTAGTGACGCTTGGTTATTTCTGGTAGTTTTTTTTCTAATTTCAAAACCAAAATGAGCTACAAATATAATAAAGTATATAATATTTGGACGTAATTTGGTTGTCCAATAGGGGACGCACGAGCGGGGGGAGGAGAAACGAATTGGAGTGGGGAGGCCCTATTTTGGCATGTACCAGTGTGTACCAAGTGTCAATTTGGATGTAATTCGGTTGTCCAACAAGGATGGCAGTTGAAAACAAAAGGTTTTCTTTTGAGGGGCTGCCTAGAATTGCGAGGTTCCGACAATTTTGAAATATAGTGTAGTTGTGAGATGATTTTGGACGATTCTTGGGCAGAGATGAGTTCTTTTGTGACTGTGATTTTTCCGGCAGTAATTCTTAAGAATCGAATCAAAAAATTTGGCCATACATATATGACCCACTAAACACATAAAAATGTGTTGTCTCACAAAAGAGAAAAAATGGTCATGCAAGACTAGAGAGAGCAATCGACGAGTGGCATGATTGCTCTTCCTTGAGCCATTGACTCTAGTCCTTGCATCTACACGAGGAGCACTCACATCTCCTGCTTACGCAGTATTACACAACCTTGTCCTCCATGTACTTTATAGCACTATGAGTCTCGTGCTCATAGCAACCACATCTTTTTGTCACTCGCCACATAGGTGTCAAACTCGCAACATATATAACGCTAGTAGTAAAGCCCAACAATGGTCTGCCAAAAGCGCTCATGTTGTTGGGCTGAACTCAATAGGGTGGTCCCTATTTTTAATTATTGGCCTTCTATTTTTCTCTCTAATTTAATTGACCTTCTTTATTTTCTTTCTGGTTTCTCCTTTTCTCTCTCTTTTGTTCACTTTTTTGTTTCTTTCTTTCCTCTTCATGTGGTTTTTTCCGTTTTGTTTCTTTATGTTAGTTTTCTAATAAATAATGTGGGTTGGGTGGACAGATATGTGCATTTTTTATATATCTATCACGATAGTCATTTATTAAACAATTTAAAAAAAGCAAGTGAATATTTTTTAAATATGAGACGACCTTTCTAGGGACATGATTTTTTTTATATACAATATTATTCCTTACTTTTGCAATTTAATGAAATTTCATGAGATATAAATTAAAAACAATATTTTTAGGAATATAAAAATATACAGTAACTCGCGCATGGTAGCTAGCTCAATATTGATGACTGAAGCCGTTGTTGTGTGTTAAAATACGACCACCTATTTCGGGCGCTTGTCTAAAAAAACCTATTCTGGCGCAGGGCGATGAGAGACACCAAAACGCATGTACCACCCCCCCCCCCCCAACACACACACACTCACGTGCGGTTTTCGAGCGGCCCATGTGCGGGAGCACTTGTTTTTTCTCTTTCCGTTTCTTTTGCTTCATTAAAAAATGCTTGAGATTTAAAAAAAATGAAGTTCAAAAAATGTTCATAAATTTGAAGGAAATAGGAATTCAAATTTATTATAAATTCGAAAATATACGTCAGTTCGAAACATGTTCACAAATTCAAAACATGTTCCTGATATTAAAAATATTCAATAATAAAAATCATGAATTTTACAAAGTTCTAAAGAATTCAACAATGTTCGTATATTCGGAAAGTGTTCACAAATTTATAAAATGTTCGAGTTTTGGAAAAATCATTATTTCAAAAAAATTGTAAGTTAATTGTTTTAATGAATATCAACAAATGTTTGCAAATTTAAAAACTGTTGATGAATATGGAAAATCAGGAACTTGAAAATTCTTCACAAATTTGAAAAATGTACGTATATTTGAAAAATCGCGAATTAGAAAATTACTCTCAATTTTCAAAATAGTTTATGAATTTGATAATTATTCCTGAATTTCAGAAAAAAATGTAATTTGTGAACTGTTCATGATTTACAAAATAGGTTAATGAATTTTATAAAAGGTCAGGGATTTTAAAAAGATAAAAGTAAACAGGAAAATGAAAACAGGAAGAAAAAGCAAAAGCAAAAGCAAAAAAGTAAAATAAAAAGTGTGAAGAAAACACGAAGAAACAGACTAACGAACAACTGGGACTGCGCATTTGGTCCTGATCCTCTGACATGTGCGGGGAATAGGCTCACCACGTTACACTGTCGATGAGGGACAATCCATTAACAAATTGCTTCGTACAGTGCATTCTCAAGATTAGGCTTCCCCTTATCGGTCGTATGACAGATCCTTGTAACTACGAAAAGCATTACAATCGCACAACATGCGCCATGCACGGTACTCCCTCCGTTCCACCTTTTTAAAATCAATATAAATTATATATAAATGTATATAGATATATTTTAAATAATAAACTCATTTATTTTATTTCGTATATGGTCTATAATGCTCTAAAATGTTTTATATTTATAAACAAAGGAAGTACGATATTGGTGGGCATGACTATATCTTATTTGTAGCGAGATGGAAGCCGAGCTCGCCTATAGGGAGCCGTTAGTGGACCGCCATAGTAGCCATTTGATTTCGTCACACTGACAGCATACATGCATTTATTTTTTGCTCTTTCTTTTGTTTACAATTTAAAAACTAAATACACATGTAAAGAAAAACTAATTTAGTTAATATTTGAAAGTGTTCATCGCATATTTACTAACTGCTGATGCAGTGTAAACAAATGTTTGTCAAATTGTAGAAAATGTTTGAGCAATTAAAAACAATATAACATTTCAAAAATGCTCATGTATTTCAAAAAAATCTAGGTGGAATTTTTACAAATGCCATGCAATGTAAATAGTGTCATACCATTCAAAAATGCATGTTGCATTTAGAATAATGTTCATGCTTTTCAAAGAAATATTTGACCTCTTAAAAAAGATTTATACAATGTAAAATACGTTTGCACAATGTTGAAAAATTGTATCATTCAAAAAAATGTTTACATAGAGAGATGTGGACTCCATTGTTCGTGCCAGGATTAACTCCCTAATCTCGCCGTTCATGCCACTTTTGCTAACGGCGCCTGCACAGCGCACCCCTCCTTTCCGCTTGGGCCGGTCCCATTTAACTTCCTCTCTCGTAAAATTCCAAAAAAGGTGCTACTCGGGGATCAAACCTGTGACCTCACTCTTCGCAGCGACCGGACTAACCACTAGACCATCACAATACATGTGATAAAGTACTTCGTTTCATCCATTTTATTCTTCTTTTCCTGATTTTTTCGCTCGCCACCGTTTTGAGCATTTTATTTGGGTTTTCTTGTATTTTACTTTGTTTCCTGAAATGCGGATTATTTTTTCAAATTCTTGATTATTTTTTAGTTTTATGTAATTTTTAAAAAATTCAATGATTTTTCTTCAAATTCGATGAACTATAAAAAAATGAACCATTTTTAAAAATTGATAAACTTTTCTCAAAATTGATGAACATTTTTTCAAGTTTGATGGACATTTTTTCAAAATAGATGAATTCTTTTTAAATTTGATGAACTTTTCTAAAAATTCGATGAACTTTCTTCAAATTCAATGATTTTTAAAGAAAATGATGAACTTTTTTCAAATTCGGTGATTTTTTTTTAAATTTGATATTTTATTTTGGAAATCGATTAATTTTTTTCAAATTTGATGAACGTTTTTCAAAATCACTGAATTTTTATCAAAGTTCATAAACCTTTCTCAAATGTGATAAACATTTTTCAAATTTAATTATTATTTTTCTCAAAATCTGTGAACATTTTACCTATTTAAAGAACTTTTTTGCAAAATCAATGAACTTTATTCTTTGAAAATCAATGAACTTTTATAGGGCATGCATCTGGGCAGCCCGCCTCAAGGCGCTGCACGCGCTAGGACTTGTTTCATGGGTGGCCCAGCGCGGGGCGCTGCACGCGCGAGGAGAGGGAACGGGCGCGTGCAGCGCCGTATGGGAGCCCCAAACTGGCTACTTTTTTTAAATATTGCATTTTTTATTGATTTTGAAAATATTGCGTCATTTGAATTTTTTCAAAAATGTGATCATGTCGGCCTAGCCAAGATCAATTAGTCTGTGTCGGCTATAGCTAGGCCGACAGGCGTGTCGGCTTTGCATGCGGGCTCCTATCGGCCTTGGCTAGGCCGATTACTAATCGGCCTAGCCATGATCAGCTAGTACTAATCGGTCTAGCCGTAACCAATTAGTAGTAATTGGTGTTGGCAAAGCCAATAAGTGCATGAAGTTTTTTTTGCCACCTAATGCACCATTTTTATGTCCATGATATGAAAATTGCCCTATATAAAGTTTCCCGCCCTTTCTTTCCCTCCTCAATTTCCCGCCACGCTTTCCCGCCAATTTCTTTCCCGCCTCGTTTCCCGTCATTTCTTTCCCGCCTCGTTTCCCGCCAATTTTTTTCCGTCTCGGTTCCCGCCATTTCTTTCCCGCCAACTTCTTTCTGCCATTTGTTTCCCGCCTCGTTTTCCCGTCATTGCCCTTGTCATCTGAGTCTATAAAAGAAGGCATTGGACTGTCTTCCTCCATCATTCAGCGACACTTGAAAACACAAACGCTCTAGTCATTATGAGTTTGCCTTTGCTCGGATCAAAGCATTAGGCCTCGGAAAATGAAGAGTGTGAGTTTGTCTCGGGGGGTGGAAGTAGTGTGTTGTTGATACGGTGATCTCTGCATGGTGAAGGAGGTGGCAGATTTTTCAGATTGATTGGGCATGAAGTTTTTCATGTGCGCCAATTATGAGGAAGATCCACCCGTTTCTATTTCTCGGTACATCAGGCCTCCAGTATGCTCATGTCAACAAGATTAAACACTATGTTGATATTATTGTTTACTTGATATTTATATTTATCTTCTTTTGTAGTATCCTCCTTCTCTATGCATGTACTGTCTTTGGATTGACACGGAAATGTCGGACAGGGCGGTGACCGAGATTCGTAAAAGAGGTCGTCGTGCATGGGCTAGTTTGGACTTGGAAGAGCGTCGCGAGTAGGCCAAAGCAGAGGAGAAAGCAGAGGAGAAGAGAGAGTGGCAAGAGTACTGTGTGGAGCACAGGGCTATGATTGACGAGATGCTGAAAAAAACCGAGAAGTGAAACTTTGACTAGGAGAGGTTTATAGAGAGCGACACGAGGCCCGTGATGCTGAGAGGCAAAGAAAGAAAGAAAGGGCTCGTGCGGCCAAGGAAACGGAAGAAGTTGGTCATGTAAAAGGAAAATATACATGTTTGGCTCGTTAGATTTATGTTACTGTATTCTAAAATTGTTGAATACTTTCAGCAAGTTGTATCTTAATTTTAGCAAGTTGTATCTTAATTTCAGCAAGTTGTATCTTAATTTCGGCAAGTTGTATATTAGTTTGAACAGTTAAGTTTTTCGGCCATATCTTTCCCGTCATATCGTTCCCGCGATATCTTTCCTCCCATATCCTCCGCGCCTTATTTTTCCTGCCATTTCTTTGCCGCCTCGCTCTGAGGCACCTATAAAACTCCCCTCCACACTAAGGTGGGATAGCAGTGTAGTCGAGTAGCTATCTTTCGTCAAGATGTCGCATTATCCTTTTGATCGTAATTTTCACTTTTGTATGTCCGAATGTCTTCTGTGCTTAGCTAGCAATTTTAAGATAGACAATAGAATAGTTTCGTGAGACAAACTCATTAGTAGTGACACGCTACTGAATGAGGTTGCCCATGCATTAACTAGGAAGGGGTGGCCTCCAAGGATATTTGAGGAGATACAGAAAGAACTTACCAGGTTGCATGAAAGATGGAAGAAGAAAGGCCAACACATACACGGTGGAGTAAAACATCCAATTTTATATATGGACGACAGCGAGGAAGAAGACTATATCTTCATGCCAAGTACCAAGGACAAGAGTAACTCATCATCGAAGGGCAAGAGCTCTGCGTCGACGAAGGACAAGAGCTCTGCGTCATCAAAGGGCAAGATCTCTGCATCGACGGAGGATGACGATGATGCCTTCATGTAGTTTAGTCGTGCCTTTTAATTCATATGCATTCTGTAGTATGCATTTGTAATCTCAAGTTGTTGGTAGTATAAGTGTTATCCCCATTGAACGAACTCAGCATAGAAATCTCATACATAAAATAGACGTATGTCTCATAGATAATTAAATAGCCATGTTTCTAATGATAGATAGCAGTCTCATACATAAAATGGATATATGTCTCATACATAATTAGATAGCCATGTCTCTAATGATAGATAGAAGTCTCATACATAAAATAGACATATGTCTCATACATAATTAGATAGCCATGTGTCTAGTGATAGATAGAAGCCTCACTGACAACGTCTGCCTTGGCGCTCTGGGGGTGTGGGAGGCGTACTCCATCCAAACCCGTGGGGTGTCCTAATCTTAAGAAGACGAACTCTGACCCATCCTGGTCATTCTGTGTATCTTGTGTTGGCCATGGTGGAAGAGTCGAAAACATGTCCAATCACATGTTTTGTTGCGATAGTGGTTCCTCTTGTTCACTCGCGCACCCGGATCCTGACGCCGACGCCTCCTGATATGCATAGGATCCTGTAGGAGGGACCATACTAGTTGGATGTGGCTGAAACATGAAACCCGCAGTGGGCTCGTGATGTTGTGGTGTTGGCAGAAACGCGAAGCTCAACGAGGGAGTATGGTGTTGTGGGTGATGCCACGCCGAACTGCCAGTCTGGTCAGGAGGTGGTGGATGGGGCGTCGGTTGTTGTTCAAGACGTGGACGTGGCTGTTGTCGATGCACAGAGGGACGCGACTGTTACTGCTGCTGGTGCTGCTGCTGAATAACGTGCGAAGTGCGGGTGCACGTGATAGCTTTATAGACATCTCGTATCTTGTGCGCCAAGCGCGTGAACCATGGCTGGAGCTGAGACCTCGGTACTAGAAGAGGTCGAGTCGACAGTTGTCGTCCATAGTTCATCACCTCGGTATGAAGACTGTATGCTAACTCACCCTGAAATTGCCATAATGATTAATAAGTGCGGAAGACAAATAATGTAACAACAAGTTGTATTAGGTACATATAATAAATATTACCGCGTATTGTATGGAGCCAGAAGTATCATAGGCCGGGTACGTATCCGACGTCAGAGGGTCCGGTATCTAATCTGTATTAGAGTCCTGAACAATGTGTAATCGTGTCCCTCTCATGTACTGATCCAAATAGGCATTGCATGCAGCAAGATCAAATGCGACAGCTTCATGCCAGAGACGTTCAGGGGTAGTATCCCAGTCTGTAACGTACTGCTGAAGCCTCTATAGCCATTGAGCTTGTGTCCTGTTGCTTCCCTTCCTTGTCATCCTGTAATTGATGGTGTTGTTTAACCATAAACCATAGTAAAAGACAATGTAATATGCAGTAAGTATATAATACATGTGGGCTACTCCTTGCAGCTGGTTCTCTGTAGGACGTGGATTCGCGAGCTGACGAAGACCAAACTATCTCATAACCCGCTGCCGCGCCATCTCCTCAACAAAGACATCGAAGATAATTTTCGATTTCGTCATCCAGTAACCCTGATCTCTCGTGCATAGCTCAGAAATACCAACGGGATATCTCACAATTATGGCTGCTTCCGTGTACGGTTGCCAGATAACTCAAGTGTACGTGTCGAATTGCTCATTTAGTGCAGTCTAGGCTCGCCTATTCTGTTCACTAGCATAGAGTCTCTGCGCAAGACATAAGTGAGTTTCAGCCATAAAGTACACAAAGAAGGTCGATAACATTATACCACGAGGCATACCTTGCGACGTGTCCAACACAGACTGAAAGTAGGCATGTCGATGTTTTCAACATCAAACAGGTTGCCCACATCAAAACCCTGGTCGACATGTATGTTTGGTCACCCTATAGAGAACCTCTCCCAGGTCCACAGTTGCAAAAACAGAGGGCAACCAAGGAGGGCCGACTTGGCCGTGGAAAGCTGGCAACCGTTGCACATACCTCGGTACGTAGCTGCTAATACCACCGAACCCCAACTCCTCGGTGTGATCTGATCCAGCATCTCAGCACTTGCGATTTCGAGTGCGGTGGGGATGTAGCACACACTAACAGTGGTGACATGGTTCTGTGTGAACATCACCTTCCCGAGAAGCCACATCAGGTACGCCTCGAGGCTACGAGTAATATGTGTTGCACTCAAAGGGACTTGTGGATACCCTGGATATTTCTGCATCTGTAATAACGTCAGCAGAAAGTATTAGTTAATAACTTGAAGCATGTGAAATGAAAGATATGTGGCTTCGGAACTAACCCTAAAATGTTGTAACCAGTCATACTTAGGTTCGTGTGGCTCTCACACTAGAGCTGGATCCTGATCATATATATTCAAGAAACAGGCTGCCAAAGATTGTTGCCACTCTGGCGGGTCCTCCAACGGTCCTATGGCAGGTCCCGCCAATGGTAGCCTGAGAAACATTAAGACGTCTTAAAGAGTAGGAGCCATCTCACCCCAACGGAAGTGGAACGTGTGGGTCTCAGGCCTCCATCGGTCCACTAAGGAAGTGAGCAAAGAAGAGTAAATGCTGAGGTGCCTTGATTTCTCACTCGCCTCAACTAGACGTGCGAAAGGTAAAAAGCCCGGCCCATTTGAGTCTGCATATCCACCAACATAAAAATTCTATTACAATGTGTCTTTAATACACCTGCTTCAAGTTTACCATACAAATAAAACATTTACTTGTCAACCCAACGTGGATGTATACTCCAATCCACCTTAGCAGTGCGAGTGACAAGTGGTACGAGCTTCTGCTCACTTAATAGCGCAGAACGATGCTTACTGCCAATGTTCGGATTAAGCAAAAACATTCCCTCAATTGCTATAATAGTGAAATATAGTGACACATACAATACAAATGAGAAGAGAGTGCCACACTTAGTACAAATTACAAGACAGTGCCACACTTAGTACAAACTTAAAACATAGTGATTCACTTACTACAAATAACAAGATAGTGACATAATTAAGACAATCTTAAACTCTCCCCCCCTCTTGACCTCCCTCTTCCTCCTCTTCTCCCCCGGCTACCTCGTCCACGCCTAGCGCCCCTTGCAGTGACTAAAGTGGGACAATCAGGGTCCCTATGCCCAAATTCACCACATAGAATGCATTGCATGGTGCGCATGCCTCCTTTAGATTCATCCATGTCATTCTGGATGCACCGACACTACCGTCTACCTCTACTTGTACGCATATTCTCAGGGTGTGGAATGTATCGCCTTTCAACAGGGTCAACAGTGTTGAAGTTACCCATTGATCGAAAACCCATCAACTCACCTGTCCAGGTATTGACGACGGCCTCTTTCAAAAAGTACAAAGACACAAATGAGATTGCGTCAAGGCCTAGCTGCGCGCAAGCAGCAAGTACATGCGAGCAAGGTAGGTGAAGCAACTTCCGTTTGTTGCATGTGCACTCGCACGTTGGCCTCACTTCATTTCCAATTTTCACCTCATGCGTCCTCATCTCATTTGCACCTCAAATTTGTTGTTAGCTAAGCGCACCTCAAACCTTCGCTCTAGATTTCCAATGGCGATAACACTGTGTGGCCGGGATTTCTTCATCTTTTCATCCATGTACTTCATAACCCTTTAACAGTAATGAGTGCTCAGATTGTTAGTGATATGCAGCACAACACTTTGACATCTTTCTCTGAAATACTTCACTGTGCCATAGAAAATGCCCTCCACGATCGTTGTAAGTGGCAAAGCCCTGTTTCCTTTGAGGAGAAAGTTATGTGTTTCAGCCAGATTGGTAGTCATGACACCGTACCTTGCTCCATGTGTGTCATGCAACAGAGACCACCTCTAGAACGGCTCATGCTCTATCCACTGATCAAAGGTTTTAATCGTCCTCGCAAGCCTTCTCCTTGTACGAGGAGGGTCAAATCCTGGCAAGTCACAAAGCCCAACCGGCTCTTCCTCCACGGTAGCATATCCTATTGCTAGTTGTGCAGCTACTGCTTCAACATGTGCCCTCACAACTGCATCTCTTGCAGCTCTCCTATCCCTAACATGTTTATGTGTGCAAACATTTAGTTTGTTACATATCAGCTCGTACTTCCATTGTTGGTTCTGCTTGCAGAGTTTCGTGAATAGATTCATGAGGTTCTTATTTCTAAACCGCGACAAGAAATTTGCCCGAAGATGGCGCATGCACCAACGACTCTACATATTCTGCCATGGAGTTTGTTCATCCGGACCAGGGTTTGACAATGTCTTGATCGCACTGAGTATTCTTGCATGTCTATCATGAAGGATGCACACATTCGACTTATCATGCACAAGTGCTATTTTCATCTGCCTAAAGAACCATGTCCAACTCTCGATGTTCTCGCTCTCCACAAAAGAAAATGCAAGTAGGACTACTTGATTTTGGCCATCTTGACCTATGGCTGTGAGGATCTGACCCTTTTACTTGCGAGTGAGAAAAGTGCCATCTACACATGTCACCGGTCGACAATGTCTGAAAGCTTCGATGCAGACACCGAAAGAGAAGAACAACTCATGCAACACCCTCACAGTTGGGAACTATGGCATGTACAAATCTTGGATGTTGAGATAGGTGCTAGGATTCCGGTTTTGTAGTGTCTGGAGGAGCCGCACAACAGAGTCATATGCATTGAAATACGAACCAAATCTGGTCTCAAGTTCCTTCTGCTTAGCCCTCCAAGCCTTGTACTTGAACTTGACGAAGACTTTTGTCTGTATAGCCTTAACTTCCAACGCTTTGTTCTCCACTATCTCGATGTAAAGCAAGCAAGCAATGACCGTGGAAGTAAGGTTAGGATGATCTTGAGGGATACATGGAATAACACAAGTATGATGAACTATGTCACTTATGACCCAACTTGTGCCATACTTAGGGAGATAGTCGTGCACCCTTGCGGGACAACCCTGGTTTCTGCATACCATTGTCAAGTTTTTCGGACGTGAAACATTAGCTACAAAAACCCTTTGAGTGGACATTGCCCAATCAATGATTGCATCCTTCAGAGCTTGTTTGTTTGGGTACAGGGCAGCTGCCACAATGTTGTTCTAGTGATACTGCCAAGCACCAAAAAAATGGTCAACACAACAACCACGAACTACCCCATCGCGAGTGAGACGGGTGGCTTGGCTACCCTAACTCTGTACAATACAACTACGATGGGAAATGTGAGAAAAAACGGCTAGGATTTAGTGTAGAGATGGGAGAGTTTTCGGGTGGTGAGAGAAGAAAGAGGAGAAGGAGAGAAAAAAAGAGATAAGGAGGAGGAGGAGGAAGAAGGGGAGGGAGGTGTCCGGCTCAGATCGGCCACCTATCGGCCTCGCCTAGGCCGAAAGGCCTATCAGACGCGCCAGGGCCGAGTGGCCACCCTCCAGGCTGAGTGGGCGCGAGTGACGTGGCCCGTCCAATAGTCGGCTACCACGTGGCCGACTGGGAGCTAATCGGCCACACCAAGGCCGACTGGACGCACTCGGCTACGGCTAGGCACACTGAAGCCACTCGGCTTTGGTCAGGACATGGCCGTTATATTTTTGAAAAAAATTCAAACGACGCAATATTTTTAAAATCAATAAAAATGCAATATTTTAAAAGGTTTAGCCCCAAATTGTATCGTCACCCTCGGAGTCGAAAGGTCGGGGAGATGGTGTTGTGTAGCCCAACGTCTCTTATCAAGTTTCAGTTTCGTAACCGATCTAGTCGCACAAGCATTCATAGTTCGCATGTTGGTATGTGCCCCATCGTTCTAGAGGCCAAATGGGCCTCCTGGTCTAGGGGTCAGTGGCGAAGATGCCATTGGAGTTGGTGAAGCCGATGATGTGATATGTTTGATCGACGAGACGTACATCGAAGGTCATCATGGAAGGCCACAACACATATTGGAAAACGTAGTAGAAAATAAGAAGAAACGCCCAACGATAATGATCCACGAACACTACAAAGATGCATAGGAGGTTTAGATCGGATCGTTACCAACTTTGGGTTATAGCGCAAGAAGAGTTGGTGTAGATCCGCAATGAAGTCCCTCGAACTGTTCATGATTGACCCCTCAAACCGAAGACCAAAAGCATGACATCCCTATGGATTGCTTGTGTACATGCTTCACAATCTGGCAGCGTTTCTCTTTACAAAGCTAGTCGTCGCCAGAGAATTAGAGGGAGAAGAAGAGAACCTCACGTGGCTTCTTTTCCCTTCTTGAGTCCATACCCTTGATTCCTGTATGATTATTGATCAATAGTAGAATAATCCCTTCATAGAAATAGGAAACATAATTTAGATGGATATAAAGTCTCACTTGGTCCGCTTTAATGGTAGTCTTTACATTTTCTCTTTCACTCGTAGTATGGGGAAGGAGTGGATTTTAGGGATACCATACTAAAAATTGATTAAGTAATCAAATTGTTGTATCAATTCCTTTTATAATTGATAATTTTGATTAATCATTTCATAGAATGTTATTCTCTAATATTTTCTTATTCTTATGAGGATTACATAGATCGAGGTCTATCTCTAATCTAGATCAACTCTAAATTAAAACTAGGACTAGAAAAGTAGAGGAGACACCAATACTTGCATGTATCAAGGGAAAAAAATTCTCTAGTCTATAAAAGTGTAGGGAGAGGAGAGGGTCCTCCTCCCTTGCATCGACCCTAGGGGGCCTCCTCGCCTCCCAATTAGGCGTCCGCTGTTGGGGAACATCGCATGGGAAACCAAAAAATTCATACACGAACACAAGATCTATCCATGGTGATGAACATCTACGAGAGGAGAGAGTGCATCTAAATACCATTGTAGATCACTAAGCGTAAGCGTATATAACACGGTTGATGTAGTGGAACATCTTCACGATCCAAATCAAAGTTTATCCCGCGATCACATCACGATCCGTCTCGCGATCCCATCACGATCTATCCCGATCTAGTGTCGAACGGACGACACCTCCGCGTTTAGCACACGTATATCTCAATGACAATCTCCGCCTTCTTGATCCAGTAAGAGGGCGGAGAGGTAGATGAGTTCTCCAGCACGATGGCATGGTGGTGGTGGTGTGAACTAATCCAGCAGGGCTTTGCCAAGCTATGTCGGACTAATCTAGACGAGGGAGACGATCTATGAAGGAGAGGGCAACACATGGCTATTTTCTTGTGGTGTTTCCCTCAAAACCTCCACCATATATATGAGGACTAGGAGGGAGGGCTGTGTTGCCTCCTCCTCCAAGAGGAGAGGTTCTGCCAAAGCTAGGGAGGAGAGTCCTCCTCCAATTCGGTTTGGTGGAGGACTCCCTTCCTAGTTGGTCTCCTCCTTCCCTTTTTCCTTTTTTTCCTTTTTGCACTTTGGCCGAAATAGGCTTATTGGGTTGGACGCACCAGCCCACTAGGGGCTGGTGCGCCACCTTTAGGCCTACTAAGTCCTTTCTCGGGTGGGTGGCCCCTTCCGGTAAAACCCCGGAACCCATTCGTCACTCCCCGTACTTTATCGGTAATGCCTAAAATCTTTCCGGAAGCATCCTATATATCAATCTTTACCTCCGGACCATTCCGGAGCTCCGCGTGATGTCCGGGATATCATCCGGGACTCCGAACAACTTTCATTCATCAACATACATAACTCAATAATACAGAAACGTCATCGAACCGTAAGTGTGCAGACCTTGCGGGTTCGAGAACTATGTAGACATGACTGAGACACTCTCCAGTCAATAACCAATAGCGGGACCTGGATGCCCATATTGTCTCCTACATATTCTACGAAGATCTTTATAGGTTGAACCTCTATGTCAAGGATTCAGTTAATTTCGTATGCTGTTCCCTTTGTCCATCGGTATGTTACTTCCCCAAGATTCGATCATCGGTATCTCCATACCTAGTTCAATCTCGTTACCGGCAAGTCTCTTTACTCATTTCTTAATAAAAGATCATGTGACTAACTCCTTAGTCACATTGATTTCAAGGTTTTCTGTGATGTTGTATTACCGAGTGGGCCCTGAGATACCTTTCTGTCATACGGAGTGACAAATCCCAATCTTGATCCATGCCAACCCAACAGACACCTTCGAAGATACCTATAGAACCTTTATAGTCACCGAGTTACATTGTGACGTTTGATACACACAAGGTATTCTTCCGGTGTTCGGGAGTTGCATGATCTCATGGTCATAGGAACAGATCCTTTGACATGCAGAAAACAGTAGCAATAAACTGACACGGTCATATGCTATGTTCATAGTTTGGGTCTTGTCCATCACATCATTCTCCTGATGATGTGATCCCGTTATCAAACGACATCTCATATCTATTGTCAGGAAACCTTGACCTTCTTTGATCAACGAGCTAGTCCTTCAGAGGCTCACTAGGGACAGTGTGTTGTTTATGTATCCACACATGTATTTGAGTTTCCAATCAATTCTAACATGGATAATAAAGGAATATCATGAACAAGGAAATATAATAATAACAATTCTATAATTTCCTCTAGGGCATATTTCCAACAGTCTCCCACTTTCACTAGAGTCAATAATTTAGTTCACATCACTATGTATTTGTAATGAATCTAACACCCATACAGTTCTTGGGTTTGATCATGTCTTGCTTGTGAGAAAGGTTTTTAGTCAATGGGTCTGAAACATTCAAATTTTTGTGTACTTTACAAATCTCTATGTCATACTATAGATGCTTCTACCACGCTTCACTTGGATCAATTCCAAAAAACTGCTCCACTATATGAATCCAGTTTACTACTCAGAGTTATCTAAATTAGTGTCAAAGCTTGCATCGACGTAACCTTTTATGATGAACTCTTTTAACACCTCCATAATCGAGAAAAAAAATCCTTAGTCCACTAATTACTAAGGATAACTTTAACCGCTGCTCAGTAATTCATTTCTGGATCACTCTTTGTATCCCTTGACAGACTCATGGCAAGGCACACATTAGGTGTGGTACACATCATGGCATACTATAGAGCCTACGACTAAGGCATAGGGGACGACCTTCGTCCTCTCTCTTTCTTATGCCATGGTCGGGCTTTGAGTCTTACTCAAATTCACACCTTACAATACAGTCAATAAATCCTTTGACTTATCCATTTCGAAGTCCTTCAAAATCTTGTCAAGGTATGTATTCATTGAAAGTTATCTCAAGCGTCTTGATCTATCTCTATAGATCTTGATGCTCAATGTTCAAGTAGCTCAATCCAGGCTTTCCTTTGAAAAACTCCTTTCAAACAACCCTTTATGATTTCCAGAAATTCTACATTATTTTCGATCAACAATATGTTAACCACATATACTCATCAGAAATTCCATAGTGCTCCCACTCACTTTCTTGGAAATATAAGTTTCTCATAAACTTTGTATAAAACCAAAAGCTTTTATCACTCATCGAAGTACTTATTCCAACTCCTATATGCTTGCACCAGTCCATAGAAGGATCGCTGGAGCTTGCATACTTGTTAGCATCCTTAGGATCAACAAAACCTTCTGGTTGTACCACATGCAACCTTTCCACAAGGAAACTGTCGAGGAAACAATGTTTTGACATCCTATCCGCAAGATTTCATAAATAATGCAGCAACTACTAACATAATTCCAACAGACTTTAGCATCGCTACGGGTGAGAAAGTTTCATTATAGTCAACTCCTTGAAGTTGTCGGAAACATCTTTGCGACAAGTTGAGCTTTCTTAATGGTGAAATTTACCATCATCGTTCGTCTTGCTTTTAAAGATCCATCTGTACCTAACAGCCTTATGACCATCATGTAGTTCTTCAAAAGTCTACACGTTGTTTTTATCCATGGATCCTATCTCGGATTTCATGGCCTTCAGCCATTCGTCGAAATCTGAGCCCACCATCGCTTCTCCATAGCTCATACGTTCATTGTTGACTAGCAACATGACCTCCAAGACAGGATTACCGTACCACTCTGGAGTATTGCGATCCCTTGTCGATCAGCGAGGTTTGGTAGTAACTTAATCCGAAGCTTCATGATCACCATCATCAGCTTTCCACTTCAACTAGTGTAGGTGCCATAGGAACAACTTCATGCGCCCTTCTAATCTCAGGTTGAAGTGATGGTTTAATAACCTCATCAAGTCCCACCATCCTCCCACTCGATTCTTTCGAGAGAAATTCTTTCTCGAGAAAGGACCCATTTCTAGAAACAAACACTTTGCTTTCGGATCTGAGATAGGAAGTATATCCAACTGTTTTGGGTGTCCTATGGAGATGTATTTATCCCCTTTGGGTTCGATCTTATCAGGCTGAAGCCTTTTGACATAAGAATCATAGCCCCAAACTTTAAGAAACGTGAGCTTAGGTTTCTCCAGTGTCATCTCAACGAAATTACGTGGTGCCCTATTTGAAGCGAATATGGTTGTATCTAATGCCTAACCCTAAAACGATACTGGTATTTCGATAACAAACATCATAGTGTGCACCATATCCAATAGGGCGCAGCTATGACGTTCGGACACACCATCACACTATATGGTGTTCCAGGTGGCATGAGTTCTGAAACAATTTTCACATTGTCTTAAATGTTTACCAAACTCACAACTCAGATTTTCCTCCACGATCACATCATAGACATGTTATCCTCTTGTCACGACGATCTTCAACTTCACTCTGAAATTTCTTGAACTTTTCAATACTTCAGGCTTGTGATTCATCAAGCAAATACCCATGTATCTACTCAAATCATCAATGAAGTAAGAACATAACGATATCCACTGCGTGCCTCAGCACTCATTGGACTGCGTACATTAAAATGTATTATTTCCAATAAGTTTCTTGCTCGTTCCATTACAGGAAGACAAGGTCTTTAGTCATCTTTCCCATGTGGCATGATTTGCATGTCTCAAGTGATTCAAAATCAAGTGAGTCCAAACGACCCATCTGCATGGAGTTTCTTAATGCGTTTACACCAATAGGCATGGTTCGCATGTCTCAAATGATTCAAAAACGAGTGAGTCCAAAGATCCATCAGCATGGGGCTTCTTCATGCGTTTTGTACCAATATGAATTTAGGGGCAGCGCCACAAGTAAGTGGTACTATCATTACTACTTTGTATCTTTTGGCATTAATATTATGAACATGTGTACCACTACGGTTGAGATTCAATAAACCATTCATGTTAGGTGCATGACCTTTGAAGGTTTTATTCAAGTAAAGAGAGTAACCATTATTCTCTTTAAATGAATAACCATATGGCAATAAACATGGTCCAATCATGTTCATGCTCAACGCAAACACCAATCAATATTTAGGTTTAACACTAATCTCGAAGGTAGAGGGAGCGTGAGATGTTGATCATATCAACCTTGGAATTACTTCAAACACCCATCGCCACCTCACCCTTGCTAGTAACCATTTATTCTGTAGCTATAATTTTGAGTTACTAACACTTAGCAACTGAACAGGTATCTAATACACCGGTGCAACTAGGAGTACTAGTAAGGTACACATCAATATCATGTATACCCAATATACTTTTGTCGACTTTGCGGGCCTTCTCATCTACCAAGTATCTAGGGTAGTGATTCTTGAGTGACCGTTCCCCTCATATTAGAAGCACTTAGTCTCGGGTTTGGTTCAACCTTGGGTTTCTTCTTTTAGAGCGACAACTGGTTTTCCATTTCATGAAGTATCCCTTTTTGCCCTTACCCTTCTTGAAACTAGTGGTTTTACTAACCATCAGCACTTGATGCTCATATTTGATTTCTACTTTCGCGGTGTTAAACATCGCAAATAGCTCAGGGATCATCATCTCTGTCCCTGATATGTTATAGTTCATCACGAAGCTCAGTAGCTTGGTGGCACTCACTTTGGAGAACTATGTCAATCACTATCTTATCTGGAAGATCAACTCCCACTCGATTCAAGCGATTGTAGCACCCAGACAATTTTAGCACATGCTCAACGATTGAGCTTTTCTCCCTTACTTTGCAGGCCAAGAATATTGTCGGAGGTCTCATACCTCTCAACACGGGCACGAGTCTGAAATCCTAATTTCAACTCTTGGAACATCTCATATATTCCGTGACGTTCAAAACTGTTGGAAATATGCCCTAGAGGCAATAATAAAATGGTTATTATCATATTTCCTTGTTCATGATAATCATCTATTGTTCATGCTATAATTGTATTAACAGGAAACAGTAATACATGTGCGAATAAATAGATCACAATGTGTCCCTAGCAAGCCTCTAGTTGGCTAGCTCGTTAGTCAATAGATGATCATGGTTTCCTGGTCATGGGCGTTAGATGTCATTGATAATGGGATCACATCATTGGGAGAATGATGTGATGGACAAGACCCAATCCTAAGCGTAGCACTAGATCGTATTGTTCGTATGCTAAAGCTTTTCTAATGTCAAGTCCGTAGGAGTGCTTTGGGTGTATCAAACGTTACAACGTAACTGGGTGACTATAAAGGTGCACTACGGGTACCTCTGTACCTCCGAAAGTATCTGTTGGGTTGGCACGAATCGAGATCAGGATTTGTCACTCCGTGTGACGGAGAGGTATCTCTAGGCCCACTCGATAGAACATCATCTTGAGCTCAATGTGACTAAGGAGTTAGTCACACGATGACGTGCTATGGAACGAGTAAAGAGACTTACCGGTAACAAGATTGAACAAGGTATAGGAATACCGACGATCGAATCTCGGGCAAGTTCTATACCGACAGACAAAGGGAATTGTATACGAGATTGATTGTATCCTTGACATCGTGGTTCATCCGATGAGATCATCGTGGAGCAAATGGGAGCCACCGTGGGTATCCAGACCCCGCTGATGGTTATTGGCCGGAGAGGTGTCTCGGTCATGTTTGCCTGTCTCCCGAACCCGTAGGGTCTACACACTTAAGGTTCGATGACGCTAGGGTTATAGGGAATTGTTATACGAGGTTATCGAAAGTTGTTCGGAGTCCCGGATGAGATCCCGGACGTCACGAGGAGCTCCAGAATGGTCCGGAGGTAAAGATTGATGTTGGGGCATAGTTTATGCCTAAGTAATTTTGGTGATTGATGACAGTACCGTAAAGGACTAACTGTGTGTGTTAAGCTTTCAGATAACACACGTCAACGGTACAAGACGACTCGCCTCCTCATTCATGGAACGGAAGCACGACGCTCTCTTCGATTCTCTTTATTTGAGTCATTGGAAAGCCGTACTATTAAGAGGGGAACCGTAGTGCAGAGGTTTGGGTGGAATCTATCTTTGCACGCGCACACTTCACACATATTCTCCCTTACCTTCATCGTTGGAGCGGCCCCCGCCACTTTGTTTCTTTCTTCCTTGCAAAATAGTCCCCAGCGGTAGTACCGCTAGCCCTAGCTGTAGTACCGCTGGAATGCTAGCGGTAGTACCGCTCGAGGAGCTTAGTACCGCCTGCCTAGCGGTTGTTCGTGGACGGACCTTTTTGCGAAGACTTTCTTGGCGGTGGTAGTGCTTTTGCACTACCACGGGCCCAGCGGTAGTACCGCTGGAGTTCCAGCGGTAGTACCGCTGCACCCAGCGGTAGTACCGCCCCTGGTCAGCGGTAGTACCGCTAGAGTGCCAGCGGTAGTACCGCTGCAGCCAGCGGTAGTACCGCTGGAGCTCGGGCAGAGAGTGGGAAAACGGTCTGATTCCCCCCCCACTATATAAAGGGATCTTCTAGCTGTGGAACCTTATATCTTACCTTCCCAAGCTCCATTGTTGCGCCCCAAGCTCAAAAGTGCCCGATCTCTCTCCCTAGCCAATCAAACTTGTTGATTCTTTCGGGATTGGTTGAGAAGGCCTAGATCCACACTTCCACCAAGAGAAAAGTTGATTCCCCCACCAATCCCTTGCGGATCTTGTTACTCTTGGGTGTTTGAGCATCCTAGACGGTTGAGGTCACCTCGAAGCCATATTCCATTGTGGTGAAGCTTCGTGGTCTAGTTGGGAGCCTCCAAGCTTTGTGTGGAGTTGCCCCAACCTTGTTTGTAAAGGTTCGGTCGCCGCCTTCAAGGGCACCTATAGTGGAATCACGGTACCTTGCATCATGCGAGGGCGTGAGGAGAATACGGTGGCCTTAGTGGCTTCTTGGGGAGCATTGTGCCTCCACACCGCTCCAACGGAGACATACTTCCTGTCAAAGGGAAGGAACTTCGGTAACACATCCTCGTCTCCATCGGTTCCACTTGTGGTTATCTCTATCCTTTACTTTGTATTTGCTTATGCTTGTGACTATATCTTACTTGTCTTAATAGCTCTCGTTGTTAGCTTCTTTAGGGTTCACCTCATTGTCGTATTATTTGTGAACCCGTATGTTGTTTACCTTAACTTGCTAAGATTAATTAAAAAGTGGTCGTTGTCTATTCACCCCCCTCTAGCCAACCATATCGATCCTTTCAATTGGTATCAGAGCCACGTCTCTTTATTAAGGGTTTAACCACCCGAAGAGTATGGAAGGCGAAGAGGGAATTAACCATGGGCAACCCGAGGCCATGGACTTGACTTCGGTTACAAGGGACGACTTGAATACGGCTATGGCCGCCCTCAAGACGTCCTTCTCGAACAAAGTCAAGACCATGCTTAAAGAGTTAATTGAGGGATTTAAAAGTTCACCCGAACCGGCTATAGTGGTTAAACCCACCGTCACCGATTCAGAGGCCAACTCCTCTAAGGAAGCGGCTAAAGGTATGCGACCCTCCTCATCTCACGAAAAGGATGGGACTGGAGCATATGCCTCAGTTCCACCCCCATGGTCTATGGAGGATCCGTTCCCGCACCTCGTCTTAATCCTGTTGGTCCTCCTCCTAAGCTTGTGAAAGGTGAATTTGCTAACTGGGTATTTTCTATTAAGTCTCATTTGAATCACAGCTCAACAAACTTGTGGAGAATCATCGAGCAAGGATATTATCCCCATGATCCAAGCAACCTCACTCCAAGAGAAGATGCAGACAATCAATACAATCACTCTGCTTTGTTTATTCTCAAGTCTGCAGTGCCACCCGAAGATCTTCCTCACTTGCGTCCATTCACTTTGGCCAAGGATTGTTGGGAGCATATTATGGTGTTGTACAAGGGAAGCTCAAGCATTCAACGATCCAACTATGAAGTGATACTTGATAAGGCCGATGAGTTTGTGATGAAGGAAGACGAGGACCCTCATGATCTCTATCGGAGGGTGACTGCTATTGCTGTGGCGCTCAAGGATCATGGGAGCAAGGATGTGGATGATACATGGGTCAAGCGCAAGTTCCTTAAAGCCATCATGCCTTTCAACAAAGCCATGTCATCTGTCATACGTCAGCGGCCAGACTTCCACTCCTTGTCTTCCAGTGAGGTGTTGGATGAATTCATTGCAATGTCAATCATGAACGAAACAGCCGACAATGCTCTTGCTCGTGCTCGATCAAAGACAACTTCACCCAACCTTGCGCTGAAAGCAAAGGCAATGCTTGAAGAATAATAAGAAGATGAGGAAGAGGAGGGCTACCCTGAAGACACAAAGTATGCCTACCATGAGCACATGGCTCTTGCATCAAGGCAATTCTGGGGCAACAAGAGGAACTCAAGACCCACCTTCACCAAAAACAACTCGAGTGGATTCAAACCCAAACAACGAGTAAGGACATGTTACAACTGTGGTAACGTGAGTCACTTCGTGGACAAATGTCCCTATGAGAAAAGGGAAGACAACGGAGGCAAGCTCATTCGCAAAGACAAAACCAAATCATTTCCAATCAAGAACAACTTTGTGAAGAAACCTCACCCAAAAGGGATGGTGGCCCTTGAAGAGTATCCTTCAGATGATGATGATGATGATGATATAGTGGCAACGGCAACTGTTGCTATTCCCTCTACCTCTCCCCAGAAGGTGTCTCTCTTCAACGCCCCCAACGAGAACCACATCACCAAGTGCCTCATGGCAAAAGGTATCAATCAGGTAACTCCCATCATTAAGACCAACATTGCTTCTGCTCCTTCATTGTTAAATTGTGTTGAAGATAGTGATGTTGGGGAACTTAATGAGCATGATCTTGACAAGTTTCTGTGCACTATTAAGGGAGAACCCAAGAAGCACTTTGTTGCTCTCTTGGAACAACTGGGTGAGGCCACTGACCTCATTGAGTCTCATGAGGAGACCATCTCCGAGCTTCAGGGACACAGTCGTGACTATGCCAATGAAATTGCCGAATTATCTAATGCTCTAGAAGAGGAGCGCACTCTTCGTTTGGCTCTTGAGGAGTCATATAACGATGACTGCGCTAAAATGCAAAAGAAACTAGATCATGATGTTGTTCTTACTCGTATGCTTAAGTCTGAAAAGTATGCTCTTGGGGTTGGCCATGACAGACTCAAAGAGGAGTTTGACACACTTGACAAGGCCCACAAAGTCTTGAAAGGTGCTCATTTCTCTCTAAAAGAGTCTCATGATCAACTCCAAGCAAAGCTTACCAAGGAGATCTCTACTTGCCCTCCCTTTGTGTTAATTGATAATGCTTGTGCAACTAACCCCTGCTGTGAGCATGTACATCTTGTGGAGGAAAATGCCAAGTTAAAGGAGAAACTTGAGAAGGGCCTTGTGGCATGCATACAAGGTGAGAAGAGTCTGAACGACCTCTTGAGCACTCAAAAGGGTGTTGTAGGAAAGGAGGGACTTGGACTTACCTCCAAGTCAAAAGGTAAAAGGAGGAACAGGAACAAACAATCTCCCACCCTCATGGACATCTTTGTCAAAGAGGGTGAGGGGACTCAGAAGGTGAACAGGAACAAGGTGGACTATGGAAACCTCAAGAAGGGCAAAACCATTCCTACTAACACAGCCGACAAATTCAATTCTTCTTATGTCTTATGTTGTGCTAGTGATGGGCATGTTTATGCCAGATTTGTTGGTTCCTACCATGAGGATATTGAATGGCTATCTGGGTTCCTAAGACCCTTGTCTCTAACATGAAAGGACCCATTAAAAAATGGGTACCTAAAACCAAGCCTTGATCTATGCAGGAGTTTGCTTCCGGTGGGGTGTCATGGTTGCTCGATAGTGGAGCAACAAATCATATGACCGGAAGCAAGGACTTAGTGGTGGATGTGCATCCTTCTCCATCTATGCCCACCCATGTCCAATTCGCCGATGCATCCTCTTCAAAGGTATTGGGATTTGGTAAGGTGGTCGTCTCTCAAGATTTATCTATTGAGAAGGTCATGCTTGTTGAGTCACTTGCCTACAATTTACTTTCGGTTCGTCAACTCGCAATTATGGGTTTTTCCACATTCTTTAATATTGACACTGTGGTCCTCCTGAGGAGCAAGACTCTTAAAGTAGCCTATGTTGGACATGTCGAAAATGGTCTTTATGTGGTGAACTTCTCAAAGCGACCCACTAAGACAGCGACATGTTTAATGGCTAAAGTTGACGTGGGCTGGCTTTGGCATCGCTGTTTAGCTCATGTCAATATGAGATATTTGCAAAGTCTTCTGACAGGGGACCATGTTCGTAGACTAACAAATGTGAGCTTTGCTAAAGATCATGTTTGCAGTGCCTGCATTGAAGGAAAGATTCATGAAACTGCTCATCGTCCAACGACTCTTATCTACACTAAGAGGTCATTGGAACTCCTCCATATGGATCCGTTTGGTGCTCCATCATTTGATAGTCTTGGAGGCAGAAAGTATTGCTTAGTGATTGTTGACGACTACTCAAGATATACCTGGGTATATTTCTTTAAAAAGAAGAGTGAAACTCAACAAACGGTCATCAACTTTGCTAATGAAGCACAACGTCAACATGAAGCAAAGATCTTGATGATTAGGAGTGACAACGGCACCGAGTTCAAGAACTACACCTTAGATGAGTTTCTAGGTGATGAGGGAATAAAACACCAATATTCTGCACCATATACCCCTCAGCAAAATGGCGTGGCAGAAAGGAAGAACCGGACCTTGATAGACGCTGCAAGGACAATGATGGCAGAATTCAAATCTCCATATAACTTCTGGGTAGAGGCCATCAACACAGCATGTCATGCATCCAATCGGCTCTACATCCGCAAAGGCTTGAACAAGACTCCGAATGAGATTCTAACTGGAAAGAAACCCAATCTCAAGTACTTCCGGGTATTCGGTTGTAAGTGTTTCATTCTCAAGAAAGGAGCACGGTTAGCTAAATTTGATTCTAGAGCACATGAGGGTATCTTTATTGGTTATGCTACAAACTCTCATGCTTACCGTGTCCTCAACAAGTCCACCGGACTAATTGAGGAGACGTGTAACGTAGAGTTTGATGAAAATAATGGCTCCCAAGTGGAGCAAAGTGGTCTTTGTGATGTAGGTGATGAAATTCCTCCCCAAGCCATAAGAAGAATGGGGATTGGTCAAATACTCCCCATTGAGGAACCCCTTGTGGCTGAAGGAGAAGGACAATGCTCTACTCAAGTGGAGCCATCACCTCCACAAGCCCCACACGCTTTCGATGAACAAAGAGAAGACTCTCAACAAAATAAACTAGCTCAAGGTCAAGATAAATTGCCCAACAATGATGATGTGTCTCAGAATATTCAAGCACTACCCCAAGACTCCGAACCTGCTCATGATCAAGATCAAGTGCAACCCTGAGATCCAGACCAAGTAGAAGCACAAGATCAAGATCAAGAGCAACCACAATTACAAGAACAAACTAGTGAACCTGCTCAAGTCGAAAGACAAGATGATCAGGAAACTGTCTCACAATTCCCCTCTGGAGCACCAACAGCCGGCTCAAGACGCAAGGGCAAGCAAAGGAAACAAGTCGATGCTCCCCCGTTATCTAAGGAAGAACTCTTGGAGTGTCGAGCAGCCAAGACTGCGAACAAGCTGAGAGTCAAGTCACATCTTATGAAGAATGTACTTGGCAGTTTAAAAAGGGGAGTATCCACCCGTCAATAGATTTGGAATTATTGTGAGCATCACGCGTTTGTCTCGTATTGTGAACCTCAACAGGTACAGGAAGCGCTCGATGATGAGGATTGGCTTATGGCCATGCACGAAGAACTTAACAACTTCGAGCGCAACCAAGTCTGGGATTTAGTGCCTCGGCCAACAGAGGAACATAATGTCATCGGGACCAAATGGATATTCAGGAACAAGCAAGATGCCAATGGGATTGTGATTCGAAACAAGGCAAGATTGGTGGCTCAAGGCTACTCCCAAGTCGAGGGTATCGACTACGGTGAAACCTTTGCCTCTGTTGCTCGTCTAGAATCTATTCGCATGTTGCTTGCATTTGCTTCTCATCATAACTTCAAATTACAACAAATGGATGTGAAAAGTGCCTTTCTTAATGGTCCTTTGAATGAGTTGGTCTATGTCAAACAACCCCCGGGATTCGAACATCCCAAGCTCCCCAATCATGTGTACAAACTTAATAAGGCACTCTATGGCCTTAAACAAGCCCCACGCGCGTGGTATGAGTATCTTATTGAGTTGTTACAAGATCGTGGGTTTGAAATTGGGAAGATAGATCCCACTCTTTTTACTAAGAGGGTTAAAGGGGATTTGTTCATATGCCAACTATATGTTGATGATATTATCTTTGGCTCTCCTAACATTTCCTTCAATAAAGAATTTGCTGCACTAATGACTGAGAAGTTTCAGATGTCCATGATGGGAGAGTTGAAGTTCTTCCTCGGGTTCGAGATTACACAAGGTCTAGAAGGGACATTCATCAAACAAGCCAAGTACACTCAAGACATGCTCAAACGGTTCGAGCTCGAAGATGTCAAACCGGTCAAGTTCCCCATGCCAACAAGATGAAAGCTTGACATTGATCCCAATGGTAAAGCAGTGGATCAAAAGGTATATCGCTCCATGATTGGATCCCTCCTTTACCTTTGTGCATCTAGACCGGATATTATGTTGAGTGTAGGGATATGTGCACGGTTTCAATCCGCACCAAAAGAAAGCCATTACATGGCTGTTAAGCGAATCTTTCGATATTTGGCTCATACCCCAAACTTTGGCCTTTGGTATCCCAAAGGAGCAAACTTCAATCTAGTTGGCTATTCTGACTCAGATTGGGCAGGAGATTGTGTGGAGAGGAAGTCAACGTCTGGAGGATGCCAATTCCTTGGTCGCTCATTGGTGAGTTGGTCGTTAAAGAAGCAGAATTGCGTCTCCTTATCATCCACCGAAGCTGAGTATGTGGCAGCTGCAAGTTGTTGTGCACAATTGCTATGGATGAGGCAAACTTTAAAGGATTATGGTGTCATTTGTGACAAAGTGCCTCTTCTATGTGACAATCAAAGCGCTATCAAGATTTCCCTCAACCCAGTGCAACATAGCAAAACCAAACATATTGATATTCGTCATCACTTCATTCGTGAACATATCAAGCTAGGTGATATTGAGGTTCACTTCATCCACACTGAAGAGCAACTTGCAGATATTTTCACTAAGCCTCTAGATGAAGCAAGGTTCCGGGAGTTAAGGCATGAGCTAAATATCATTTATTCAAGTATGTGGATTGAAACTAGGCATGTTGCACCTCACTTTGCATTCCATCTTGGTCTAGATGTAGGCATGGACATAGGGGGAGTGTTGTTATCTCAATGAACTTTCCCTCCCCCCATTATGCATAAATCAATCTAGTCTTTCACTTTAGCCATTGTCGAATGGCACTTGTGCTTCAAAGACGAGCATTGGTCATGAACCCAAGGATAATTCTTCGCGGTGTCATACCATTATCTCAAACATAGGTGGCCTCGGCCACCGCCCCTCCCACCTTTCTTTTGTATAGAAGAAAGGATATACAATGACAAGTCAGTACATTTTTCTAGGTGTTGTCTCTTTTTTACTTACTTGTCATTTGCCCAAGTTCTTCTCTTATCCTAGGCCGCGTTGTGACATTTGCAGCGGTACTACCGCCAGGGGTAGCGGTACTACCGCCAGGACCCCAGCGGTACTACCGCTAAGGATGGCGGTACTACCACCAGGATTCCCATCTAACACGACCTGCCAGGAAATTTGTAGGGTTGTCTCAAGGGGGAGCGGTACTACCGCCAGGACCCCAGCGGTACTACCGCTGCATCCAGCGGTACTACCGCTAGGTCCTCAGCGGTACTACCGCTGGCCCGTACCCCTTGGGCTATATAAAGGAGGGGGAGCCCATTTTTCTGAGGCTCTTTCTTCTTCCTCGCGTCTCCTCCCTCCCCAACCCGAAATCCCCCTGTTTTGATCTCATTTTGTGGAGCTCCTTCTCTCCGTTGGATTGGAGGGGTTGCTCCACTTCTCCTTCCTCCTCCAAGGGCCATGAATCCCGGTAAAGCTCCTCCCCTTCTTCTATTGGTTGATGTTCTTGTTCTAGGGTTAGGAGCATTGGGGGATTGGATCCATGTCTTTGATCTTGTGCCTTGTTCTTGGATGGCATGAAGGAGATATTTGAGGGGAGTGTAGGTCCTATGAATCGCTGCCGATTGTTTTGCCATGCCCTAGGATTTACTTGTTTTAGATCAAGCACTTGAACTATGTTTGGATTAGATCTAAAACTTGCTCTCTCTTGCCTAGGCATGTACTTATTTCGGTGATACCTGTGATCCTCATGTGAGTAGGGCTGTGGTGGAGTTCTTAGTGTTCATATAGAGCCCATGCCCCTCGTAAAAATCGTGTAGCCCTATGCATGAGGTCTATTTTATCTGTCGGATCTGAAAGTCAAACCACAGCGGTACTACCGCCAGGGGTAGCGGTACTACCGCTAGGACCCCCAGCGGTACTACCACCACGGGTAGCGGTACTACCGTCAGGAGGATTCAATGTGCATTCTTTTCATGTGCTTGGCAATGAGTGGTTATTTTTCTGTTTTTTCTAGTTCATTGCCTTGACTCTTTTTGTCGCTTCTTTTCGCTGTGTGTTTTGTGTCACAGGTGGTTCTCGCCGTTCGAACCCCCCATGGGACACACAATCAAAGCAGTATCGCAACCCAGAGGCTCCCGAGGGTTCTGCCACCTCAGGTCTGCAACCCAAAAAGCAGTCCTTCAAGAAGACCGCGAGCAAGGATAAGGGGATCAATGTCCGAACAATGCCCCCGAGGACTTTCTGCGGTTTCGCACTCAGAACCATTATCTCAAAGAGAAGGCTGTAATCAAGAATGTTGACCATGTTTGGGCAAAGGATCACTGCAGGATCTACCGTGATATTGTCATGCATTTCAAGAAGAACTATGTCCCCGTTCAATGGATTGACCTAGCTCATCTTCAGCGGAACCTGGACTATTTTGGTGATGCCCTCTCTCTGATTGACAAACTGGGCATCAAGGACATCATCACTTTCAAGACAGATTTTGACCCCACTGCTGTTGCCCAGTTCTATGTCACGGTCCACTTCTCTGCTGATGAAGAACGCTCTATGGTGTGGATGACTAGGACTCAGAAGATGACCGGTACCTGGCGTGAATTCATGACATTCCTCAAGATTGACTTCCAGGGAGCTGACACTCCACTTGGGTCGCGTCCACATGCTGCAGCCCCCACCGATAGGCCCCCCGCAAAGGACAGATTGCAGCAACTCTATGTGAGGAAGGGTGTGCTCCCCAAGCATCTGGACATCATGCATCGAATCCTCCGCAACACCCTCTTCCCTCGCATTGTTAACTTCGACGAGGTTCATGGCTCTTTGGTTGAGATGCTGCTGCTTTGTGAAGAGGCTATGACTAAGGAGTCTGCCCCTCTTGATATTTCTGATGTGATGTTCACGGAGCTATGGAACTGCATCATCATGCGTAAGGTTCCCATCTACGGGCCCTATCTGTTCGCTTATATTCGTCAGAAGTGGCAAGATACTTATCCGGAGGAGATGCTCTACGTTCAGTCTGACTATGTTGTGCACGACCCGATCAAGCTTCGCGTCAAGGATAAATGGGCCAACCAGTCAACTTCCTCTCAGCACATGGATACTGACACAGAGACTGCTGCTGACAGAGGAACCGCCTCTCAGTCCCGCTCTTCTGCCATGCCATCTTGGGCCATCAAACTGCAGGATAAGATGAAGACTCTATTCTGTATGCAGGCTAAGGGTCAGTACCAGACGCACGTGGCTCAGAAGGAGAGCCGCTAGAGGCACAAGCGTGTTCTCAGGACTCTTGATGTGGACATCTCCAGCGGATCAGAGGACGACATCACTCCAGAGGCTGCTTGGATGCAGGCTCAAGGTTACCAGTGGTCTGGCGATGAGGAGGAAGAGGAGGAGCAGGACGATCAGGAGGGTACCGACGAGTTTGGCGATGCTGAGGATGAGGAGTAACCACCTGTGGCGTTAGGTGTGCCCCTTTTTGGTGTCTTGTGCCAAAGGGGGAGAGAGTCTAGGAGCTGGATTTGCTTTCATAGTCGAACTTTGCTTTGCTTTGCTTTCTTTCATGGTTTGCTTTGAACTTGGTTTGCTTCTAGTTTGCTATCGTTTGTGAGACATGAACTTATGTGAGATTTATTTCCATCATATGTTGTGAGTCATATGCCCCGTATTGTCATATATCTCTATCTTTTTGTTCTCATATTATTCTCTGTGCAAATCCGGTATTGTCATCAATCCACCAAAAAGGGGGAGATTGTTGGGGCATAGTTTATGCCTAAGTAATTTTGGTGATTGATGACAGTACCGTAAAGGACTAACTGTGTGTGTTAAGGTTTCAGATAACACACGTAAATGGCACAAGATGACTCGCCTCCTCATTCATGGAACGGAAGCACGACGCTCTCCACGATTCTCTTTATTTGAGTCATAGGAAAGCCGTACTATTAAGAGGGGAACCGTAGTGGAGAGGTTTGGGTGGAATCTATCTTTGCACGCGCACACTTCACATATTCTCCCTTACCTTCATCGTTGGAGTGGCCCCCACCACTTTGTTTCTTTCTTCCTTGCAAAATAGTCCCCAGCGGTAGTACCGCTGGCCCTAGCGGTAGTACCGCTGGAATGCTAGCCGTAGTACCGCTGCACCCAGCGGTAGTACCGCTGGCTGGCGGTAGTACTGCCCCTGGTCAGCGGTAGTACCGCTCGAGGAGCTTAGTACCGCCTGCCTAGCGGTTGTTCGTGGACGGACCTTTTTGCGAAGACTTTCTTGGCGGTGGTAGTGCTTTTGCACTACCAGGGGCCCAACGGTAGTACCGCTCGGGCCAGCGGTAGTACCGCTGGAGTTCCAGCGGTAGTACCGCTGCACCCAGCGGTAGTACCGCCCCTGGTCAGCGATAGTACCGCTGGAGTGCCAGCGGTAGTACCGCTACAGCCAGCGGTAGTACCGCTGGAGCTCGGGCAGAGAGTGGGAAAACGGTCTGATTTCCCACCCCCCACTATATAAAGGGTTCTTCTAGCTGTGGAACCTTATCTCTTACCTTCCCAAGCTCCATTGTTGCGCCCCAAGCTCAAAAGTGCCCGATCTCTCTCCCTAGCCAATCAAACTTGTTGATTCTTTAGGGATTGGTTGAGAAGGCCTAGTTCCACACTTCCACCAAGAGAAAAGTTGATTCCCCCACCAATCCCTTGCGGATCTTGTTACTCTTGGGTGTTTGAGCATCCTAGACGGTTGAGGTCACCTCGAATCCATATTCCATTGTGGTGAAGCTTCATGGTCTAGTTGGGAGCCTCCAAGCTTTGTGTGGAGTTTCCCCAACCTTGTTTGTAAAGGTTCGGTCGCCGCCTTCAAGGGCACCTATAGTGGAATCACGGTACCTTGCATTGTGCGAGGGCGTGAGGAGAATACGGTGGCCTTAGTGGCTTCTTGGGGAGCATTGTGCCTCCACACCGCTCCAACGGAGACGTACTTCCTGTCAAAGGGAAGGAACTTCGGTAACACATCCTCGTCTCCATCGGTTCCACTTGTGGTTATCTCTATCCTTTACTTTGTATTTGCTTATGCTTGTGACTATATCTTACTTGTCTTAATAGCTCTCATTGTTAGCTTCTTTAGGGTTCACCTCATTGTCGTATTATTTGTGAACCCGTATGTTGTTTACCTTAACTTGCTAAGATTAATTAAAAAGTGGTCGTTGTCTATTCACCCCCCCTCTAGCCAACCATATCGATCCTTTCAATTGATATATAGGACGGGTGGTTTCGGACACCGAAAGTGTTTCGGGCATCACCGGTAACGTACCGGGACCACCGGGACCATCGGAGGTGGCCCCAGGGGTCCACCGAAAGGGGGCAACGACCCCGGGAGGCTAGATGGGCCAAGTGGGGAAGGTAACCAGCCCCTAGGTGGGCTGGTGTGCCCCCTCACTCAGCCCATGGCACAGGAAGAGGGGAGAGGGGGGTGGGAACCCTAGCGCAGGTGGGCCTAAGGCCCACCAGAGGGGTGCGCCACCCCTCCTCCCTGCCCTGGCCGCCGCCCCCTCTCCCATCTAGGGCTGCCGCACCACCTAAGCGGGGAACCCTAGGGGTGGTGCACCCCCCTCCCCTCCTCCTATAAATAGTGGGGGTTTTGGGGCTATTGGAGATAGACTTTTCCCTCTCCCTCGGCGCAGCCCTGCCCTTCTTTCTCCTCCTCTCTGTCGGTGCTTGGCGAAGCCCTACCGCGAGACCACGTCTCTCCATCGACACCACGCCGTCGTGCTGCTGGAATTCTTCCCCAACCTCTCCCTCCTCCTTGCTGGATCAAGGTGCGGGAGACGTCACCGGGCTGCACGTGTGTTGAACGCGGAGGTGCCGTAGTTCGGCACTAAATCGGAATCACACCGCGATCTGAATCGCCGCGAGTACGACTCCATCAACCGCGTTCTAGTAATGCTTCCGCTTAGCGATCTTCAAAGGTATGAAGACGCACTCACCCCTCTCTCGTTGCTGGTCTCTCCATAGGAAGATCTGAATATGCGTAGGATTTTTTTTGAATTTATGCTACGTTACCCAACAAAAACGTCTTGGGCGCCTCAATTCTAAGCTGCTAAGAATTACTCACCAAACTATCATGTAGTCATAAAAACGTGTATGTCAGATGTTCACAACATCCACAGACATGCTCGGGGGGTAGCACACCGAGCGGTGCATTAAGGACATAAGCCTTCTGTGCAGCAATGAGGACAATCCTCAGTTGATAGACCCAGTCTGTATAATTGCTACTATCATCTTTCAACTAAGTTTTCTCTAGGAACATATCAAAAAATAGTAGCGCTACAGTGCAAGCTACAACATAATTTGCAAAGACATTTTGACTATGTTCATGATAATAAGTTTAGTTACTCATATTACTAAAGAACTCCCACTCAAATTGGCATCCCTCTAGTCATTCAAGTGACACATGATCCAAATTCACCAACTCAAGTCCGATCATCACGTGAGTTAAGTTGGCTTCTATGGTGAACATCTATATGTCGATCATATCTACTATATGATTCATGTCCGACCTTTCGGTCTCTTGTGTTCCAAGACCATGTCTGTAGATGCTAGGCTCGTCAAGTTTAACCTGAGTGTTCCGCATGCGGAAAACTGTCTTGCACCCGTTGTATGTGAACGTAGAGTCTATCACACCCGATCATAATGTGGTGTCTCGAAATGACGAACTATCGCAGCGGTGTGCTTCCAGTTGCTCAACAATTAGCAATTGTCTTGCAATGGCCCACCAGCGTGTGGGATCGCGGTAGTTTTCGAGGGTAGAGTATTCAATCCAGATTTGTTGGTTCGACACGATGGGAGTGAAAGGATATTCTCCAGTATTAGCAGTTGAGTTGTCGGCTCAACCACACCTGAAAGATTAGTATCTGCAAGCAGGATATAAGAAGCAAAGGTAGTATGATAGCAACGGTGCTAGGAAAGAATCTGTTGACGGCAGATTATTCGTAACTCAAGTATCAATGGCACCAGTAAAGTATTGTAGCAGGTAGTAGCAGTGTAACAAGTAATGGCAGTGGCAAGGAACAGCAATAGTGACAGCAGTATCAAGTAGCAGTAGTAGCAAGTAATAGCAACAACAAGTAACAGTAGTAGCAACAGTAGTGGCAGCAGCAGCAAGACAAAGCAAGTAACACTAGCAGCAACAGTAGTAACAGCAGCAGAGCAAAGCAATTAACAGCAGCAACAAGTAACAATAGCAGTGGGACAAACTCGTAGGCAATGGATCGGTGATTTGTTGGATGACATTCATCATGCAACAGTTATAACACAGATAGATATGTGTCTAGCTCCCGTTCGTCAATGTGATGTAGGCATGCATTCCGTGTGTAGTCATACGTGCTTAGGGAAAAGAACTTGCATGACATCTATTGTCCATCCCTCCAGTGGCAGCAGGGTCCAAATGGATACTACGGGGTATTAAGGATCTCCTTTTAATAAAGAACCGGACCAACGCATTAGCACTTGGTGAACACATGAACTCCTCAAACTATGGTCATCACCGGGAGTGGTTCCGATTATTGTCACTCCGGGGTTGCCGGATCATAACACATAGTAGGTAACTACAACTTGCAAGAGCGGATCTAAAACACACATATATTGGTGACAACATAATAATTTCAGATCTGAATTCATGGCACTCGGGCCCTAGTGACAAGCATTAAGCATGGCGAAGTAGTAGCAACATCAATCTCAAAACATAGTGGATACTAGGGATCAATCCCCGTCAAAACTAACTCGATTACATGATAGATCTCATCCTACTCATCACCGCCCAACGAGCCTATGAATAGATTACTCACGAACAATGAAGAGCTTCATGGAATTGGAGAGGGAAGAAGGTTGATGATGACGATGGCGACGATCTCCTAGATCCGGAGCCCAAAACGGACTCCAGATCTACCCTCGAGGGCAAGAACGGGATGTGGTGCCGCCTCTGGATCGTGAAACGCGATGAACTCTTCTCTCTTGATTTTTTTCGGGACGAAAGGGCATAAATAGCGCTGGAATTGGGGGCGGCAGAGCCACGTGGGCCCCACAAGCCTGGTAGCCGCGGCCAGGGGGGAGGCCGCGACTACCGGGCTTGTGGCCCACTGGCCCGTCCCCTTCGGTGGATCTTTGCGCAGGTATTTTTCATATTTTCCAGAAATATTCTCCGTAAATTTTCAGGACGTTCCGAGAACTTTCATTTCTGCACAAAAACAACACCATGGCAATTCTGCTGAAAACAACGTCAGTCCGGGTTAGTTCCATTCAAATCATGCAAATTAGAGTCCAAAACAAGGGCAAAAGAGTTTGGTAAAGTAGATACGATGGAGACGTATCACGGTGCACACTCGGGGAGAAAACAATTTTATCTTGAAATTTTAGTGAGGGATCACCTTATAATGCTACCGTCGTCCTAAGCAAAAATAAGGTGCATAAAAGGATTAACACCACATGCAAATCATAAGTGACATGCTATGTCCATGAACTTGTGCTTCTTGATCTCCATCACCAAAGCACCGGCATGATCTCCGTCGTCACCTGCGCCACACCATGATCTCCATCATCATGATCTCCGTCATTGTGCTGCCATCGAGGTTGTCGCGCCATCTATTCTGTTACTACTAAAGCTACTAAACTAGCGATAAAGCAAAGCATCACCAGGTGCAAAATTATTAAAGATAACCCTATGGCTCATGCCGGTTGCCGTAGCATCGACGTGCAAGTCGATATTTAACTACTACAACATGATCATCTCATACATCAAATATATCATATCATGTCTTTGGCCATATCATATCGCAACATACCTTGCAAAAACAAGTTAGACGTCCTCTAATTTGTTCTTGTGTGTTTTACCTGGCTGCTATGGGTATCTAGCATGATTGTATCTTACTTACGCAAAACCACAACGGTGATGCACAAGTTGCTATTTAACCTTCTCCCTGTGCACGACTGCAGCAGAGTTCGTGCTCTGCGCTACTCGGGGCGTGGCAACGGGAAACAAGGCGCTCACTGTGCCAGGGACACGCAGAGCCTACAGGTGCAATGGGTGGTGCCAAACAACACGGGGCTGCAGCAGGGGAGGCTCTGGTGGCCGCGGCAGCCGCTGCAGGTGCTGCTGTCGGAGCTGGCTAGCTCGAGCCAGCTCACAACCGACGCCAACAAGCATCCAAGGTGATGCGCGGTGCATGGATAATCTCGGGGCATAGGATCGAGCTGCTCTCGTTGATACGATGGTGGTTGACGCTGCGCAATGTCTCAAGCACTGAAACTCTGAATGTTTCACTCGATCAAGTTCAGAGACAAGGGGTACAGTGCATTCTAGGTGTTCGATCAAATGAAAGTGGCACGTGGACAAAAAAATTTGAGGTGAAATTTTTTGGGATGGTCTCTTATTGAGTGTAGAGACTGCCTACAAGTTTTCAGATTTTTGAAAATGTTTTAGTCAGGTGTTTATTAAAAACACAGTATTTTTGGTCAAACTTGAGTCAAATGAAATTTGAAATTTTTAAACTTGTGACTCCAAGGTTTTTGGTGAAATGGGTTGAGGGCACTAAGGCCTTCTAAGGGTAGGAGCTTTGGTCTCAATTTCCAAAGGAATCTATGAGTTCCTTTGTAAATTTGCTGGGATCAAAACTGATTACAGAAAATACTTTTAGCTGAAATAAAATATGAAAGGTGGTTAAACCCGTCTAAAACTTTGAGAAATCAATAAAAATAAAAACCTAGATGTTAGAGAAGTGCCGAAGGGTATAAATCAGAATGGAAGGAGGAAAAAGAAATCTCGAAGGAGATTGACAAGTGATCTATGGAAATTAATCCCGAGGTTTTGCAAAAGAATAAAAGGTTCTCCTAAACCAATCCATTTTGAGAAGGGGCTAAAAGAATCCTTTTCCAACCAGGCATGTTGAGAAAAGAAAGCTCCAAAGATTTTCTTAAAGAGGTTTTCAAAGAACTCCAAGAGCTTTTTATCAAAGCCAAATTCCTATATCCATTTTGAAAACAATTTAAAAGTCAATAAATACAAATTAAAAATTGTGGGTGTTACAACATGAGTCTTGGCCTTGATGCCCACTTGGGTGGGAGTCGGAGCCTGTTTCCACACTTCTCCAGCTGCAGAAGGGATATCAGCGTCAATTTCGATCACATCCTTCGGCCCTGCACATGTTCACAAGACAATCCAAAGACCACTCGAATATCCAAAGCCTGAATTTTGAATTAATTGTTGGAAGAGTTCAAGGGTTACCTTTCGACGAAGCAGTGACAACATCAGCTTTACCTTTGTCAGAGATCTTGGGGTCCAGTGAAGCAGTTGAAGTATCAGGCCTACAACAGAAACAATAAAGCCCGATCATCACTCAGCCGACATTATTCAAACTAGGACAAATCACTCGACGAAGGTAATTACGCTAAAGCCATAGGCACGTCGACCTTGATGCGCGGCAGAACGGCCTTCCGGGGCTTCGAGCTCGAGACCTTTGGTTGCTTGGTGACCTGCTCCAGCAGCGCCTCGCGCTCACTCCGACCATGCTTGGACATGTGAATCGGCATGGCTGAGGCACTCGGCTTCACCGACGGAGTCTTCAGGGCGCCTGTGCGGACTCCAGGGTCCTGGTGTGCCTTCGCATTTGTTTCTACCTGGACTTCGTCGGACGGAGATGTTGGGTAACGTAGCAAAAACCAAAAATTTTCCTACGCCATATTCAGATCTTCCTATGGAGAGACCAGAAACGAGAGAGGGGTGGGTGCATCTTCATACCTTTGAATATTGCTAAGCGGAAGCATTGCTAGAACACGGTTGATTGACTCGTACTCGCGGCGATTTAGATCGTGGTGTGATTCCGATCTAGTGCCGAACCACGCCACCTCCGCATTCAACACACGTGTAGCCCGGTGACGTCTCCCGCACCTTGATCCAGCAAGGAGGAGGGAGAGCTTGGGGAAGATCTCCGGCAGCACGACGGCATGGTGGCGATGGAGCAACAAGGTCTCCCGGCACGGCTTCGCCAAGCACCGTGGGAGAGGAGGAAGAAGAGGAGCAGGGCTACGCCGAGAGAGAGAGAGATAAATTCCCGTGTCTCCAATGGCCAAAACACCCACTATATATAGGGGGAAGGGGAGGGTTGCGCCCCCTTAGGGTTCCCACCCCTAAGGGGTGCGGCATCCCTAGATGGGGCTCGAGGTGGCGGCAAGGAGGGGAGAGGGGGCCGGTGCACCCCTAGTGGGCCTTAGGCCGACCTACGCTAGGGTTCCCCCCTCTTCCCCCTCTTAGGCGCCATGGGCTGAGTGTGGGGGCGCACCAGCACACCCAGGGGCTGGTTCCCTCTCACGCTTGGCCCATGTAGCCTCCTGGGGCTGGTGGCCCCTCCCGGTGGGCCTCCGGAACCCTTCCAGTGGTCCCGACACTTTGTTGGTGGTGCCCGAAACATTTCCGGCGTCCAAACCCATCCATCCTATATATCAATCTTTACCTCTGGACCATCTCGGAGCTCCTCGTGACGTCCGAGATCTCATCCAGGACTCCGAACTACCTTCGGCAACCTCGTACAACAATTCCCTATAACCCTAGCATCATCGAACCTTAAGTGTGTAGACCCTACGGGTTCGGGAGGCATGCAGACATGCCCGAGACACCTCTCCGGCCAATAATCATTAGCGGGATCTGGATACCCATGGTGGCTCCCACATGTTCCACTATGATCTCATCAGATGAACCACGATGTCAAGGATTCAATCAATCCCGTATACAATTCCCTTTGTCTGTCGGTATATAACTTGTCCGAGATTCGATCGTCGGTATACCTATACCTTGTTCATTCTCGTTACCGGTAAGTCTCTTTACTCGTTCCATAGCACATCACCCCATGACTAACTCCTTAGTTACACTGACCTCATTATCATGATGTTCTACCGAGTGGGCCCAGAGATACCTCTCCGTCACACGGAGTGACAAATCCCGATCTCGATTCGTGCCAACCCAACAGACACTTTCGGAGATACCCGTAGTGCACCTTTATAGTCACCCAGTTACTTTGTGACGTTTGATACACCCAAAGCACTCCTACGGTATCCGGGAGTTGCACAATCTCAAGGTCGAAGGAAAAGACACTTGACATTAGAAAAGCTTTAACATACGAACAACACGATCTAGTGCTATGCTTAGGATTGGGTCTTGTCCATCACATGATTCTCCTAATGATGTGATCCCATTATCAATGACATCCAATGTCCATGATCAGGAAACCATGATCATCTATTGATCAACGAGCTAGCCAACTAGAGGCTTGTTAGGTACACATTGTGATCTATTTATTCACACATGCATTACTGTTTCCTGTTAATACAATTATAGCCTGAACAATAGACGATTATCATGAACAAGGAATTATGATAATAACCATTTTATTATTGCCTCTAGGGAATATTTCCAATAGTCTCCCACTTGCACTAGAGTCAATAATCTATTTACATTGTGATGTATCGAACACCCATAGCATTGTGGTGTTGATCATGTTTTGCTCGTGGAAGAGGTTTAGTCAACGGGTCTGCAATATTCAGATCTGTGTGTACTGTACAAATATCTATGGCTCCTCTCTCGACCTAGTCCTGGATGGAGTTGTAGCGGCGTTGGATGTGCTTGGTCTTCCGGTGAAATCTAGGCTCCTTGGCTATGGCAATGGATCCAGTGTTATCACAGAAGAGTGTCATAGGACCTTACGCGCTTGGAACCATTCCAAGGTCGGTGATGAACTCCTTCATCCAGATCCCTTCATGAGCCGCTTCCGAAGCAGCTATGTACTCCGCTTCACATGTAGATGTTGCCACGACATCTTACTTGCTGCTGCACCAGCTCAGTGCCCCACCATTCAAAATATACATGTATCCAGTTTGTGACTTAGAGTCATCCGGATCCGTGTCGAAGCTACCATCGACGTAACCCTTTACGACGAGCTCTTCGTCACCTCCATAAACGAGAAACATCTCCTTAGTCCTTTCTAGGTACTTAAGGATATTCTTGACCGCTGTCTAGTGTTCCATACCGGCATCACTTTGGTACCTACCTACCAAACTTATGGCAAGGTTTATATCAGGTCTGGTACACAGCAAGGCATATGATACGTCTCCAACGTATCTATAATTTTTGATGGTTTCATGCTATTATCTTGTCAAACTTTGGATGTTTTGCATGCCTTTTATATATTTTTTGGGACTAACTTATTAACTCAGTGCCAAGTGCCAGTTCCTGTTTTTTTCCATGTTTTTGACCCCTTTCAGAGGAGATTTTGAAACGGAGTACAAACGGAAGAAAATCCACGAAAAGATTTTTTTTGGAACGAAAGAAGATCGGGGAACTTGGGAGCCAAGGCAGGGGAGCCCCAGGGGCCCCACAAGCCCCCACCCCGCGGCCAGGGGGTGGTCGCGCCATCCAGGCTTGTGGGCCCCCTGGACGCCCTCTGCCCTAGGACTTTTTCCTATATATTCCCATAAATTCCAGAAAAAATAAAGAGATCATCGCAATCGCTTTTCCACCGCCGCAAGCTTCTGTCTCCGCAAGATCCCATCTGGGGCAGGTCCTGGTGCCCTCCGGAGGGGGGATCCGGACAAGGAGGGCTTCTTCATCAACACCATGACCTCTCCGATGATGCGTTAGTAGTTCACCATAGACCTACGGGTCCATAGCTAGTAGCTAGATGGCTTCTTCTCTCTCTTGGATCTTCAATACAAAGTTCTCCATGATCTTCATGGATATCTATCCGATGTAATCTTCTTTTGTGGTATGTTTGTCGAGATCCGATGAATTGTGGATTTATAATCAGATTATCTATGAATCTTATTTGAGTTTCTTCTTATCTCTCTTATGCATGATTTCATATCCTTGTAACTCTCTTCGAGTTGTGGGTTTTGTTTGGCCAACTAGATCTATGATTCTTGCAATGGGATAAGTGCTTGGTTTTGGGTTCATACCGTGCGGTGACCTCACCCAGTGACAGAAGGGGTAGAGAGGCATGCATCATGTTGTTGCCATCAAGGGTAAAAAGATGGGGTTTTCATCATTGGTTTGAGATTATCCCTCTACATCATGTCATCTTGATTAAAGCGTTACTCTGTTCGTCATGAACTCAATACACTAGATGCATGCTGGATAGCGGTCAATGTGTGGAGTAATAATAGTAGATGCAGAAAGTATCAGTCTACTTCTCTCGGACGTGATGCCTATATGCATGATCATTGCCTTAGATATCATCATGACTTTGCGCGGTTCTATCAATTGCTCGACAGTAATTTGTTCACCCACCGCGATAATTGCTATTTTGAGAGAAGCCTCTCGTGAACACTATGGCCCCCAGGGTCTACTCCACACCATATTTTCAGCCTTACACTTTTTACTTCGTTGCACTTTCTGCCTTCAGATCTCACTTTGCAAACAATCTTGAAGGGATTGACAACCCCTTTGAAGCGTTGGGTGCAAGCTTGTTTGTGTTTGTGCAGGTACTCTGGACTTGACGAGACCCTCCTTCTGGATCGATACCTTGGTTCTCAAATTGAGGGAAATACTTACTGCTCCTGTGCTGCATCACCCTTTCCTCTTCAAGGGAAGAACCAACGCAAGCCCAGCCTCTGTCAACGTGTCAATTTCTGGCACCGTTGTTTGTGGGATAGCAACATACATTAGAGAGCCTATGGCTGAAGCGTAGGGGGCAATACTCATCTTCTCTCTATCTGCTGTCGTGGTCGGTGACCGAGTCTTACTCATTTCTTACCTTGCAAAACTGGCAAGAACCCCTTCTTTGAGTTTTCCATATTGAACTTCTTCAATATCTTGTCAAGGTATGTGCTTTGTGAAAGACCTATGAGGCGTCTCGATCTATCTCTATAGATCTTGATGCCTAATATGTATGTAGCTTCTCCAAGGTCCTTCATTGAAAAACTCTTATTCATGTAGGCCTTTATGCTCTCCAATAATTCTATATTATTCCCCATCAATAATATGTCATCCACATACAGTATGACGAAAGCTACAGAGCTCCCACTCACTTTCTTGTACAGACAGGCTTCTCCATAAACCTGTATGAACCCAAACGCTTTAATCACCTCATTAAAGCGAATGTTCCAACTCTGAGATGCTTGCACCAGCCCATAGATGGAGCGCTAGAGCTTGCATACCTTGTTAGCACTCTTATAGGATCGACAAAACCTTCTGGTTGCATCATATACAACTCTTCCTTAAGATACCTGTTCAGGAACGCTGTTTTGACGTCCATTTGCCAAATTTCATAATCATGAAAAGCGGCAATTGCTAACATGATTCGGACTGACTTTAGCTTCGCTACGGGAGAGAAAGTCTCATCATAGTCAACTCCTTGAATTTGTCGAAAACCCTTTGCGACAAGTCAAGCTTTGTAAACGGTCACAGTACCGTTTGCGTCAGTCTTCTTCTTGAAGATCCATTTATTTTCTATGTCTCGCCGATCATCGGTCAAGTCCACCAAAGTCGAGACTTTGTTCTCGTACATGGATCCTATCTCGGATTTCATAGCCTCAAGCCATTTGCTGGCATCCGGGCCCACCATTGCTTCTTCATAGTTCGAAGGTTCACCATTGTCTAACAACATGATTTCCATCACAGGGTTGCCGTACCACTCTGGTGCGGAACGTGCCCTTGTGGACCTTCGTGGTTCAGTAGCAACTTGATCCGAAGCTTCATGATCATCATCATTAACTTCCTCTCTAGTTGGCGTAGGCACCAGAGGAATAATTTCCCGCGCTGCGCTATTCTCCGGTTCGAGAGGGGGTGTAATTACCTCATCAAGTTCTACTTTCCTCCCACTTACTTCTTTCGAGAGAAACACTTTCTCTAGGAAGGATCCATTCTTGGCAACAAAGAATTTACCTTCAGATCTAAGATAGAAGGTATACCCAATAGTTTCCTTAGGGTATCCTATGATTACGCATTTATCTACTTTGGCTTCGAGCTTCTCTGGTTGAAGTTTCTTCACATAAGCATCGCAGCCCCAAACTTTTAGAAACGACAGCTTAGGTTTCTTGCCAAACCATAATTCGTACGGTGTCGCCTCAACGGATTTAGACGGTGCCCTATTTAAAGTGAATGCTGTAGTTTCCAATGTGTATCCCCAAAATGATAGCGGTAAGTCGATAAGAGACATCATAGATCATACCATATCTAATAAAGTGCGATTACGATGTTCAGACACTCTGTTACGTTGCGGTGTGACAGGCGGCGTCAATTGTGAAACAATTCCACACTTCCTTAGGTGTGTGCCAAACTAGTGACTCAAATATTCTCCTCCACGATCAGATCATAGACACTTTATTTTTCTGTCACATTGATTCTCAACCTCACTCTGAAATTCCTTGAACTTTTCAAACGTCTCAGATTTTTGTTTCATCAAGTAGATATACCCATACCTACTCAAATCATCAGTGAGAGTGTGAACATAACGATACCCACCGCGAGCCTCAACGTTCATTGGACCACACACATCAGTATGTATTGTTTCCAATAAGTCGGTTGCTCTCTCCATTATTCTTGAGAATGGAGTCTTAGTCATCTTGCCCATGAGGCACGGTTCGCATGTGTCAAATGATTCAAAGCCAAGAGACTCTAACAGTCCATCAGTATGGAGTTTCTTCATGCGCTTAACACCGATATGACCAAGGCGGCAGTGCCACAAGTATGTGGGACTATCATTATCAACTTTGCATCGTTTAGTATTCGCACTATGAATTTGTGTAACATCACGATCGAGATTCATCAAGAATAAACCATTCACCAGCGGAGCATGACCATAAAACATATCACTCATATAAATAGAACAACCATTATTCTCTGACTTAAATGAGTAGCCGTCTCGCATTAAGCAAGACCCTGATACAATGTTCATGCTCAAAGCTGCAACTAAATAACAATTATTAAGTTTTAAAACTAATCCTGAAGGTAGATGTAGAGGCAGCATGCCGACGGCGATCACATCGACCTTGGAGCCATTCCCGACGCGCATCGTCACCTCGTCCTTGGCGAGCCTCCGCTTATTCCGCAGTTCCTACTTTGAGGTGCAAATGTGAGCAACATCACCGGTATCAAATACCCAGGAGATACTACGAGTGCTGGTAAGGTACACATCAATAACATGTATATCATATATACCTTTAACGTTGTCGGCCTTCTTATCCGTTAATTACTTGGGGCAGTTCCGCTTCGAGTGACCTTTTCCCTTGCAATAGAAGCACTCAGTCTCAGGCTTGGGTCCATTCTTTTTCTTCTTCCTGGCATCTGGCTTACCGGGCGCGGCAACGGCTTTGACGTCTTTCTTGAAGTTCTTCTTACCCTTGCCTTTCTTGAAACTGGTGGTCTTATTGACCATCAACACTTGATGCTCTTTCTTGACTTCTACTTCTGCAGATTTCAGCATCGAGTACAACTCGGGAATGGTCTTCTCTATCCCTTGCATGTTGTAGTTCAGCACAAAACCCTTGTAGCTTGGTGGGAGAGACTCGAGGATTCTGTCAATTACAACGTCATCCGGAAGTTCGACTCCAAGCTGAGTCAGACGTCCGTGCAACCCAGACATTCTGAGAATATGCTCACTAACAGAACTATTCTCCTCCATCTTGCAGCTAAAGAACTTGTCGGAGACTTCATATCTCTCGACCCGGGCATGAGCTTGAAAAACTAGCTTCAGCTCCTGGAACATCTCATATGCTCTGTGTTGCTCAAAACGCCTTTGGAGCCCCGGTTCTAAACTGTATAGCATGCCACACCTAACCAGAGAGTAGTCATGACTCCGCGCTTGCCAAACGTTCTGAACATCTTGGGCTTTCGTGGGAACAGGGGGGGTCACCTAGCGGCACATCAAGGACATAAGCGTTCTTGTATGCAATGAGGATGAGCTTCAAGTTGCGGACCCAGTCCGCATAGTTGCCACCATCATATTTCAGCTTGTTTTTCTCTAGGAACGCGTTGAAATTGAGGTTGACAGGTGCGTTGGCCATTGGATCTACAATATTTGTAAAGACAACTTTTAGACTAAGTTGATGATAATTAAGTTCATTTAATCAAATTAAGTATGAACTTCCACTTAAATCTACATCCCTCTAGTCATCTAAGTGATACATGATCGATGTCGATTAACCCGTGTCCGATCATCACGTGAGATGGACTAGTCATCATGGTGAGCAACTTCATGCTGATCGTATTCAACCATACGACTCATGTTCGACCTTTCGGTCTATCGTATTCGAGGTCATGTCTGTACATGCTGAGCTCGTCGAGTCAACCTAAGTGTTTCGCGTGTGTAAATCTGGCTTACACCCGTTGTATGCGAACATTAGAATCTATCACACCCGATCATCACGTGGTGCTTCGAGACAACGATCCTTCGCAACAGTGCACACTTAGGGGAATACGTACTCGAAATTTTATGAGGGATCATCTTATTATGCTACCGTCGTTCTAAGCAATAAGATGAAAAACATGATAAACATCACATGCAATCATATAGTGACATGATATGGCCATTATCATCTTTGCTCCTTCGATCTCCATCTTCGGGCATCGCATGATCATCGTCACCGGCGTGTGATACGTCTCAAACGTATCTATAATTTTTGATGGTTTCATGATGTTATCTTGTCAACTTTGGATGTTTTATATACCTTTTATATCTTTTTTTGGGACTAACTTATTAATTCAGTGCCAAGTGCCAGTTCTTGTTTTTTCTGTGTTTTTGACTCTTTTCAGATCTGATTTTGGAACGGAGTCCAAACGGAATAAAATCCCCGAAATGAATTTTTCCAGAACAGAAGAAGATCGGGGACTTGAGGGCCAAGGTAGGAGGCCCACAGGGATCCCACAAGCCCTATGGCCGCGGGCAGGGGGGCCCGCGGCCACCAGGCTTGTGGCCTCCCTGGAGCTCCCCTGCCCTAGCTCTTTGACCTATATATTCCCTAAAATCCCAGAAAAAATCAGGGCGTCCACGAAACCCTTATAACTATGATTTATCTATGAATTATATTTGAGTCTTTGATTATTATGCATGATTTGATATCCTTGTAAGTCTCTCTGAGTCTTGGATTTTATTTGGTCAACTAGATCTATGATTCTTGCAATGGGAGAAGTGCTTGGTTTTGGGTTCATACCGTGCGATGACCTTTCCCAGTGACAGAAGGGGCAGCAAGGCACGCATCGTGTTGTTGCCATCAAGGGTAACAAGATGGGCTTTCATCATAGATTTGAGATTGTCCATCTACATCATGTCATCTTGCTTAAGGTGTTACTCTGTTCTTATGAACTCAATACACTAGATGCATGCTGGATAGCGGTCGACGTGTGGAGTAATAGTAGTCGATGCAAAAAGTATAGGTCTACTTGTTTTGGACGTGATGCCTATATGTATGATCATTGCCATAGATAACGTCATGACTTTGCGCGGTTCTATCAATTGCTCGACAGTAATTCGTTCACCCACCGTCTACTTGCTTTCATGAGAGAAGCCACTAGTGAACACTACGGCCCCCGGGTCTATTCACAACTATCGTCTCCGCTTTTACTTTTACTTTGCTTTGTTTACTTTTTCTTTCAGTTCTCACTTTGCAAATAATCTATAAGGGATTGACAACCCCTTCATAGCGTTGGGTGCAAGCTCTTTGTGTTTGTGCAGGTACTTGTGACTTGAAGCGATCCTCCTACTGGATTGATACCTTGGTTCTCAAACTGAGGGAAATACTTACTGCCGATGTGCTACATCACCCTTTCCTCTTCAAGGGAACACCAACGCAAGGCTCCAAGGCCACGGGGGAATCCTTTGCATATTTGCCAAGGAAAACCCTATAGGCGTAGCCAAGCAGCAGCGTGACACCATGATCTCCATCATCGTGTCTCCGTGAAGTCGCCACACCAACTACTACTATTACTACAGCTAACCGTTAGCAATGAAGTAAAAGTAGTAAACACATGGCGTTGCATCTCATACAATAAATTAAGACAACTCATATGGCTCCTGTCGGTTGTCATACTCATCGACATGGAAGTCGTGAATCCTATTACAAGAACATGATCATATCATACATCACACATGTAACATCACAACTTTTGGCCATATCACATCACATGTCAAATCCTGCAAAAACAAGTTAGACGTCCTCTAATTGTTGTTGCAAGTTTTACGTGGCTGATTTGGGTTTCTAGCAAGAAGCCTTCTTACCTACGTGACAGACACAACGATGATATGCCAAAGCTATTTACCCTTCATAAGGACCTTTTTCATCAAATCCAATCCGACTATAGTGGGAGAGACAGACACCCGCTAGCCACCTTATGCACCTAGTGCATGTTAGCCCGTGGAACTAGTCTCACGTAAGCGTACGTGTAAGGTCGGTCCGGGCCGCTTCATCCCACAATACCGCCGGAAAATAATAAGACTATTAGCGGCAAGCAATTGACAAAATCATCGCCCACAACCTTTTTGTGTTCTACTCGTGCAAAGAATCTACACATAGAAAACCTGGCTCGAATGCCACTGTTGGGTAACGTAGCAAAAATCAAAAAAATTCCTACGCCATATTCAGATCTTCCTATGGAGAGACCAGCAACGAGAGAGGGGTGAGTGAATCTTAATACCTTTGAAAATCGCTAAGCGGAAGCGTTGCTAGAACGCGGTTGATGGAGTCGTACTCGCGGCAATTCAGATCGCGGTGTGATTCCGATCTAGTGCCGAACCACGACACCTCCGTGTTCAACACACGTGCAGCCTGGTGACGTCTCCCACACCTTGATCCAGCAAGGAGGAGGGAGAGGTTGGGGAAGAGCTCTGGCAGCACGACGGCGTGGTGGCGATGGAGCAACGAGGTCTCCCGACAGGGCTTCGCCAAGCACTGTGGGAGAGGAGGAAGAAGAGGAGCAGGGCTGCGCCGAGAAAGAGAGAAATTCCCGTGTCTCCAATGGCCAAAACCCCCACTATATATAGGGGGAAGGAGAGGGTGGCGCCCCCCTTAGGGTTCCCACCCCTAACGGGTGGGAAGCCCTAGATGGGGCTGGAGGTGGCGGTCAGGAGGGGAGAGGGGGGGTGGCGCACCCCTGGTGGGCCTTAGGCTCACCTGCGCTAGGGTTCCCCCCTCTTCCCCATCTTAGGCGCCATGGGCTGAGTGTGGGGGTGCACCAGCCCACCCAGGGGCTGGTTCCCTCTCACACTTGGCCCATGTAGCCTCGTGGGGCTGGTGGCCCCTCCCGGTGGGCCTCCGGAACCCTTCCGGTGGTCCCGGCACTTTGCCGGTGGTGCCCGAAACATTTCCGGCGTCCAAACCCATCCATCCTATATATCAATCTTTACCTCTGGACCATTTCGGAGCTCCTCATGATGTCCGGGATCTCATTCGGGACTCCGAACTACCTTCAGTAACCTCGTACAACAATTCCCTATAACCTTAGCGTCATTGAACCTTAAGTGTGTAGACCCTACGGGTTCGGGAGGCATGCATACATGACCGAGACACCTCTCCGGCCAATAACCATCAGTGGGATCTGGATACCCATGGTGGCTCCCACATGTTCCATGATGATATCATTGGATGAACCACGATGTCAAGGATTCAATCAATCCCGTATACAATTCCCTTTGTCTGTGGGTATAGAACTTGCCCTAGATTCGATCGTCGGTATACCTATACCTTGTTCAATCTCGTTACCGGTAAGTCTCTTTACTCATTCCGTAGCACATCATCCCATGACTAACTGCTTAGTCACATTGAGCTCATTATGATGATGTTCTACCGAGTGGGTCCAGAGATACCTCTCAGTCACACGGAGTGACAAATCCCAATCTCGATTCGTGCCAACCCAACAGACACTTTCGGAGATACCCGTAGTGCACCTTTATAGTCACCCAGTTACTTGTGATGTTTGATACACCCAAAGCACTCCTACGGTATCCGGGAGTTGCACAATCTCACGGTCGAAGGAAACGACACTC